>NW_004524610.1:13219552-13251258 GCF_000260255.1 Octodon degus
TTTTTGAAAACAAAACAGGACTGTGAGCAAAAGTAGAATGATTTAGAAAGTCAATGCATTCTCTGTTCATTGAATACCAGAGCTGGGAACTGCATAGAGACACATCCACACACTGCCAGACAATGTTTTCATCAATGACGGATCACGTGCTGGGTGGTAGTCTTGTTAGATTATAATAGAACCGAACATTTTCTGTTGCCTAGTGAAGGTACAGCAGAAGAAGCAAGAGGGAAAGAAGAGCTCCCAAGGAAATTCTCAGTTAAGGGTTTAGCAGAGGCATTTGGCAACGTCAACAAGTTCCTTAGGAAGCATGAAGCCATGGACCAAAGTTGCGGTGTTCTCATGTATAGTGCCAGGTTCATGGTACATCACCTGGGGACAACCAAATATGTGATGACAGAAAGGAGCAAACCAAGAAGACGACCGTGGGCATATTTCTGCAAAGAGCAGTATTTCCTCATCAAATGCCTCTGGGTAGGTCCCAGAAGAAGGTGTTGTCCTCGAAGGGGCCACTCCACTGTGTCACTGGTTCTGAAGACTTTCACAAGGGACAGGATATGGAGGGCAGACAGCGATACTGAGGGTGGGGTAGGGCCAGGTGCATGTACGTGTTTGTGCCTTAGTTTTTACTACCAGTTTATTTTAGATCATTGAAAACAAAGTTTTGTGTTACTTCGGGTTTGTTTCTTTTTTGTAACTATCTTTTGGGCTTGTGTCTCCTATACTAACTACTTTGAAAATAACAATATACATTGCTTTAACTATTACTATTTTCTTATTGTTTCATTAGGAAATTTTGTTTTATTTTTTTGTAAAATAGTAATATAAAATAAATCAACTTATAAATAAAAGAAAACATAAAGAATAACAATTTTTTGTACAGCTCTATGTGTTTTAAGATGAGTGCTAGGACAAAAGAGGCAAAGGTTAAACTTTTAAGCAAAGTTCATTAAGTAAAAATATTATAACAAACTAAGCTTAATTTGTTACCTAAGGAAAAAAAGTAAAGCAAGTGTAGCTAGTGTGGCTTCAGTGTACCATGTTTAGTCTATGGCAGTTACCCGGGATGTCCTAGGACAGCAGTGGTGAACCTATGGCACAAGTGCCACAGCATGCTGTTTGTGCCATTGGAAGCTCTAACACATTTGCCTTCACTGTCCTAGGATTTCATCTTCATGCACCAGTCTGCCCCAGCTTAGCCACAACCACTTCTTGCAAACCCCGTCCAGAGTAAGTGCCCTATACAGGTCCACCATTTTTATTTTTTGCACCATATTTTCTTTACTTTTTTTGTGCTTGGCTTGGTGTGATACACAGACTCCCTTTTGTTACAATTACGTATGGTATTCAGCATGGTGCCGTGCTGTGGAGAGTTGGAGTTAGAGATTATACTGCACAGCCCAGGTATGGAGTGGGTTAGACCACACAGCCAGGTACAGAGTGCGTTACGCCACAGCCCGGGTACCAAGTGGCTTATACCGTGCAGTGCAGTAACAGAGTGGGTTACACCTCACAGCCCAGGAATGGAGCGGGCTGTAACACTGGGGTCTGGGGGCTACACTATGGTGTCTACTGATGGATTTCTAAGAACATTTGCCTGTCATTAAGTAACGAATCACTATTTTACTTTCTAAGTTTCTATATTTTGGCATGTACCATTGTATTTTCCATCTACTTGGTTCATATGTTGAAGATTTTGGGCTTCTTATTAAGGAAAGCTGTTTTTGCACATTAAGTATCACAAATCTAGTGAAAGTTTTCCTTGGCCCATCTCTGGATAAGTAAATATTTTGAATTATTACCTTGTTGTGTAGTTCAGAAGCAAAAAGGGAATTGACTAAATTTAAGGCTTGTTTAAAATGGACCAATAAGGAAAAGGACACTAGTTTAAAAGGCGACTGTTGTATCCTCTTCCCCACCTAGAGTAAAATTTTGGCAATTTGGGATTCAAAGAAGACAGCATTAAGTTCCGATATCGGACGTTCTATTTCTATAATGTTTGTTTCTTCTGAATGTGTGATCGCTACACCTAAATGCTAGTATCAGGCCTCATTTAGTTTCTTTTTAAAGTACTTTCCCCCTCTCTTTTAGTACCTGTGTTGGAGAAAGCTCTAGCTCATAGAAACAACCTAGGTTCCACATTCCCTCTCTGTCTCTCTGTCTCTCTCTCTTTCTCCTCCAGCTCTCTCCCTCTGTCCTTCTTTCCTTTACGTAGTCCAAGTATGTTACGTCCTTGCCACTTCTCATGGAGAGGAGAACTCACATACGATGAGGCCACACATGCAGACAAAAGCTGGAGCCCACGTGCTATCTGTGGCTCTACAGGAAGTAGAAGACATGGGAGCTATCTCAAACAGATGGTGATGGAGAACTCCTGAGTCTCACAAATGAACAACACAGCAAGGTATACACAGTGTACACAGTCAGGAAGGGGAAACACAAAGTGCTTCACAGACACTTGCTGTGTATCTTGAAAGGTAGCCAATACTGATATTGGGATGAATGGAATGAAGCGTGATAAACAAGGAAACCTTCAATGTACTAGAAATTTTAATCCTTCAATAATATATTTATTCTATATTTAAACACAAAAAAGATCAGTATAATGCATGATTCGTGGAAATTGTGTACAAGAAATTCTGTCTTCTTTGTATATAATTACTGAGTTTGTTTGGTAACATAAGGAAGAAAAATCCAGAACATTAACCCAGAAACTTGGCCGCCTTCCTATCTCTTCCCAATTAGCAAAGGCTAAATACTTTTTACATGCATCTCTCCTCTTCACCTCTGTCCTCAATGTCCTATTGCATTTTTTGGATCATTTGTTTTATTAGAGCATGTTTATAGCACATAGTGTTTCCCTTCCTCATGTGAATTGGCGCATGTGCACAGCACATCTTAATTCTTTTTTCATGCCCTTCCCCCTCCATCCTCCATCTTGGTCTGCTTCCTTTCTGAGAAAGAACCATCTCGGGTGGGTCAGAAAACACAGCGGACTAACGCACCTGCTTAGGCAGGTGCAGGCACCGGGATTTGATTCCCTGCCCCGGGGACCCTGAGACGTGATTGAGACTGGGCTTGGTGGCATGGGTCTGTCATCCCAGAGCTTGGGAGGCTGAAAACAGGAGGATCACTAGAAGTCCAATCTGTGTAGTGAGAACGTGTCAACCCTGTACTAAATATGTATAAAAAGGAAAGACCTATTTCCCTGCTTCCTATTATCTTTTATTTTGCTCTTTCTTTGTGTTTTGGGTTCCTCATACAGTAGAACCCATGAGATAGTTAAGCTTGTGTGTACGATTTATCTCACCTAATGTTTTGGTCTTATGATGCATCTGTTTTCCTACAAATGACTCTCCATGTCCTTCACATCCCCTTTGAACTACACCCCCTCAAAGAATTTCTGATGCAATTTCTTTGCATCAGAATTTTGTACACCTATTAAGTTACTATTCACACTGTAGTTATTGGCTTTACAAAGGTGCCCAAAACACTAGACTACAAAACACATGAAGAAAAAGATCCTGATACATTCAATTTTATGTTACCTGATTGAACATAGTGTCAAACACATTATGCAAATGCTCTCTAAATTGATATGTGAACACTGTAAAACTGAGTCTTTGCATTTTACCACAAGACCATTGTGTTGGGTGTGGATAAGTGGTAAGGCTGTGGAAGTGTGCATGCTTCCAGGGATATGATATTTTTATTACCTAGGAGCTTGAAAGCAAACCAGCAGAGTTCATATTCTAAGTATTGAACAAACACTGAACTCTGAATAAGAAGGCCAGGCTCCTAGTAATAGCCTCATGCTCTGGCTATGTAGTCTTCAGCCATGTGCTTGACTTGGGTCCATGAACTAAAACATGAAGGATCCACAAAGAATGATATCTGAGATATTAAAAAGCTGTCATTCTGTAACTTTAAAAGTTGTGTGTAAAGCATTGAAGCTGGGTGTAACAGCTGACCTGCTGCGAGTTATTGGGTTCCCTTATAAAAACAAGCATTTCAAGATTAGAAGTGGCGCCGCAAGCAATGCTCATGAAGCAGGAGCTAACGAGACTGGGAGGGAATAGACCACAAGCTCTCCATGCTGACAAGCTTGGGCTTAGGTCCTGTTTTCTAAGGTTTCAGTGTCATTTTTCTGACCTACCAAGAGGATCCCACCGTGATCGCTGAGCCAGGGCAGGGGCCTATATAAGGGTGAGAAGATCTCCTAGAGTGACCCTTCCCCATGAAGTGAGTGTTTGGGCAAGGGGAGGTCCACAGACAAGACAGGCAGCCAGATCAGGAGGCCACACAAAAGAGGAAGTTGGAGAGGTACAGGACTGAGGCCTGGACACCTGGAAGCTCAGTAAACAAAGGCCTCATCAGACTGGTGGAATGTTCTTGCCCATCTGCAAGAGAGTCACACCCTGCGAGAGCCCTGCTCCGTGCTCCCAGCTCCAGGAGCCCCACTGCCACATCAGACATCGCCAATTGTAGCGCCACTGGTGGATCTCAACTTGGCTGAGATGCAGTCATTTTTGTGCATAAAAACTCTTTACGAAAGCATCTCCTTGGTAGCTCTTTCCAGGGAACCCTCCCAGGATCACTTGCCTGAGAGGGTTTTTTTTTTTTTTTTTTTTTGCATCTAAATAAATGTTGCTTTCTACTTTTGCTCTACCATAAATACTTTTACTGTGTCCTCTTTTGACTCTTCTGGATTGAGAGAAGAACCTACCAGTTGGATGGTATAATATCTAGTGTCAAAAGTCAGTTAATGGCTTCATTTATTTATTTATTTTTTTACTGGGCATAGTGCCTTCACACTGAGTTACAAACATCCTCAGACTTTTTTCTAAATTGTAGTTTTAATTTTGAGACAATAACTTGGTGAGTTGTTAAGTAGCCCAGGCTGAGTTTACAATTACAGTTCTCCTGCCTCAGTCACTCAGAGTGCTGAGATTATAAGTATTCACCATGACATGTAGTTTATTAAATGATTACTAAAGCAGCACATATTATCAGGTCTGAAGTTTCTTTTGAAAAGTGAATGTTAGTATTTTTCATGTCCTCATGCTCTAAAGTAAATGTATGAAGGAATATTCTTTGGACCCCTAAGAGCATAATTTAATTGCATTCCATTTTACAAGCATTTTGGCTTAATTAGGGTCTAGACATGAGTATAAATGATTGCTGTTTACAAAGTCAGCTTTCATGTGTAAACATTTCTGTTGATTGTAGAATTAAGACATCCAGATATTTATAAACAATTTAGAATTCAAAATGTCAAGTCATGTTGCTCAAATTTAATAAAAATAGATCTAATATAGTTACCAGGAAAAACCTTATCTTTCTTTCCTCTAAATCATTTTGTACATGGAAAAATCCTAAACTGAAAGGTATGGTGGTGTTTTAAACTGTATTTTATTCACTAAATGAAAGTGTACTGTTGATTTGATTGAGAAGAAATTGAAAAATCAACTGTTTTAGAAGATGGCTCCAGCATGCTTAGCCAGCCCTATGGAGAAGACAACACTCTTGGGTTAAGTGTGTGGCATTCACACAGTGGTTGAGAGATTTGTTGAACATCTGTTACATGCAAGGCAGAAGAGTTTACAAGTATTATGTTATTATCATTAAATATTTACAACCATGTCACAAGGAGAGATTATAATGTCTGGTACTTTACGGATGAGAACAATCCAAATTCAGAATGGTCAGTACAAGCTGGGGTTCAAGCCATCTGTTTGGTCCATGGGCTAAGCTCTCAGTGCAGCAGCACACTTCCTGTAAGAAATAAAATGCCGCTAAAAGAGCAGTATCCAGGCTGTGTCTGGGAGGACCCTAAAATGAAAGTTTACAGAAGCAGACACTAAATCATAGGGCAACATCAACCATATTCTAGTGCAGCACTTCACAAATTTAATATGCAAAGGAATCCCCTGAGAATGAAGGAGTCTGTTGAATTGCAGAGTAACATTCAGTAGATCTGGGTCAGAGGCTGACAGCTCTCTATTTTACCAGTTCTCTGGTACATCAGGGCTGCTGGTCCTCCAATCACTTTAAGTAGCCAGGTGCAATTGCACCAAGAGTGGTTCAGCACCACGGACAGCAGAACAGGTGGCTGCAATCACATTCTGTCATTTCAGCCAGTCTCTACTGTCCCTGAGTAGACTCGTAAAGCACACAGCCAGAGTAATTTGAAAAAGTCTTTCTTGAGTTGTTGTCAGCCATGAGGTGATCAATCATGGTTTGAACAAGGATGTCTCCCGAAGTCCTCATTGCCTCAAATGCAGGGATTGTGGAAGGTGGTTGAAACACGGGGATCACATAACTGACTTGCTGTCAGAAGATGGGGCCTTTTAAGAAGAGTTGGCACGTGGAAGTGTGACCTGGAATGGCTTACTTCCCTCTTCTGTTCCTCTCTTCTCACTCAGATACACAACCTGAGCAGCCTTCTTTCAACCAGACCCCTCCACAATACCAGTTCTGTGTTTAAGACAACAGTTCTTGGACAGAAAGTTCTGAAACTCTGGGTCAAAATAAATGTTTTTTTTTTTTTTTAATTCACCTTCCAGGTGTAGGGGTATGTTGGATATTTTATCCCAGAGACCAGAAAAATGACAAAGACATGATCCTTCCATTCACACAAATATACATCTTTCTAGAGGACAGAATAGGGCCTTCAGAGAAAACATGTGCTTCTTCCAGGATTTTTAAATGATATGTTGTCATAACCCTCAGACACAAGGAATCTAATTTGGCTTATAACTTAATAAGGAAGTTAATACTGAATTTATAAAGTATTTAAGTAGCAGTATTGGGCTCAATATTATAAACTATCTATTTCAGAGGGATTAGCACTCTCACTTGCACATTTGATAAACAGAAATTAGTAATCTTTTTGCTGCTAAGTCTACTCTGCTATCAGTCAATTGCACATAATGAAAAAGAAAATTGACAAAGTGCTCTTCAAAAATCACAGTGAAATAGAAAATGACCTTAATTCAAAAATGCATTTTCATTATCTTTTGCTTTCTGTAGCATTTCATGCACCTGTCTTACTTTCAGCATGAAACCAGGGAGATCACTTCCCTTTTTGCTTTTGCTCTTCTTTACTCCTTACCTTGAAGCAACAGCCATGGCTATCAACCATGGTACCTTGGGGACTTTAAGACTTAAATCAATTTTCTGCACAGCTGGAGGAAGATAATTCAGGTAAAATTTTCACAAACAATTCCGCTTGTTTTCCATTGAAGACAGTTTTAATTTTCTGATTGAGAGCCAGACTTGGGACACTATGGGTTACATTCTAGCTAGAAATAGGGTATACACAGTTAAGGAAACGCCACTGCAATCTACTAGGCTTACATTTATAGTGTGTCAAGAATGACCATGTTGGTCTTTATAATCGGGAATTTTTCTCAAGTTAATTCTTGGTTGAGTCACTGACATCCAAATTCAGAATAAAGAGATCTCTATCACTGGCCATAAGAATATGCTCATTTCTTTGAACCTTATTAGGTTGAAAGGGTTAGCTGTGTTATAACATCAAACAAGTTTGGTGTGTGTACATATGTATGGGTGTGTTACTCATTTTGAAATATATGTGTAGAGGACCTATATGACTAATAAGAACACACACACATATATGCATATATATATATATTTCCATGAATATTATAACATTTTAGAATAACTGCTTTCTTTCTTTACTTAAAGAATGGAGGAAATGAAATTCAAAGTTCTGTGGTTATTAGGGCCTTAGATTATAGACACTCCCTCCCTCCTATGTACTCTTTGAAGATGAGCTTATTCCAGTGGAAATCTACACATCTCAGAAGGACACAGAAAAAAATACATATGGAGAGCAATGTGGCTTTTGACGGTGAGACTAACAGTTGATTCTCAGTCATTATTTCAAAAGTGGCTATGGAGCTAAATTCAAAATCCATTACTGGCATGGCATACTCACTGGGCTGTTCTCAGATGGAAAAATATTGGCCATTAGCAAAGATTAAATAATTTACCTGAGCTTGCCTTCAGCACTCAATGCTAGGGAAGGATTTATAACTGATGTCATGCAAATTGCTGCGCTAGTGAATTGCAGATATGCCTCTATTTCTAATTGTCTTTTGCCGATCCCATCTAGTGCATCTTTCTTCCTTTTTTTGGTTGAATCCCTGTAATCTAAGTTACAGTGAAAAAACCCACTGTAAATGGCCATTCGAGTGGCTCGTTTCCTCTTCCATTTCTTTTTAAGGAATGTTCAACCACTCCATGCCTAAAACGTCTAGATGACTATTTTGAATGGCTCACTGCCTGTTTTACATAGGGTGTCATGTTAAATAATCTCTCTGGACACTATGAGCCTATTATTCTTTCTTGGAAGATAGTAAGGGCTACAGGCTGTGTCGTCTCTCAAGAGCTTTGTACAGACATGTGGCTCCGGGGTATTCTCGTAAAAGGTAGAGGTAACAACTAAAAGGCTTCCTTTGATGAGATTCCTCGAGAAATGCAAAGCAACCCAAAGAGAACCGAGGAGCTGTTGTGAGCTGAAGATTACCAAGGGGAGCTCCGGGTGGAATAACATTAGAACTGTAGACGGTCCACAAGGTGTCATTTCTTCACCTCGCTCCAACTTCTTTAGTTTGCTTTCCTTCTAGTTTTATTTTTCTGAGTCTTCACTCTCAGGTGCGATTTTGTTTTAACGTGGATTTTTTTTTTCATGAACCCCCCCCCCAACACACACACCAGGGTTCAATATATTTTCTATGTCCAGAAATAGATTTTTCTTGAAAATGAGTCAGAAGCCCCTCCATGGAACCACACACACACACACACTCTACCACAAAACAGTATTTGCCTTCTTGTCCATCACTTGAAAATATCCAAGGGAAGGACACACAGGTTCATCACACGGCATACAGCGGTGGGTGTGCGTGGCTGGGCTGCTTGGCAGGGTGCTTATCCAGGGACCCAGAGTTTTGCATAAGACTTGACGTGCTGGGCTGACCTCCCCGCACATAGTTCTCACGCTGGTCGGTCCGCAGTTCGAAGTAACTAGCATACTGCTTCAGTGTATGAACACAGTAGTTATTACTCATCGGTATTTGCCGGCAAAAAACAATAACCAGAGCCTCTCTTCGGCGCTGACGTTTGGAATTCAACACCAGCGTAGCTCGTCTGAGCCCCTCCTATCCGATTCGCTCCTGTCCCCGCCCTCTACCTCGCCCCCGTTTGCTTGCTGCTTCTTCGCAGGAATCGGACCAGGCGGGGTCGCAGTAGTGTCCGCTCCAGGCCGGCCCGGGCCGGTTCCTCGCGCAGTCCCGGCGAAGCCGCCAGGGGGACCCCGACCGCCCGGGCGGCGCGGATCGGAAAGCGGCGAGGGGCGTGGAGCCGAGGGTCGGCGGCGCCTGCTCAGAGCCAAGCAGGATCGCCGGGCTCCCCGCGCTGCAGGTTCGCATCTGGAGCCGGTTCCCGGCCGCTGCCGGTCGTGGGTGTGTCCGCCTCGGCCCGGAGAGGAGCGCCGCACGCGGGACTTCTTCGACAGAGCCCGGTGCGGTCCGCGGGCTTTCGTTCTTAACTTGGCGCCCGCGGCGGCGGCGGCGGCGGTGGCGGGGTCGGGTCAGGGTCGCACCTGGCCGGGTCCCCACCCCGGCGACGCCAGGAGCATCCCCGCGTGCGCGCGCCGGTCAGGGGCTAAGGGAGGGGGCGCTGCGCTGGGATCCGTGGGGAGCGGAGCGGAAAACTTTGCCTCTCGGTCGGGGTCCCTTTGTCTCCCGGCGTCGCGGCCGCCCCCGCCTCGCCCGGGGCCCCCGCAGCCTGCCCGCGCCCCGCACCGCCCCCGCGCCTGACGCAGCCGCCGCCCGCCGGGATGGGGAGCGAGGGCGCCGCGTCGCGCCGAGACCCCCGCTGACGCCGCACCCGAGCCCCGCGGCCGCCGGAGGAGCCCCGCGCACAGGTGAGGGCGGGGTACGCGCGGAGTTGGGCTGCTGAAGTTTGGGAGTCCTCCGAGCCCGCCGAGCCCGCCGCCCGTTCCGACTCCTCTTCGGGGCGGCCCGGGCAGCGGAGCTTGGAGCGCGGCCGGGTCTTCAGCGGGCGGGCCGGCGAGCGGCGCCTCCTTTGTCCCGGCCCGGGGTCGGCGCGCGGCTCGGCTTCAGAGCGCAGCGCTGCGCAGGTGGTGCCGGCGGGTGCGGTCACCCGTGGAGCGGAGAGGACAGAAATCCAGCGCCCTCTGGTCCCCGTGTAGGTGCGTCCTAAGGAAAGGACTGGGCTTGCAGGGTTTATTTCCTGAATCGTTCTTTTGCGGTGTTTCATTATTGGAGCTCACGCTTCCTATTGTGTAGGTGCAAAGCTCTGCGTGTATTTACTGCACTTAGAGAAGTTGTGTGCGTGTGTGTGCGCGCGCGCAATAAAAACAATTCATTGCTCAGTATCAGTTATCTCTGATAATGTCAGAGGGAAAGGTAGATGCCTGCCCTTAAATTCCATATATCTATATGTATATCCATGTATCTATATCTATATCTGTATCTATATCTATTTATCTATCTATCTATACTGGAGAAATTGGAATTGGCCCCTGTAAAGTGTAAACCACAGCACAGTTTTGGCGTGCTACAAAACTGAATGTGTTCGGCTCACCTTGTCTTTTCCACCGCAGACCTTCGGAAGTGTTTATGAACAACAACAGCCTAGAGACTAGTTCAGAAATGGACAAATATTCTTAGTTTTCTTCGGTAAGGGTGTTGCCCTCTTCAGGTTTCGCTGGCATACGGAGTTCAGAGGCATGCCTTCTGGAGCGCTTCCTGCGCTCACTGCCCATGCCTTAGAAAGCTATTTCCTTTCATGGCTTGTCATTTCTTCAGTTACCCAGAACCACATAAAATGACCTTCAGTGAGTTATTTGGCTACTAACACTAGACCACATTACCATTTTGAGAAAAGCCGGTCACCTCTTGGAACTCTTTAAATTTTACTTTATTTTCCTACTGGTGTGTATCTGTACCAAGGCATCTGATTGTAGTTTCATGCTTTTCACACGCTCAAGCAGGCTTGTCGCTAACAGAAAATAATGCTTCAAATAAGTGGAGTCTGTAATTGAATGTTTTAGCAATTTAATGTTTTGAGATTTTACTATGAAAGAATGTATGCATTATTGAGCTCTTAATACTTTTGCTCTGACAGAGTCCTACTAGAGAGCGCATAACGATGGATTAATTTAGCTATAATTTGTAGCCCTGCCTGTAATTATCTTTGTATCTATCCTGGGAAAGCTTTTGGTAAAGGGAAATTTGATGCTTAGGAAATCTGTCTAATTTCTAGGCATTTTGCAAAGCAGTGCTTCACCTGTTGCTTTTGAGGCAGGTCTAGCTAAATAAAGCATCTGAAAACATCCTCAGTCAGAAAGGGCGGATCAACAATGGTCAGTTTCAAGTGGGATGGCTTCATTTGATTTAACTTAGAAGAATTTTTAGTGATGCCTTTGAATGCTCCAAGAGTTAGAAAGCTATATTTGGACTTGTGTAGCTTTGGAATTTTGACAATAGTTTACTGCACAGAGAAAGATAACTACTGACATACAAGGAAGTGGGTCTGAGCAAACTGGTTAAACTGATTACCATACGTACTGTTAGTATAAAGGAAAAGAAATTCAGACTGAGTTTACAGAAACAGATAGGACCAAAGCAATAAGCAAATGGCACCTTTTATGTTCTGAAACAGAACTAGAAGGTAAAAAATAGTAAGTCCTCCTAGGAAGTACTAAGCCTTCACAGTACTTACTAAACAGGATGCAAAACTTGAAAGAGGAGATAGTGTACAGACGCACTTCACATAGCGTTACTCTGCCTAAATAGGAGGTACTATGGGGAGTCTTTCATCAGGTGAACTAAATTTGGGAAAAAGATTTTTGTAGGGACAGAAAAACAAAGCTGCAATGAGATAGATCCTTCGTTGTAATACAGAATATTTGCAGTTCTGTCACGGATCTAGCTGCTTCTTCCTGGAATTAAAGTGTATTTTTTTCCCTGAATATCTGATACATGTTCACCCATGAAGGACGTTGCTTGGTGGGCACTTGCTGGGGTGCCTTGAATAAGGCAGGCCGCGGGGCGGGATCTGACCAACGGTTTTTCCAAATTTCAGAGAACTGGTACGGGCTGGGTACTGGTGCAGTGGGGCTTAAAGGCAGTGGATGGGGAGTCTGTCAACCTGACTCGATCTCTGAGTGTGTGGCCCTGCACAAGTTCCTTGAATGTCATAGTCTTTACTGCCCTCACATGTGAAGCAGAGACTTTGGGTTGGTGACATTCACTTTCTCTTAAAATGCTGTGTAAGTGAGTTCTGGTGGAATTGGGGACAGCAAGAAAGCAGAATGTGTGTGTCTGTGCGTGTGAGTTGCAATTCGCAAGGTCAGGTCTGGAGGGAGGCAGGATGGACCATGCGCGGGATGTAGGAAAAGGGTCTTGATAGGAAACAGCACAGGTCTGGCCCTAGGTGCCTGGCATATGATTGCTTATGCGAGCTGAGAGTATATAAAACAACAAATATCAAATTTCACTTGGTACTTGCTGGTTTTCCATGAATTTTCACAAATAATGGCAATTGATTTTCAGAACAACCCTCAGAGGTAATTAGAGCAGAAAGCTGGTGAAGCCAAGACTGGTACTGCAAAGCACGTTTGCACCCCTACGCTCCACTGCCTCTTTGCAGGATTTATAGAGATGGGAGAACTGCAGTGTGCTTTGGAAACCGAGAGTAAGCAGAAGACAGAGATTAGGTTGGCTTTGGGACTTGGAGGATGTTGAATCTCAGAGTACAGTTTTACGTTCTGAAAGACAGGAATCTTCCATTATGAGACCGAGACCTCCCAGACTCCCTGAATTTGGATTATTAGTGGTCGCTGTTGGGGCTCCCGTCCTGTTCCCTCTGACTTTATCTTCTTTTACCTCCCCAGCAGAATTTTAGGGATTTGATGGTCACAGAATCCTTGATAGGACTCTTCCAAGAGCTTTGAATGTGTCTAGAAGAATGAAGTAATTTACATTTCATATACAGGGGAGGAATTCTGAATTACTGCACTCTTAATTAGTGGGTTGTATTCTAGGCTCTGGATGTAGTTTGGAAACTTTGTCACCAAAGGTGAAATTCCAGAGGAGGTGTAGGAGTGTGGCGAGGTGTGAAGACGCAGATCTGCGCAGTCTACTTGCTGTACTCTCCTCACGCTGTCCTGGACATTAATTGCACCAAGGGTGATCAGATGCCCCACAGCATTGCTGTATGCCGTGTTCTTGTGGAAGGGAGTTATGATACTTTTCATTATAGGTGTAACTAACCTAATTTTATTTATTTATTTATTTATTTATTTATTTATTTATTTATTTTGTATTTTAGGGAAGGGCCTACAGGATATTCAGGGTGTCGCTACTAGATTGGACTCATAGTGATTTACCTGTTTACAGCCTCCCCAGAGCTGGGATTATAGGCACACACCACCACACCCAAGGATTGAGCTCCTAGCCCCTGTGCCTGCTTTCAAGAGCTTTAATGCACTGAGCTATTTGGCTGGCCCTGATGAACCTAAATATAACTAGCTTAAACAAGAAAGGTTCATGGGTTGATGCAAATGAAACACTCAAAGAGAACCTTGATTCAGTCATGACTAGAACCAGAGACTCATGGGACTTTTTTTTTCAGGATTCTGTCTCTTCATTTCTCAGCGCTACTTTTCTCAGGATCAATTTTCCTCTGATGTCCTCTTCATATGTACAAAGAAAGACCACTGTTCATATTTCTGGGGTGGCGAGATACCTCAGCGGACTAAGCACCTGCTTAGGCAAGCGCAAGGACTGGGGTTCAATTGGTGGCACCACATGCCAGGCTGACCTTGCCCCCGGGCAGCCAGCCACCGAGTCTGGGCATGGTGGTACGCATCTGTAATCCCGGGACTGGGGAGGCTGAAAACAGGAGGATCTACGAGTCCAAGCTGTGCAGTGAGACCTTGTAGCAAATACATGAAAACAACAACAACAACAACAACAACAACAACAACAACAACAACAACAAAACGATCTACGCCTAAGCTCATGAGGTAGAGTCCATAAGAAAGAGAGGTCCTGCTGCTTCCTGATCCTGTTGCTTCCTGACCCCGTTGATCCAGTTCTCATCGAGGGGTTCTGACTGGCCTGGCTTGATGGTCACTGTCTAACAAGACTGTTTCTGATAGTCTCGGCCTCAGTCATGTGCCCAGCCATGTGGTGGCGCCTGAGGAAACTGGGCTGATGCTGTTAATATCACACAGAGTTACGGTTCTCCAAGCAAATGATGCTGCCCAATAAACAGTGCACGCCACCAGATAGAAGGGCCGTGTCTGACGTAACGATGTGCAGTTAGCGCAGAGGCAGCTCAGGTGCTAGCAGGCCTCCAGTTCTCACAGGCAGACCCCTTCTTCCAACCAAGACAAAGGTCAGTGATGAAATAATGCCTTCCGGTTTGAACTCTGTCGGACGCAGCCTGGTTTACGCTGTGTTATTGACTGAGGAACTGATGATTTCTCCATGTCTGTGTGCTTTGAGTAAATACCTACATGCCTCATCTCCAGCCCACTGGTTTTGCTTTCAGAATCATGCCCCAATCCATGATCATGGTATTGGAGACTTTTATTTTGGGATTTCTAGAGTCAGGGAAATTTTTGAACAGGGAAGTGAAGTGAGGACCACAGAACTATTAAATTCATTAGATTTGTTGGAGGTGGAAGAGGGGAGCGCCGGGCACAGATTTTGGGGCATCCCTTAGGCATAAAATGATTGGTCCTGGATTAGAAAGTTGGCAGGAAGAACGTGTGAGCGGTGCTGTGAACCACTGCCAGGGTGGAATGTGGGGGTGAAGGGATACCTTCAGTCACTGCAGTGTTTGTGAAATGAAATGGGTTAGAAGGGACCAGAACAGGAAGACAAGCTAGGCCAGGAGGAGAAGTGACCACATGTGTGGAAGACCAAAAATCCTAGAGATAGGTGTAGAACTGATGCTATTGAAGACCTACCTGGTAAGGCAAGTGCCAAGTTGTGTGCTTTCCATTAATTGTATTATTTAAACCACACTAGAGCCCTGGAGGGGAAGATAATAACTCACTTAAGATTTGTAGTCATTAAGTGATAAGGCTGCATTTAAAACTGAGCAGTTTGACATCAGGGCTTGGTTTTAACCACTGTGTGCTATTTCTCGGGCCCACAGTCACAATCCACCACTCCAGACCTAACTGCCTGGGCTCAGTAGGCCTTCTCATGTTCAGCCAGAGTGCTAGACATCCAGGTCAGGCAGAAGATGAGGAACAGAGGTTAGCAGGCAAGGGTGCAGTGTCCGTGCTCAGAGATAAGCTGGATATGAGTGCCTCACAAGGAACAGCACATGTGCAGATTCTGGGTTTGGAGCTTGGCCAAAAGTGAGGCAAGGAGACTGGAGCAGAATCAGGAAGTTGAACAGGTGGGCAGATCAATAGAACAAAGGGGTTGGGTTGTAGATCGGAGATCTGGAACTCTACCATCTGCCCTGACTTTAAATACTCTTCCTGGTGCAAGTCAATAAGAATATGGAACAAGCGGCTCTTCAGAGGGAGAGAGAGTTCTATTAGCTGTCAGGCACTGTGAGGGAAAGTAGAACTTAAATCTGAAGAGTGTCTGCTGGATGCCTTAGATATACAGTCTCACAAAATCTTCACCACAGTGCTGGGTGGGTAAGTATCCCCCACCACCCCACTTTCTGAGCAGGAAATAGAGGTCTGGAGAGGTTCTGTTTCCATGCCTGAGCTCCTACTGTCAGAGTAGAATGTGAAGGAGCTGGCAGAGAATGCCAGGTCCGTCCCTTTCCATAGTTTATCCTGGAGCTTTAGGAAGTCACCCTGGTCCTAACAGGGCAGGTCAATTTTAAATCTGAGAGGGATAGAATTGGGGGAGTCAGCAGAGGGCTGTGATTGGGAAGGAAGATGGGGAGCTCACTTTTAAGACATCTGAGCATGAAGTCAGAGCGACTGTTTGAAGAGAGTTGTCTGGCAGGATTATATTCAGCTTTGGCTGAAAACTTAATAGTCTAGTAGGTTTCCCCCTCAGTTGAAGGATCTCTGTCATTACGCAGGGTAGACACATCAGCAAGTCAGATGTGTGCGAAGCTTAATTTTAGTCACTGATTTCCATTAAAGAGAAGGGACCTCTGCCAACGGCCTTGGCCTGAAGTTACCTTTTTGCATGTAGATACCTTACCCTATGAAATGAGAGGAGTAAGAGATACAGAGTGAGGGCAGGGAGAAAGAGGAGAGAGTAAACCAGCATATGCTGAATGTGGTAGGTATGCAGAGCACACGCTTGTTATAAAGATTTACACAGGAAGGTGCTTTGGGAAAGATTTACTGATAGACTACAGATGACATCGTATCATTCCTCAACAAGTGAAGAGCAGTTTGGATCTACAAGATGTGCAACTAGTTGTGTGTGCAAAAAACTGTATGTGTGTGAGAGGGATAAGTAGAAGGTTACTGAGAAGGTGGACGAAAATAGACATTTGTGAGAATCTCATAGCCTATTTGGTGAAGTAGAACAACAATACATAAAACTCTTAAACCAACACACTTGGATACTATGGTTTTAGGGTTGGAACTCTTTCAGAGAGCAATCAAGAACACAATGCTAGCTGTATTATGAAATTTGGACTTAACAGCACCAGCCAGACATAAATGTTATGGCCACAGAAAGGAATGGACTTATCTAAAAGTGCCCGAAGTGAACCAGGAGAGGCTGCTTGCAGGAGGTGAGTTCTGATGACTATGCACAGGCAAAGAGGCGACAGGAAGGAATTTCAGATAGGTCGAAGAAACTCTCAGGGCCTTCCTGCTGATGATACCTGGAGCTCACCTGTGGTTGAATACACTGTTTGCAGGAGAGAGAGTGTTCACCATAGAGAGATGTAGGGCATCTCAGTTAGAGACCTTCTTGGTATGACTTAGCCTTGTGTTCACTGGTTCTGGAGAGGGCTTTCTCTGGATTAAAGCAGGTATAATCCTGTGATTCTGTATCTCAAGGAAACATATTGGAAAGCAGCAGGACCTGAAGGGCTGTTATTGATAAAAAGGCAGATATCACTCATGGTAGCCAGTTGTGAGGATGTTTGGCCAACCCAGAGTTCAGGCAATGTTCATGTTTTTATTTCCATTGAATTATGAGAATTTTTTTGAGACTGGGGATCAAGTCATAATGCAATAAGGTAGCCAACTATAAATGAATGATTGTAATACAGTGAATAAAGCTAGTAGAAATATGAAAAGAATATTGGAGATTAGTGAAACAAAAATAACACAAGCTCTTTTGTAAATAGTGAGCTAATCACAGAGGTGCTGAAAAGCAAATATTTTCCTCTTGAAAATGAGCATCTTTCATTTGAAATGCAGGGTGAATCCAGAGACAGTCGCTACTTTGTGAAAACTGGTGCTGGCATAGGCAAGAGACTGACATTGACTCACTTGGGAACACAAGTCAGATCGATTCAGTGATCATATATGTGTAAATATTTGTAATATCATAGTTATTAGAGTTTCTCAAAAGATAGTGCTGTTTCTAACTGCAAAAGCACTACCCACTTTGATTAAACATTTTAGAAAATTTTTTAAGTACTAAAAACTCAAGAAGAAAATGTACCTATAATCTTATGACCCAAAGGCATGCATAACATTTTAGCATCTTTTTCTTCCTTATTTTTAAAGAATTTTTTTCCAGTAGTTAAGATAGCAGCCTGTTTTGTTTGTCTAGCCTATCATGCTAAAAACATTTCACAACCTCTCTACAACTTCATTAAAGTCTGTATAATATTGGATTTTATGAGTATGTCATAATTTATTAACTGCTCCCTTAAAATTGGACCTTTACACTATTTGCAAATATTTACACTATAAATAGCACTTTGAGGAAATCTTTGTTCAGATTTCAGATTGATGCTTTTTTAAATGACAAAGGTTACGTGTATATTTCCATTCTACCTTATATATTTCTATCAGATTATTTCTTTAAGCAAGATCTAGTGAAGGGTGGTTCCTGGGTGGAATGTTTTAACAGTTTTAAGACTATATTTGTTGTCAAGGGTGAAGGTGATGGACAGTTTATGCAAATACCCCTCACCGTGTGCTTACCAGTTTGGTTTTATGTTTATCTTTGTTTTTAAGAAGATACTACATTATGCTAGCTGCCCACTGTTACCCAAAATCCTCTTGTAGAGTGCAGACTGGTAAAATACTGTGATTAAACCCTTCAGTTCACTTTTGGAAAGAGAGGTGTTTCTCCGTCGGGCCTGTTAGAAACAAAATGAGCTCCTCCTCAATAAATGAGTGATTTCTTGAGAGCCAGGGGTCCTCCTCTCTGGTGGGGGACTCTTCAGACCCTGGTGTGGAGCAGCCTGGGGGAACAGTGGCCGTGGGCCAGGGGCCCCGGTTGTGGCCCATCCCCCCACCACCTGCGTTACCAGTAGCCTACCTAGGTGAGGCCTGGTCTGCACCTGTTTTGGTCCTGCTGAAATCCCGGGCTGCTGACCGGGAAGTGAGGTATTAAAGTACTTGATTGTCCTCTGGAGAACCTCTCCTCTGTGAGTCATTAATTTGCCAAAAACAAATCAAAGAAAAAGCCTGGATTTCCTGTGTTTACTCTTCTAAAGAAAAGTGAATCACATCATGGTACCCAATTTTCATAGTGGTGAACCTGGATTAATTCGGAATTTGGATCATGTTTCAATCGCTCTAGGTTTTTGTTATCTTGAAACACCGCCCGAGACTACAAGGGAGCTATGAAACTTAGCGCCAGAGTCACTTTTAAGTTTTGACTGTCAGTTTCAACTTTTCAAAAATACTGTTTTTTCTATAACAATAATTCACATCTGAAATAAAAATTATTTTACTTTTCTTGTATACGCCGAGGAAAAAATAGTGTAAGTTTTATGGATCTTAGCCAGTAACGTTGGTCAAAAGTATTTACATTCGTTTGCCTAACAAAAAATTCTTTAGGGAGATTGATTCAGTAGATACTGTTAGACTATACTTGTGACCCGTTTTGTGAAATGTGAGACATCTGATGCAGTGATAACAGAACAAAACCAAATTCTGTAAGTTTATTATTTCTTTACTGATAAGATATGTGAAGACTAGGCATGGTGGCTTGTGCCTGTAATCCCAGCTCTTGGGAGGTTGTAAACAGGCAGATCAGTAGGAGTCAGATCTAGTAGTGAGACCCTGAACACCCTGTAGACCCTTTCCTAAAAAGACAGAAAATAAATAAATAATAAAATAGAAATAATAATAATAAATAAATAAAATCATAAATAACAATGAAGTTTGAGGACAACATGCTCAGGCCCCCCTCCTGTCCCCCTCTCTTGGATAGGCGCTTTCTTTTCCTCAATAGATATATTCTGCTCATTAAAAAAAAAAAAAAAAAAAAAGATGTGAGAGGTTTGATGACATGCATAGAGCTTCACTGAGCTTTGTGAGCTCGTTAATAAGTGATGTAACACATCGTGTGTGCTCGTTCCTGGGGGCTGGGGTAGAAGTCAAAACAAAGGTTGGGGTACAACTTGCATTCTAGGTGGAGGTGACAAACGTGACAGGAGAAAGGAGCAAAGCCACCTGAGCGGGGAGAAAGTTCTTGAGGTGGTGGAAGCCAGGGTGTCTGACGTTCTGGCGGGAAGGTCAGGGAAGTCCTTGGGGACGGCAGGCTGGAGCCTGCCGGATGCTGCAGTCCTCTGCACTCGAGGAGGAGGGGAACATGGAGATTTTGCGGGGCATTACAAGCAGGGGTGAGGTTAAGAGCACAGCCTGTTCCCTCTCTGAAGGTGGATCCAGAGGAGGGAAGCATGTTCCTTGGTGGCTACACTCAAGTTGTGCTGGGCCTCAGACTTTGGCCAAAAATATTTTATATATAGTTTGCCTACCTTTGAAGGACTTGTAATGTAAACAAAAGTATTACATATAAACATGTGCAAACACAAACATAGATAACCAAGTGCAATACATGTGTAAATAACTATAAATAAATGTAAATCCAGGCACACAGGGCACGGCTTTGTAAGGCCATCACAGCTGCTTTTCTTATTTGAAGCTTATATTTTTTTATACAGTGCCTTGCATGTGACTTGTGTATTGTTTGTACCGGTAAATGTTTGTTGAACCAATTATATCAAATATTCTATATGTGGAGAGCAAATGTATCCTCTGAAAGTCATATATAAGCACAGTGGTTTTATAAAAAGACCACAAAATTTCTCTGAAAAAATGTACATACAGCGTGCAAGATGGCTCAGGTCTAAAACACCTGCTTAGTCAAGCGCAGGGACGGGGACTTCAGTTCAATCCCTGGCACCACATGCCATGCCAGCCCCATCCCCCAAGTGGGCTGAGCCAACCACACACACAAACACACACACACACACACACACACGAAAGTGCATATATTAACTCCACTCAGTTAATCATAATGTAAATAGTATTCAAGTATTCAAAATAGAAACATTGAAAATAAAAGTAAAATACAAGGGTACAATAATTTTTCTAGTATAAGAAAAATTCCTCCTAGTATAAGCAGAAATCTCTTCAGAGTCCGCAGTTTAGATAGACATTTCATTAGCTTCACCTGTCTCAGCGTACCCTACCTGGTAGCTGACAGTTCCTTGCTGTCTTGTGTGTTCCCCAGTTCTATAACTTTAATTCAAAACCTTTCTGCCTGGACGTGCATAACTAAGCGTAAGATGACTTGGTGATGCATAATGATGAATATCTTAGTGCTTTTGGGGAGCTCAATTTCAAAATACATTACTTGAGTCATCAGATATTTGTTGAGAATACCCTAAGTCCTTGCCTCTTGGTGCTGGGAGGATAACAGGCTTCCCTGAAGGAATTTAAAGGTTAGAGAGTCATCCAGTAAGACTCAGAGTACTTGCACCAAAAGGAAAAGCTCTGAAGTGAGATGGTACATGAGACTCTGAGTGTGAGTTCGGCTCTGGTGGTGGGGCGGCTAGTGGAATTGTGAGTACCTTAAATGTGGAATTTGGTTAAATAATTTTAAAAGGCAGATTACAAAAGGAAGATATGAAAAAGCACATGCCATCTGTCTCTAGGTAACAGAGAGCCACCTGCGTCCTGATTCTCATTTCTACAGAGGCCGCCCTAGGGAGTCCCTGTTCTCCTGGCCAAGCTGCCAAGGCATGTGTGTGCACACCTGGCAGGAGACCCGGTGGCTGGCCTGCTTGGCAGGCCCCAGGGTTTCATCCCTACCTGCAGCCCCTGTGCGCAGCCCTTCCTTCTTCAGCTTCCCGCATGCAGGGCTACATACCGGCCCTTCTGCCCTGACACAGTGACCTAAGGTCACCCTCTGCATTTTTCTTGGCTGCCCCTGCCCTGCCCTGTCACATATTCCTGCATGTTGGGTTGGAAGAGTGTCAGGGCTCCTCTCTTCTAGATTTCTGCTAAGGGATCACTTGTTCTTTCCTATACTTATTCATTCAGTAAGTATTTTGAGAGCAATTACTGTGTACTCCTGTAGACACCAGAAATGTTACAGGGAATGCAACCGGAATTCTGTCTTTGTACCCTTTCATTCCAGCTTGAGGATTCAGATAGTACACAAACAAGTTGTTGTGACAATAGAAAGAAAAATACAGAAGGACCTAAGGACAGAAAGCAGATGGGAAGGATAGCATAGTTTCATCAAGTATGACATCTGACAAGGACAAGAGATGGGAATGAACCACAGAACAAAAGCATTCACTACCTTAAAAGGGTGGTGCTGGGCAGGAGTAACAGGAAGTGCGAAGGCGTCGAGATGGTGTTCAAGGTGGGAATGGCTTAGTGCACTGGGGGAGTCGTGCAGAAGATGGGGGCCATGAGGGCCGTGAGGGCTCTGTGGGCTTTGAGGAACCTGGGAAGTGCCTTCCAGAAGCCCAGTTTTGGGGTGGGGGTGCTTCCCCGGGCTCCATCCTCATGGCTATCTGTAGCCTCAGAAGGAAACTGGTGGTGGTAGAAGTGCAGATGTCTGCATCTGGCAGCTGTATTCTTCTAGAAGTTAAGATTAGATCATGTGGTGTCAAATGGACATGACACTGATTTGGAGAATTACAAGGCAAATACGAGGTGCTGTCACCTGGTTGTGAGTAAAGTGGTGTTGTGGGTTCAGAGTATTGTGCATTCAGACAAGCAGAATACGAGAGCTACGAAGAGAATTTTTCAGCCGAGTGAAAAATCTGAGGTCAGGAGAGGCAGGTCATTTCTCAAATGTGTAGGTTTTAGGGTAGGTGCAGATCCAGAATTTAAATATAGGCTTTTCTCCCCTAATCACGGCCCTTGAGTAAGGTAGGCAGCACAGATGTGTTAAAGCAAATGTGTAAAATTGCATTGACATCAGCTACCTCCCAGGAGCCAAGCCGTCAGGACTGATGACATGGAGCATGCCCAGAAAGCCTCTGTGAACCAGCGCTCATTTGGTCACCAGGTACTTGTGGGACCTGCTGTGCCTGCCTGTGTGTGACACTAGAGACCGTGAACAGGGTGGGCAGAGGTTTAAGCAGGGTGGAGGAAGAAATAGCCATGTGAGTATAATAACCATGTGATTGTGCGTGTGCTCAGTGCCGGGAAGGTGGCTGAAGAATACCTCCCCAGAAAATACCTTCTAAGACGAGATCAGGGGAACTAATGTGAAGAGGAGAGCCAGAGGCAGAGGGCGATGCGGGACTGTCGGAGCCAAGAGCTTGGTATTTCTGAGAAGCGGTAGTTGTGGTTTTGTGGTAGGAGCTGGGGGAGGTGAGGATGCATCAGTGAAGGACAGCAGGGCCTTCTGCTGTGCCATGCAGGGATGTTGGAGAGAAGCCTCATCAAGGCCCAGGAAGTTTATATTTGTAATCCCATGGAGAAGTTACTGGAATTCTAGGGAGTTCATTCTAATCTGCCTTTTCCAGTGTAGCCTGCGGTGAGAATAAAGACACTCAGGCATATCTGTAGTTGTGGGGATCCTCGGGGTCCTGAGTGCAGCCATGATGATGGCCAGCTGGATTCAAGGCCTTGACCAGGGCTAAGCCCAGGTTTTATTAATTTGTGACAAGGGAGTGGCTTGAACATGAGTAACTGAGAATGGTGGGAAATAGGTAGGTGCTGTGAGCTGGGCCAGGTAGGAGGCCTGCATTCAGCTCAGCAGTGTGCAGAGGAGAAGGCTCTGCAAAAATAATCAGCATTGCACGACTGAGACGGTATCTCATGTTTTGGGGTCAGTGCTTTAGCTCTGATGTGTAATCTTTCAAGCCCCAGGGAGTCATAGCCTCTGTCTCCGGGCTGATCCCAGCCCACAGCCTGGAGTGCTGGCTCTTTATCCTGCCTCCTCCCACCTCACACAAGGGAACAATGGGTTCGGGGAAACACTGCCTGCCAGCTTCAAAGACTATGGCCAGCACCGAGGTGGGACGATATGTATTGCTTACTACCAATTGAAGGGAAAAGGAAAAGTCTTAGTCAGCTCTGTGCACACCAGTACCTGGAAATAGGACCGGGTTCAGCCAACATGGAGACTTTCACTCCTCCTTCAAGGAGAGGCTCTGAGCTAGGCCTCCGCAGAAGTGGACAATTAGATAAGATACCTTTTGAGGGGAGCATCAGCAGACAATGGTAACTGGTGGCACATGGGAAATTGTGGTCCAGAGGCTCCTAGACTGTGGCCGGAGCAAGCGCATGGGTGGTGGCAGGACGGCACAGGTGACGAAGACACTTCTTGTGTGCAGTTCATGAGTTCAGTTTAGGACACACTGAATCTGAGATGCCTGTGGCATACCTCTGCCAAAAGAATGAGTAGACATTCGGACAGACAAGTTTGGAGCTTAGGTGACATTTGGTATTGAGGTATAACTTTCAGGGGTTAGTATGTAGTTGTCAGTAAAGCTACAGAGAGGCTATAAGCTAAACAGAGCTGATGGCTGGGGAACATGCTTTGGAGATTTCCACCTTTGAAAGGGGAGAAAGATACACTAAATAGCAGATCTGGAGATCAGAGAAAAGCAAGGCATGATGTGTGTCCATGGCCAAAGCAGAGCGAAGGATAGGGATTGGCCACACTTGGCCTGTGCTCGCTTTCCTCCGGCGCAGCACCCTGAGCATGTCAGCTGTCTTTCAGTGGAAGCTGCAGAGCACCAGGGGGCACAGCTCCTGAGCGGTTCTGCGCTATACCAGACAACCATGGCAGCTTGATATTATACCTGGATGGAGAATGGAAGAAAACCTTGTCTTGAGATGCACAAATAAAAAGTTGTTCTTGAGTGTCATCTTAAAATGTAGGTATAGGGACCAAAAGGTTATTTGTTTTTTTCCTTTAGTCTCATAGTTTATAGCAGAGAGTTTGAGGAGCTGCTAACTGCAGGCTCACCTCCAAGGGCTGTTTCCATCCTCCAGGACCTTCTTTGAATGCGATCTCATCTCTGATGGGATCTCTTCTGTGCTCTCTCCCTTCCTCTTCCATTCACTCTGAAACCCACTGCCATCTGCTGCCTTCCTGAAGTGGCTCTCCATCAAAGACGGGTTTAAAAATACACCGTCGACTTTGGGTTTATCTAGGTTACTTAGGATTTAAGTGAGATTTTTGTTTGAGAAAAGCATCCACTGGTAGGGATAATTGGAAAATCACAAGCAAGTTTGAGTGTTGCCCCTACAAGCCTCCAGCCCTGGGGCAAATCATGTCACCTCTCTGAGCCCAGTTTAGTGTGAGACAACACAACCTCCTTCGAAGGTGCTGGGGGTGGGCATAAAAGGTTCCATAAGTAAAGCATCTGGTGCAGCGAGTGGCAGGAAGTGGACATGATGCAGTGTTAGTTCCATATCTTCTGGCTCTCCCTCTTTTTTCTCCATTCACTGCTATGTGGATGAGCTTGCTCTACACGTGTCCTCTGTGTGCAGAAGCTGTTGGTGCTGCTTAGATAGGAAATCCATGCTGAGGAAGAGGCCTTTCACTCTTCAAGTCCACCTGGAAGTCTAGCATCTTTTTAGTAGAGTCTTCTGCCTTTTTTGGAAAAGTTGTTTGTACTTTTCTGTACTTTGAAGGAGTTGTGCTCAAGCCAGCAGGAAACTCTATGTATCATCAGGATTTGGCTGCCTTGGGTCTCCATCCCACATCCTTGGGTACAAGGGAAAAAATGGACCTACCATGTCATGGGGACAGCAGAAGAGAGCTGATTGGAGAGTGAACAGGAAGTGCGCCTCCTTTCAAGATGCTGCACTGGCAGTGTTACCCCCCAATGAGACCAGCTCTGTTGACGCAGGGTTGCTTCTCCTTTCATCTTTGTGCAGAATGGGCGAGGCAGCTGCCCCAAGGAGGAGCACAGTGCTGCTGTTCCAGCACCCGGCTATGGCCAGCCTGCCTGGATGCCTAGTGACTCTGGGCTGCGGAGGAGTCAGCTCACCTGAGGAATCAGCCAGCAACTTGTGGCCAGGTGTCGTTGTACTGTGTACGTGTCTCCTCCTTGTGGTCTCATAGTTTCCTTAGGGTTTATTGAATTTGTTGTTACACTGAGGTAGAATGGTGGCTCTAAGACATTCCTCAGGTGTTTAAAGCATCTGTAGGACAGCACTACTGGGCAGTCAAGGGCATTGGCTAGTTCACGGGACGAGCCAGCCAAGGCTGAGGAATGTTCCTCCTTGTGAGGGCTGAGATGTCGGCAGGCAGCACCACCTGGAAGAGAATGGAGCCCTGCTGTAGCAAGTCCAGAGCGCTGGTGGTGTAAACATGGCCCTGGGGAGCACCAGGTGTCAGTGGATAACCCAGACTTCTCTGGGCCTTCCCCTTCTGCGTGTTGTGAAGGATCTTTGACGCCATCTCAGTAAAGCCAAAGATTAAATATTTGGGTGCCTGATTGTGGCACATAATCTGGATCTCCTGGCCAGCATAACTCGGCGCTGCATCCAGATATTACTTTCTGGCTTTCTCTGAAAGTTATCATTCATAAATCATAAGCTGCTGTGCTCAAAGTCCAGTGAGTACTTCCAGCATGCTTTTAATTTTTAGTAGTTTGGTAAATCACATTTGGTTCTCATGGGAGAGAAAATATCAAGAAGTGGTGAATACTGTTTTCATTATGAGTACAAAGGGTTATTTTGGCTGGATAAATGGCTCAGAGGATTAAAGCACCTTCAAGCAGGCACAGGGGTAGGGGGTTCGATCCCCGGGCCTGCCGTGCCGGCTCTGACCCCAATGCACACTGAGAGGACAATTGAGACTGGGCGTGGTGGCGCATGCCTGTATTGCCAGCTCTTGGGAGGCTGTAAACATGCAGATCACTATGAGTCTGATCTAGTAGTGAGACCTTCAACACCCTGTAGACCCCTCCCTAAAATAATAATAATAAAAAAAAGTTATTTCCCACTTTCTTATTTTCTGACTGATTCTGACCAAGCATAAGAATGACTTACTCGAATAATGTAAGAAAAGAAATCCCTTCTTTAGTACTTTTTCAACATTACAAATTGGCTTTAATCAGAATTTTACAAGAAAATTTAACCTTCATGAATGCTGGATGTTTTAGCTGATGAAAACATTTGTCATGATCATGAAAACATTTGTAAGTACATTTTTCTGAAGGCTACATGCTATTGTACAGCCTGTGGTTTTTGGTTTTTTTTTTTTTTTTTTTTCTCCAAATGCCTTCAAGGGCAGGTTTGGCTGGCTTGAGTTGTGGGGATTGAACCACAGCAACCTAAAGAACAGAGCTAAGGAGCAGGCCCCCCAGCCTGTGTTTTTAATTAATAAAAAGGAATATTCTTGTGACAACTAGAAATCACCTTGATCAGAAAGGAATAGCACGTCCCCAGACGTATCGTGAGATATTTTGGTATTTTCTGTCAAGATACGACCAGGGTGAACTTGGTAACAGGCAGGTAACAGTCTCGTAAAATTAGAATTTTTTCATTCCATTTTTTTTTAACTTGAGGGTATTTTGTTTCAGATTGTTTTTGCCTTTCCTCTACTATTACAAAAAGTTGCCTGTATTTATTAACTTGGTCCCTGGATCTATCTCTATTACAGTGTGTCACCCAGTGGTAGAAAGACCATTCCATCATTTAAGTGTCTTCTGGATATAAACATGGAAAAAATAGAATAAAAAAGGAAATCAAACTGTAGAAAGATTTGCTTTGTCAAAATTGTGCTTCATGCATATGCAGTTAGGATATTTAGTCATGAAGATCTCATAACACGTTCTTAATGTCTTAACCCAGAGAGCCGCCATAACCACTGAAATAAGCACGATGCCCCAGAGCTCAGTGTCATCTCAGTGGGCTCTTTATATCCTCTTTAGAGATCTATGAGACTTCATTTAAATTCTAAGCAGAACTTATTGCTGGAGATTTCTTAGTCCATTTTTGTTGTTGTTGTTATTACTACATTGAACAAAGTATATGTCTTATTTAATATAATTAAAGCTTCCCAGCAGTAAGTACTTTTAACCTGAGGTAGAACAGCACATGCACTGCCAAAATAAGTTGAGAGATGGTTTTGTAGAATAGGCATCATTAGCAGGAGTGTTGTCATTCCTCCAGTCCTTCTCCATTAAATCCCCAAAAGAACAGGTCCTTAATTAGAAGCGCATTGTCTAGAGGAAAAAAATAATTTTCTTCACCCTCCTGTAACTTTAAATTTATAATGTGTTCTACTTGAAATAAAAGGTTTATAACCTTGTAACCTGTCATCTTCCATGCCATTTTTCTTTTTGAAAACATGTGAGTCTGAGTATTACCAACTCATAATACTATGTAAGCTTGCATGTTATTATAAATAAACAGTAGAACTTTTAGACAAATTTTTAAGAGATACCTTTGGGCCTTTGGACATGCTCTGAAATGCCAAAAGACAGATGAGAAGATTATTCTTCAGGTGAGCAAGAAAAATCTCATTTTTCAAGAAAAAACTGAAATATTGGTGTCCTGAGGACAATCATTCTTGTAAGGGGATTCTTAAACTTTAATTATCTAGAAATTTCTTGTTGTTTCTCTCATGTGTACCTTGGTGGGTATCAGGGCTGAGACAACGACAGGTAACATCCAATTTGGGAGGAATGACATTCAGGGAAAGAGTGTTTGGTTCTTTTATTCTCTGAAATAATTCCAAACTGAAAGATAAATTGACTTCCAATGTAGTAGACCAAGGAGCTTGAGCTGGAATCAGTCCTGTTCACTGAGGCACGAGGAAGAGGCAGGGGGACGTGGGAGCCACTTTGGGGCAGCATTAGCAGGTTTTCACGTCTTCTCTGATGAAAGGAGGGGCTGCAGGTTACCCAGGGCAGGACCGCAAACTGCGGTGGACCAAGCGGCTTCCTGAGCCTGAGCGATGATTGTCCTAAGTGTGCGCCCTCCGTGGCTAGTGCTGGGGTCGCTGAGGGCAGCTGCCCTGGTGTCCGCCAGGAGGACTGCCTAGGTGGAGTCAGGATCCCGCAGACCAGCAGTGAGAGTGATGGGAGAAGCTTTCTGGCGCTTCATCTCAGGTGTCTATTTATTTTCTTTACTAGCACATGCATGCAAAGTTGCCCCCACCCCTACTCTTTCTAAACATTAATGCTCAGTCCAGAAAGGAAACTACATGTCTTAAAAGTTATTGTAGGCATTTTGCTGCTTTTTCTTTTTTTAAATCAAATTTTTTTTAAAAAACCCACAACCAAACCAGTGGACTGGATGTTATATTGATAGATAGGAGTCTAGAATATTTTCCAATCAAATAAATTTGCCTTACATTAAAAGGTTATTTTAAAGCCACTCAAAGGGAGTGTTCTCTTTTCTTCTCTGGCTGTGTGTGAAAGCCATCTCCTTTTAAGAGTTCTCGGCAACACCCCAGGCACTCCTCCATAGAGACCCTCTTTCCCATAGGAAGTCTCTCAGTGGAAGCTGGGACAGTCACACAGCATATCCATTTGTAACCTCGCATACTGTTGAAGTGAGAGGGGGCAGAGAGGACACCTCTTTTAATTATCAGTTGCAAGAGGGCTTGACTTTTCAGGTCCATTCCAATTCTGCCATCCTGCAAAATGTCTTTCTTACGTGCAAGCGGCCACGCAAGACCCTGTGATGCTAGAGAGGCTGAGGGGAACCCGCCTTTAACTGTCTCCCAGCCCTCTTGAGTTTATGGGAAAAATACCGTCCTAAAGGCCTTCCCCAGGATTCCTGCATGGCAGAATGGATGTTTAAATTTGGATAGAGATCTTCAAAGAATGGTCCATTCTGTACCTTTGCAGTTTGGCTTGATCACTGTCCCTGGCCACACGACTTCTCAAGGGTTTGCAGGCACTTGCTGCAACCGTGGGGCTCAGCTCTGTGCAGGGAATTCAGGACTGAAACAATGTCAGGGTCTCCATTGCTGCTGCGCGCTTCCTGGAAACAGTCACACCTGAAACTCTTTGGTGCACAGACTTGGGAATATTCAGGCGCAAACTTTCTGGCCAGAAGCCTTGTCTGGCTTCAGGAAACATTTCCCCCCCTTTTTTCCCATTAAGTTTATTGAAAATCAATAATTACACATCATATTAAAAATTGTAGATGTATTGAAGTGTGAAAGATGTAGACAGAGGGAATTTTAGAGAACTATTTCTGAAATGAATACATAGCATGAGATTAATAATAGATTGCACATTGTAAATTATTTACAAACTCAAATGAATATAGTACTAAAAATTGTCCAAAATACATATGAAGAAGAAAGAATGTACAGATCAGTCATAATAGTTCACTCTGTGTCAAAATCAAGAAACTTATATTCATATAATTAGAATTTTCAAAGTAGAAAGGGGTAGGCAATAAATATTTACAGATTTGAAATTTCTGAATTGAGTTGCACTTATAACACATGAACATTTCCTCTTGGGAAGGCTTAGACATCCCGCTTGCCTTTGGGAAGACGAGGAAGAGCGCAGAGTGGGGGAGGAGGTATTCCTGTGCTTTAGAGAACTGTACATCTGTGGTAAATTTGATTCCCAAAATAATCTCCTCCTCATCATTGGAAAGTTTTTATCAAGATTAGTGTGAGAATAGGGCCGGCCAGATAGCTCAGCAGATTAAAGCACCTGCTTAGGCAGATTCAGGGACTAGGGTTCAATCCCTGGTGTGCAGTGCCAGGCATGCCCTCAGGGTGGGCTGAGACAGCGATTGAGACTGGGTGTGGTAGTGTGCACCTGTAATCCCAGGGCTTGCGAGGCTGAAACAGGAGAATCACCACGAGTCAGATCTACTAGTGAGACCCTGCAGACCCTGCACTAAATACTTAAGCATAGTGGGGAGTTGAATGTAGCTTGCCTGTGCCACCACAGAGGGAAGATGACGTTTTAAAATCTTTTGACTAGAAGGGTCGGCCAGATAGCTCAATGGATTGAAGTGCCTGTTTAGGGAGACACAGGGGCTGGGGGTTTAATCTCCAGCCTGTGCTGGCCCTGCCCCAGGGGCACTCTGAGATGGTGATTGAGACTGGGCATGGTGGCACATGCCTGTAATCCCAGCATTTGGGAGACTGAAAAACAGGAGGGATTGCTTCAAGTCCGATCTGTGTAGTGAGACCCTATAGACCCTGTACTAAATACATCAACAATAAATAAATGAAAATAAAATGTATTGACTTGTTAGGTGAGGTGGTGCATGCCTGTAACCCCAGCACTTGGGAGGCTGAAGGAGGAGGATTGTTCTGAGTTCAAGGCCAGCCTGGGCTACATAGTGTGTTCAAGACCATCCTAGAATACAGAGAGATCCTGTCTCAAAAAACTAAACTCCAGTGACTTTATTATATCATGCACTAGTGGAAATACTTTGGGCAGTATCACGTCTGCTTCCGTAATCTACAAAAAAGGATTGGTTGTGGTTTTAGGCATCCAGTAAACCTTGGTCCAGAGGTTGGAAAATGTGAGTGGGCCTAGGGGCTGTTGTGGACAAGAGAAAGCTCAGACTGGCGGCCTTCCAGTGCAAACGTCAGAAAGCACTCTTTTGGGAAAAATCAGGTGAAAAGCAATATACTTACACTACAGCCTTGGGGTACTGCCTGTATAAGTGTTTCCTCAATTGATGACTCCCAGGTTGTATTGTCATGAAATACGTTATGTGTGTCCTTAACGAATAGATCTGTCCATGAGATACAACAATTCATTGCTTAGGTAAGTTTTGTTTCTGTTGATGAAATATGAATTTGAAGATAATGCTTTCTCTGTCTTGTCACTAGAACTATTGACTGTTAGTGCATATTTGTAACTATATACTTAGTTTTTAAAATCCCAAAACATAAAAATATATGCCTTAATCAATTACAAACTTTAAAATAGCCGAGAGTGAAAATGGAAAGCATGAAAATATATTTACTGAAATATAATTTCTCCATTTTATATGAAGTACATCAGCCACCGAGGACATATTAAAACTACGTTTAGCTAATGTCACACCACTTTATTGCAATCACTTAAGCACCAGTTATATTTAAGAAGAAGCCAAAGAAAAAATGCTTTGCTATTTTTTGAGAAATGATTTATCAAATTAGATAAAATTCACTTTTTACAAAATATAAAATAATATGAAAGTAATTACATTCCATTGTGCTAGCTTTATTAGCTTTAGAGAAGGCCATGATATTTTCATTATCTCTTTTATTTTTTTTTTATTTATTTGAGAGAGAGAGAGAGAGAGAGAGAGAGAGAGAGAGAGAGAG
>NW_004524610.1:13251367-13255275 GCF_000260255.1 Octodon degus
TCCCAGACCACCGAGCCATCTCCCCAGCCCCCAGGGCACTTACTCTCTCTCTCTTTTTTTTTTTTGAACCGGGGATTGAACTCAGGCCCTTGTGCTTGCCAGGGAAGCACTTATTCCACCGAGCCATCTCCCCAGCCCCTTCATTATCTCTTAATAAATGCTGAGTTTGAATAGACCTGAAGATCTTATAATGCAGTCTCCCGATTTTATAAATGGAGAGCAACAAAGATTTGAAATTGGTACCTGGACGCATGGCAGGCTGTCGGTGGGAGCAGGACCAGGCTGAGAGTGGGGTCGGAACCAGGCAGGAGTGCTGGTCTTCAGCGCCTGGCACGTGCTGACCAGAACCCAAGAGTGGGGTTTTGAGACGGGCTGTGAAGGTTTTCATGGTCAGAGTGACAATGAAACCAGAGACTCCACCCTACTTGGACCCAGTAAGTAAAAGTTGGTTGTGACCAGCAAAAAACTGGAGAGCTGGGCCTCAAACTTTGGTTCACAGGAGCAGCTCTGCTGCATACATGTGACCGAGTGGGAAGGTGGTCTTTTCAATATAAAGGGCTGCCTGAGGTGAGTAGTTTAGAACTCGAGGGGTGATTTTCAGTAAAGGAAAATGGCTAAGTATGTTGCTGTGTACCCAAAACGTGGCCAAACTTTTAATACTTTCTTGTGTGATCCTCCCTGCACTCTGTGAGGTAATAGGACTCTGTGGAAGCATCATGTAGAACATTCTAGAAAAATGAAAGAGCCTGAGCCCAGTTACGGGCTGTCTCGCCACAGTTCGTATGCATTTGACGTCAGAGTGCTCCTTTCCTCAACCTGCGTCTCTATCATCATATTATGAACAATATGAGACTAAAAAACGGTGCCATAATCTTTTCTTGCGGAACTGGGGATTGAACTCAGACCCTTGTGCTTGCCAGGGAAGCACTTATCCTACTGAGCCATCTCCCCAGCCAGTGCCATAATCTTAAAGGGAAGACAGAACCCGGAACCCTCTGACAAAGAATTTTGGACAGGAGGAAGACAGTGACAGAACTCTTTAGAATTTTGAGAGACTACTACTGATATCAAAGATCACAGGTCAAATTTTAATACCAAACAGTTGATTCTGAGAGATTCATGACTTTAGGCTATCTCAGAAATTTTAGAATGTCTCATAAGATTTTATAGTGAGTTATGCTAAGTAAGAGATTTAATCCAAGATTTCATAGCCTCATTTCATTGCTGTGAGAGAGTTCTAGAACCTCCATCCGGTGTGTTGTTAGCATGCATATGAAGGCTTAACTATGTACAAATTGTTCCTATTGACGCATAAGAGTTACTGGTGGAAGTTCTTTTGCATGTTTGTTGATTACCTATTAGTCAAGAATAGCCAGAATTTGCTATTTTGGTTTCTTAGCTGTTCTGGTTAACTGAGAATTACTGTGAATGCTTTCTCAGTTTTTAAAAAGGCATAAAAAGTGAAATGCTTCATAGCTTCCAGCTTTTTTTTTTTTTTGGACAGTGATTTAACTTTTCTTTTTTTTAAAATTAATTTTATTGAGAAACAAGTAATGAGACAGTTTCAAAACCAATTAATAGTACATTTTTAATAATTAATACATTGCATATGGTTGTCTTCATTTAACTTTTCTTTGATTTAAAAAACCCCACAGCCTGATAGGTAGCATATAAGTGATACAATTCTGGTTCTTTTTTTAAAAAAAATTATTTATTTGGGTCTTATTATGCATCTCAGACTTGCAGTGATCCTCCCGTCTTAGACTCCCCAGCTCTGGGATTATAGGCATGCACCACCATACCCATTTTCAGGGCCGGCATGGCACACCTGGTATTCTAGGGCTGCACAGCATATGGTACTGGGGATCGAACCCAGGTCCTTGTGCTTGCCAGGCAGGCACTCAGACCATGGAGCTATCTCCCCAATCTCAATTCTGGTTATTTCAATGTTTTTTTTGTGTGTGTGTTTTTGTGAGGGGGATGAAACTCAGAACATTGCACTTTCCAGGCAGGTGCTTAAACCAGTGAGCTATCTCCCTGGCCCATTTCAGTGGTCTGAGGACCATCTTCTAGCTCTGGCCGTCAAGCATAACCAGGAAACATTCTGAAGTTCTGTGATTGCAGCTGTAAGACATTTGAATGTGTCCCATTTTGCTCAACTGACCAAAGTACCTTAGTGCGTATCATGGACCATGACCTCCAGTGACCTCCATCGTGTAGGACGAGCAGGAGTGGAGGGTGACCTCGGTACCGAGCAGCTCGGCTTGGTCTGAAGTTGCCACTTAATGTCAGTGAACCATTTCTGACTTTGCAAAGTGAGACTAGCACTGCCTGTTTGACAGCATAGCTGAGGATAAATAAGTGGGTAAAAAGCTTGACAAGATTAGTGTTCTTTACACACTTCAAGGTACAGAGTCTGCCCTTTTCTGCATGACTGTTTTTCTTCAACCAGCACAGAAGGGACTGCATCACTTCTGCTAACATTTACAAATGCTGGTAATGGGTTGGGACTATGAAAACCTGCTATACAACCGTGGGCAGGTGTTAGCTAGAGCCAGCTACCCACCCCCAGCCGGGCCATGGCTTCGGTGCTGTTGTTTTTGAAGCACCCAGAGTACCCAACAGCACAGTGGTTTCTGCCTCACTACAGAGGGGGTTCCCCACCTCCACCTTGAGAATAATCAGCTGCTGTGCTTCTTTGGGGTGGGGGGTCTGCTCTGCGCATTGTAGGGGGTTCAGTACTACTTGTGTCTCCATCTCCTAGGTGCCCCACTCCAAGTTGTAGCAGTAGAGAGTGTCTCGAGACATTGCCTAGTGACGTTGGGGGCATGGGCTTGCCCAGGGCAGGGCTGTGTCTGTCTCAGGGTTGCAGCCGAGCCCCCACACCCATGGATGTGCAGTCAGTGGGGAAGGAAGGAAAGGAGGGCCCGCTTGACAAGGGGCCAGTGACCGTGTCGGTCTGTGATGTCTAGTGGATTATGTTTTCTTCTGGGCTAAAAGGGTAAAGATTAACAAAACTGGGGGTCTGTTGGCGGAATCTATTCATGCCACCTCTGTCTTCTCAGATGTTGCGCTCCACCCTTTCCACCAGTGACAGAATTACGCATTGTAATCATTCACAGTAAAAGGGAACACAGGACTGGAGCCTGCGACATTAGGCTTCAGGTAGGGTGGAGTTAAAGGGGCCTGCTCTCTCTCTCCCCCCCACTTGTTAATCCTACAAACCCTTCTATATGAAGACTCCCTTATACTCCTCTAGCTTACACCTTCCCTATATATAATTCCCAGAATCATGTTCTAGCCCTCATGTCCCTAGAGATCTTCTCTTTTTTACAGAAAAGAGACCCAGGCTGTACAGAACAAAACTCACCATTTTATCTTCTTGTGCCCTTTAAGCTTCTTTTGGATTCTTTATCCAGGGGGATGGTATAGGACTTCTGGAGTTGGAATCTTGTTTTGCAATTAATGACTCAGTGACCATGTGTCAATGATTTATCTTTGTCTTATTTCCTTCTTCTGTCAAATGGATACCAGCCTCGATGTAAGTTGCTTACTTGAGGTAATACATCCAAATCATTTAGGAAACAGTGTCTGGCCTGTGTAATAAATGGCAGGTGCTATTGCTAATCTAAAACTGTGCTTTAACCAGATACTCAAGAACTACATCTTAGCCACCTTCACCATCCTTCTCTCCCCACCTGAGAAGTCCCTGTGCTTTTGCAATCCTGTCTGCCACTTCAGAGCTGCATCCTTACCCATCACAAGCTGTGGGGCTTCAGGCAGGCCTTAATCTTTTCTTGCCCAGAGTATTACATCAGCTTTTCCGCCTCCAGTCTCACCTTCGGTCTGCCCACTGTCTGGCTGCCTGGGCAGAAATATCATTTGTGTCTCATGTAGGTTTCTTTTTC
>NW_004524610.1:13255757-13281201 GCF_000260255.1 Octodon degus
CTCCCTGTCTCTCTTTGTCTCTCTCTGCCTCCATCTCTCTCTCTCTCTCTCTCTCTCTCTCTCTCTCTCTCTCTCTCTCTCTCTCTGGAATAAAACCTAAACCTTCACACTGAGCTACATCCTCAGCCCTTTTTGTGTTTTTTATTGTGTGACAAGATCTCACTAAGTCGCTCCCTTGCCCAAGCTGGGCTTAGACTTGTGATTCTCCTGCCGCTGGCGTCCAGGTTGCTGGTGCCACAGCACACACTCCCACACCTGGCTGCGCTGTGTATTTCCTAGCACGTAGCGTGCGTAGCTTATTTTTTTAATTGCACTCCTCACTGAATTGGGAGTAGTTGACATCGCATTCCTTTTGGCTTTTCACTCACTTTTAGTTTTGTCATGAGAAGCACATTCTTAGTGCGTATTTGTGGTTAATAACTTCACAGTTGAATAAGTCTAGGGTTCTGTAAGACTGACTCAGACAAATTAGAATCAGAGTAAGCTGATGGAATTAACCAACAAAATGACAAGTGAGGAAATCACGCAAAAGTCCCTAGTGGACGGAGCCAGGAGATAAGCAGATAGCAAACGAGCTCGAATCTGGGATCCATTGAGGAGTTCAGTAATAGGTGATAGGGGCAGGAAGACAACAGTGAGTATCATCCTCTTTTACTGTCCCTGACTTTAAGGAACTCGATCCCTTGGGGCAGAAATACCCAAAGGGTGGAGGGGATCTAATCGAACAGCACAGTGCTATTTAAAAAGCTACGTTCCCAGCATGATTGCAGTTGAGTTGAATAATTGTTCAACAGATGGAGCCAGGCCATTGCTTGTGGGCTGCGAAGGACTGGCTCGGACATCAGCAGAGACCGTGCAGTCAGCAGGTGACTTGCATCGCTCTCAAGGCCTCGGGCATTCACATAGCATCGTGGAACCTGACCGACCCTGACCGAGGATCAGTTTCCACAGGCCAGGTTGCCTAGAGATCACATTTCCTCTGCTACAGAAGAAGAGAATGTTTTGTCATTTTCTGCATGAGCATAATGTTTAGACTGGTTTTCAGCTAAAGGACGATGGTCTCAAGGGTCCTTTTGCAGGAAGATTATTTTTCAGATCTGTCATGGAAAGCAAAGAAACAGTATATGGTTTTCTCAGCACTAAAGTGATGACCACAGCATCATTAGGTTACCTTACTAACCATTTTGAACCATGATGTCTTCAAAGAAACCCCATTCTCTTTTGTCAGGGGAAATAATTCTATATTGTACAAGTGTGTGCTTTGTGAAATTACATTGGAAATATCTCCAACCACACTTTAGGTATTGGAATCTCATCCCACCTTCTCAGGAAGGATTTCTCTTCCTGTGTAAACCATAGATTTATAGCTCACATGGCTTTTTATTCTCGTTATTAGTTTAGAATGATAATGAATGAGTTTCCACTCCCATGGGTGGACACTTCTCTGCTGTTGCAGTGGGGTAGCCACAAACCCCCTCCCTGTTTGTATTTAGTGATTCAGTAGACTGGACTTGGAATTTCTTTGGAATCAGTCTTTGTCATTTTCTCAGAGATCTTTTAGCAACCCCCAAAGATTTGGGTCTGGACTATCCTTTATCAAAGCAGCTGGCACACTTCTCCTGAGGCTGGCCTTGCATCTGCAGCCTGAGACTGCCTAGAGAGAAAGGAAGAACTGGTAGGCAGGAAGCAGCCCTGAGCAGAGCTTGGTAGGAGTTTCGCTGCTTCACAACTGTCATATTGAAATTCCCTGCACTCCCACAGAAGGGAATGCGTGCTTCTTCCAGAAGATTCCTGCCAGGACCTGGAATGCATCCCTGTAAATACATGGAGTAGCAGGGATGGAAGAGCTTTCTTTGCTCCCCACGCTGCTTCTGCTCTAGCAGAGGCTGGGGTATTGGCAGGGGTGCCCGCCTCTGCACAGTCTGCTCTGGGAGTGGGGGATCCCTCTTCCTTCCAATTACCAGTTTCTTTGTATGTGGGAGGACAGAATTTGGCAGGGATTCTCCTTTTCTCTCCATGTCTGGCTGACAGCACCCTTGCTAATTTATTTTTTTGGCACCTCATATACGTTTGTTAAGATGTCAAAAGGTAGAGGCAAAGCTTTGAAGTGAAGATAGCATTTGTGTTCTGAAGCTTCTAGCAGTCATAGATATTAGAAGCTCTTCCTTTGGAATGGAGGGTATGATACGGGGTAATGCTTTACTCACCTTCTTGGAAATGTCTCAGGCCCTTTCGTGAATCACAGGATTCCAAATTCGTACAACAGTAAGGATTAGAAAGTTCGTGTTATCTGTTGCCTTCACTTCCCCGCTGCAGAAGTTGAGGTCAGAATAGTGAAGTGGCCTCCCAAAGCCACCCAGCTGGCCAGGGCTACAGCCAGACTAGGACCCTGGTCCTTGCTCTTTGCCTTCTATTATTTTCACAGTGTTACAATGTCTCAAAAATTGTAAGTACTTGGGACATATGTGCTAGGTGTATTGCATATGTATCTTCATAGTTCCTTTCAGCAGATGGGATTGGGAAAAAATTATCTCTTCCTCTTTGTTCTCCCCCAAATTGTTGACAAGTGACAGAGTTATGCTGGTTGGATTGGTCCTAGTTTTGCAGCTAGATTGAGTTACCTGGCAAGGAGTCACTGGAGAATTTTTTTTCCTTTCCCTAAGTGGACAGAACCCTTCGTTGAGATGCCAGCCTGCTGAAAAGTGTCAGAGTCAATCTGCAGTTTAGAGGCTGTGAAAAAGCAGTTCTAATCACCAGCAGTGGACAGTCTGTTCTGTTGTATGATCTGAAACATTAATAGCAGATCTGTGAAGACATACTCAGGAAGAACAGCCCTCAAATTGGTTTTTAGAGAGAGCAGTTATGTAAACAACTCAGTTGATTGAAAGTAACCCTAAAAGTATTTCAGGTCCTGGGTGAGAATCTTTTTTTTTTTTTTTTTTTCCTGGCTGAGAATCTTAAGGACTTAAATAATGGTTTCTTTTTAAAAACAACTCAATTTGATATTAGGAAGTGATTTTTTAAAAATAAGTGGAATGTGGAAAAACTAATTTTTTGTTTATAGTAATTGCTTTTAGAGTCACCGGTCTTCTGGAGAAAGTTTTTCCTGTAATGATGGTGCACCAGGCCCAGCCCAACCACACTGGACCCGGCTGAAATGTAGCCAGAAAGGGAACTTGGGCTGGATGAAGTCTGATTGAATTTGAGAGAAGTGTTTCACCGAAGGGCAGTCGAGTGCACTGAGATAGGAGCACTTTGTTCATTTACGGTCACTGTGTGTTGGCAATTCAGAAAAGACATATATATCCAGCCATTGTGGTGTTTTTAATGGTGAGAGCTCAATAGTGTCGCACTCTCTGAAGTAAATATGAGAATAACGAGAAGGAACATTTGGTGTCAGAGTCCCTGACAAGGATTAGATATCCTTTAGCTGTGAGCTGGTGCACCAGCTTAAGAGAATCAACTGAAGCTTTTTAAAGATTTCTTTAACACTTTTTGTCTATTAGATTAATGTTTCCAGTCTATCTGGACACAAGGCCAATGATTTCTTGCAAGCGGATGTTCTCCAAATGTTGGGGATGACACAAGAGATAAAAGACTTAAGAGAAATATTTTCCAACAGTTGTTTGCTTGTGTATTTTTGTTTGCTGATATTTTTGTTAGGGCTTTGAAAAACTACTCAAGACTTGTTTTAGATTCCAGCTAGCCTTTTTAAACTAAGCATACTTGAAATTTGTGGGATAAATGCTGTAAAAATAAAATTCTTAAGAGGAAAGAAAAGAGTTGGCTTTTGTTGTTATTGGTTTGGGTTGCTGAAAAGATACTTGAGGAAAAACACAATCAAATAATTTAGAAAAAGTGAAGTAAATAAAAATAATTTCTTCATCAATACTGATTATTCATATTTTGAGCATAGACTTTGATTAGAAAACACAAAAATGCATGTTTTATAAATATAGGTACACATTTATTTACATGTTCAATGTTATATTCTAAGGGTAAATCATTCTTTGTGTAATGTATTTAACACAAATGGGATTACTATATGATTTTTGATCTCATGGTTTATATTTAACAGTGAAATCCTTTGGTGTGCAAAAATACAGAGTCAGAAACACCTATGTATCCATCACTTAGACTTAATTTACCATTTAGTCTTATAAACATACTTTAAAAATTATTTTATAATTTTTATTTTTGTTAATCTATGCTTGCAGTACATAATGGTTACACTCCTCGTGGGGAGCTCTCCAGGTACACAGCGTGCCTTTACCCTTTTCCTGTCCCCCACCCCGATCACGTGGGGCCCTTCCCATTTGCAAAAGATGGTATCTGAAGAAAAAAAATAATAGGTACCAAAGGCACTGGGGACAACTCCACCACTTCCCACACCGTTTGGTTCCTCCTCAGATGAGACTGGCACCTTCACTCTTATTTGATATACTTGTGTCTATGCTTATTTAGAAAATGGCCCTGTGTATTTTAAAATTTTTGTCAATGTTATTTCATGTGTTCCTTGTCCATTTGGTCACTAAGTATTGCATTTGAGAATTGAACCAGAAGAATCTTTGTATCTCTAGTTTGATTGTTTTAAATGATTTATAGTCTTAGATCATATGCTAGTATCATTCATCCCTACCGACGGACAATTAATTTGTTCTCGATTTTTCCATATTAAAAATGATATTGCAAAGCACTTTATATCTCCTTGTACTTCCATGTAAGATTGCTTTGTAACTTACTCTTGAAAGTAGAATTGTTAGGGGCCAGGGAGATGGCTCAGTGGAATAAGCGCTTCCCTGGCAAACACAAGGGCCTGAGTTCAATCCCCGGTTCCACAAAAAAAAAAAAAAAAAAAAAAAAAAAAAAAAGAGAGAGAGAGAGAAAAAAAGAAAGTAGAATTGTGGATTAAAGGAACCTACATTTACTGCTCATTGCAGATATGAGTTTACAGCCCAGTCAGTTTTGTGCCATTTTGCTTTATCTGTTTTGAGCCTGTGTTTTTGCATAGACATAGTTCTGGAATTATTTTATTCGAATGGTAAATTGTTCCATTTGTCATTATGTAATAACCCTTTGCATCCTTAATAATACCTGCTTTTTCTCTTGTGATTCTCCTGTTTATAGCTTCCCAAGTGCTGGGATTACAGGCGTGCGCCACCACGCCAGTCTTGTTTTCTCTTCAGAGTCTTATTTTACGTGACCTTGATATTTCTGTATCAGTTTTTTACCTATCTCTTTGTGTCATTTCTGTTTTAAGTTTGTGCTTTTTTGTTTAATCCAATCTGAAAATATGTAGCTTTTAACTGGTAAAATTTAATCCTTTAGGCTTAATTACGAGGGTGGATACATTTGAGAACATTGAATCCTAACTTCTCTGCTACCAGGGAAGTTAGATACATGAAAATTTATTTTTTCCATATATTTTTTGTCTCTTTTCACTGGGATTTTTTTGTATCTTGACAAATTTCCTCAGTTACCTTTTCACGGGCATGCATTTTTCCCTTCTGCTGCTTTCGAGGTTATATATTTTATTATTAGCAATAATATATTTTAGTTGGTTATCCTTAAATGTTTAGGTCCAGTTTTATCTAAGCAATCTAAACTCACCACATAGTGCTAACCTTTCCTGTACATAATACAAGGGCTTTGCAGTAATTTAATTCTACTTTTTACTCCTTGCTTTTATTTTCCTTTAGTCATCACTTGAGTTTTTATGTTTTATAGTCAAATTCTTGCTGTGATTTAGTTATTTGCTTGCATTGTCTCACTTCTTTTCTTTTCTTTTCTTTCTTTTTTTTTTTGGCTGGCTCAGGCTGCCTTAAGGACAGGTCTGATAAAACATATGAAGCTGGGGATCGAACTGCGGTCCTCTGCACCTGACTGTGTTGCCCAAGCCCCCCTCTTGTTCAGTTTTCTTCTAAGGATTTGTGATTTTGTTTTTATCTCATTGAGGTCTCGTGAGTATAAACTCAGTCTTCTGTTGTCTGAAAATATCTTTCTTTCCCTCTTCCTGGACCGGTCGACCAACGAGGTCTGCAGTGGCCGGCGATCGTATCTCCTCACTGCTCAGCTCTGCTTCTGCCTGCCCTCTTTGGAGCTCTTCCCTGTCTCAGTGTTCTTCTTCTGTATTTTAAACTTTTATGTTTTTCCTAACGAGTTGCAAGAGTTCTGCATTATCTTGCCCGTGGTAATTGTTACATCGGGTAATAATCTTTTCAAATTTCTTTTCAGTACTTTCTGTACTTCATCAATCTGATTTTTTTTTTTTTCCCAGATGTGACGATCTATAGGTTCTATCTCTTTGAATTAACAGGACCTCTCTCCTGTTCTGTCTGCCTTGTCCCCTCTTCCTTGTAGGGAGACAGTCTGGGCCTTTTGAGTCCACTCCTTTGTCTCTTGCATTGCTGTTCTCCGCTCCCTCAGCCCCGTCTTGCAGCACAGTGCTTCCGCCGTGGTGTCGATTACTCTGCAGCTTTCTCTCATATGTACTACATATTGCATTTTCACGCTATAGGTTTTGTTTAAATACATCAACTTTTTCCAAAGTGTTCTATTCTTTATATTTTCTAGTTCCTCTAATTCTCCTTTTATTTTTGTACTAAAGTTAAAACTTTTTTTTTTTATATTATTATCTCCTATTCCTGGAGTTATGAATAGAGGACTTGTTCGATTTTGCCTTGGTGACAATTTAGCCCCTGTGCCATTTTGTTCTTATAGTGAGCTCATTTTTAATTGGAACTATTTTTTTATATGAGTCCTGCGTTATGGTTGTTTCAAATGAGTCATTTGTGTTTGCTTATATGTTTTCAGGGGTTTGAGTTAAGATCAGTTTGTTTTTTAACTATAATTTCCTCAGATCTTTATACTTGATGGACAGTTTCATTTAATTAGTTTAATTTCTTAGCCACAGAGTTGGTATTCCAGGCAAATACAGGCCATCTTTTCATTTTGTTGAGTCAGTGACTACAGTGTTCTTGGTACTTTTCAGTGTGATCCTTTTCAGGACCCAAACTCCAAAATAATTCCAGCTTCAGCCTTGGGTTAGTCTCGTATGGCCTTCCCATTGCTCTCCCTGGCCCCAATAGGGACATTACAGAAACCTAACAACAACAACAACAACAATAACAACAACAACAACAAAAAGTAAATAAAACTTAGTCATAAAATGCTGTGATCTACGTCCAGGTCCAAAATTCCCCTGGGTGTCACTGTTGTCTGATTTTTTTTTTTTTTTTTTAATGAATCTGGACTCCTTTTCATTTCTGGAAATAGGCAGAGCAGGGGTACATCTCTTTCATTAGAGCCCTGCTATGTACTAGCTGGTTTTGTTAAAAATTTTTTAGCATTCCTGTCTATTTCTAGGAAGGAGGTCTGTCTTACCGTGGAGTGCCACCTCGCCATGTGTAGGCCTCTTGCTTCGCGATGTCTTCCTTTGTCATTCACTCACTCTCATCTTCTTGTGTCATTGGGTTATTTTTTTCATTAGCCTCAGCATTTCATTGTTCAGCTAAACCATACATTTTTAACCAATCCGTATTGAAGATTATTTTTGTTCTTTCTTTTTTTTTTTTTTTTACCACATTGAACAGTAGTGCAGCCGTGTATCCTTAGTCTTTCTTTTTTCTTTTTCTTCTTTCTTTCTTTCTTTCTTTCTTTCTTTCTTTCTTTCTTTCTTTCTTCTTTTTTTTTTTTTTCAGTACCTGGGATTGAACTCAGAACCCTGTGCTTGCCAGGCAGGCACTTAAGCCATTGAGCTGTCTCCCCAGCCCTGCAGCCAGGTATCCAGGTACACATATTTTTGTGTCCCTGTCAAAAAACTCACCAGGCTAATGGGTGTATGTTTTTTTAAGGACTGGATAAGTATCACAGGGTTGGTAAGACAGTTTCTGTCCTATTAGCCCAGCTCTATGTTTGTTCTATACCTTTCCACTGCACTTTTCTGTTGCTGTCATGTGTAAGTTTGATAGTACGAGATCTCACTGTCTTAGTTAGCATTTCTTTAATATGCTATTGTGTGTGTATTCATGAGTTTTTTTCAGATTTTCTCTTTTGTAAATTGACTGCTCATGTCTTTATATCTCCATTTTTAAATTGTTTAAATCTGTTACTTATTTGGTACAGGGTCTCTCTATGCCTCTCAGACTCATAGTGATCTTCCTGTCTCAGCCTCCCCAGCTCTGAGATTACAGGCGTGCACCACCGTACCCAGTTTCAGGGCTGGAATGGCACACGGGGTGTCAGAGTTGGCACAGCATGTGCTACTAGAGATTGAACCCGGGTCCTTGCGCGTGCCAGGTAGGCACTTAGACTGCCGAGCTATCACCCAGGCTCTTGTTTTTCCATTTTTAACTGCTGATTTTTTCCTGGTACTGGCAACTGGACTCAGGACCTTGCGCTTGCCAGGCAGGCTCTGTGCTGCTGAGCTATCTCCTTGGCCCTCAAAAATACAGGACACATGAATTTGCATGTCATCCTTGCACAGGGTCCATGCTAATCTTCTCTGCATCATTCCAATTCTTAGTACATGTGTTGCCAAAGTGAGCACTCACCTCTGATTTTAAAGACTTCTTTAAATCATAGGAGGATTCCTTTGCCTGTCAGGTAGATTATAATTTGTTTCCGCTGTTTGTGTTCTAAACTTGACTGTGGTGGGTTTACATTACATGCTGATAGCTACATTAAAATGTTAATGGATTTCGGTTTATTACTAAGATTCTCAAAGAAGGAGTATATAGTATTTTGATTGGAAGAAAAAGTTGTAATTCATCATCAGAGTAATTCATATAATAAGCAAGTGGAGGAGTATGCAAAAATCAATAATTCCCAGAATAAATAAGGAAAAAACTTACATACTTAAAATGATTAAAATGATGAAAACAGTAAAGTAAAAGAAACACATTAAGTTTTCTAAGAATAAAATTGAACCAGTATACATACAATGGAAAGATTCCAACACAGTTCTTGGAAAGTAGAAATAAGTTGAGTAACGGGTAATAGATCTAGCAGGTCCTAATGAGACAAGTCTAAACATTACTGTTGATGTATGTATGTACATATTACTAAGGATTAATTATTAATTAAATAGGACCTACAAAGGCACTTCTACTATACTTGTGAGAGTTATGTGGATGGCCTAATCAACCTAAGTAAGTTTAATATTTGGGTTATGTGAACTCAGTATATGGTTCATGTAATGTCTACCCATTATGTTCCAAACAGTAACTTATGGGCAATAATTTTGACTTACTAGATTGATCATACAAAATAGCTGATTTTTTTTTTTTTTTTCGGAACAGGGGATTGAACTCAGGCCCTCGCGCTTGCCAGGGAAGCACTTATTCTACTGAGCCATCTTCGCGGCCCCAGATAGCTGATTTTTTTTTAAGCCTCTTTGGAACTGAAGTTTTAGTGATTTCATCTTGTTCAACCTAGTAGCGCCTTATGTTTATTTTTGTCCTGCCTCCTCTCTACCCGCCCAGCTGCTAGGAAGAGCCAAGGTTCATTTAACCACCTCAGGAGTCCCCAATTCCTTTTCTCCCCTGGGCTCTGGCTGCACTAATTAACCGTCTTTCTGTACTTTCAGTGTTTTCTCTTTCCTTTGGCTCCATTTTTTCAGCATGGTCAAGACTATTCTATTTATCTATGAAAATATATTACAGAAGCAAAAATGAAATGTATTGTGTGGAATTTAAACAATTCATAATAATTGAAGGATTTTTTTTTTTTTTTTTTTTTTTGTATTTAGTACAGGGTCTCACTGCATAAATCAGACTCGGAGTGATCCTTCGGTTTTCAGCCTCCCAAGCACTGGGATTACAGGAGCGCGCCACCACACCCCGTCTCAGTTGCTATCTCAGTGCACTCCAGGGGTGGGGCCGGCACAGCATGCCGGGAATTGAACCCCGGCCACTGCGCTCTGCCTAAGCAAGCACTTCAGTCTTCTGAGCTACAAAGCTTAGGTTTTCGTTTATCTCATTTTATAGAAAGTTGACATACAAAGCTTATATATGTTAGAGAAAGTAGAATATTACCTTCTGCTGTTGGAAAATGTATGGAATATTCTTAGTTATTATAAAAATGCGACCCATTTAATTGTCTATAAATAACCAAAAGTTATTCTCATTGCTTTCCACTGTCCCCGTGCCCCTTAGACCATAACTTTTCTGTCTGGGTTCTTGTTCCTCTCTCCATCCTCTGACTCTGCCGTGGCTTCGTTTTGTATCGTTTCCATCACTGGCCGTCCTGATACTCTCTTCATATCTCTGAGTGAGGCAGCATTGTATAAAATCACTTGGGGAAAGCCTGTTGCTCAGAACACGACCCCTGACTCGGAGAGATTTGTGATGTGACTTCATTAATGCTCACCAATTACTAAGTTGAACTCTGTTGATAAAAATGTAACAAGATGTTTATAAAAAGCCATCTAATGATTAATTTTGTTGACAGTGATCATAGGGTTTGTTTTTTCTCTGATGTTCAGACAGAATATGTGATCAGAGCAGACAACACTGCCTTACCAAGTGTCTTAATTATTTTTCTCATTGCTGGAACAAAATACCCAACATCTATAAGTGAAAGGAGGAAAGGTTTATTTTTTTAACCTCACAATTATAAAGGTTTCCATCACAGTCCTCTGGCTCCAAGGCAGGGCAGCCTGACAGAGGAGCAGGGCGCAGGAGAGACAGTCCATGGCATGGTAGACAGGAAGCACCAAAGAGCAGCATCAAACCTTCCTTTTCTTTCTAGTCCACTCGGGCTATGGAACTATTGGTTTGGTGCCACCTGTACCCAGGGTGACCTTCCCATATCCCAACCCAAACTATGCTAAACCAGTCCATGGACTAATTCAGTTGTCACGCACTTCTAACCCCTGTTCACACATTCTGGATCTAGCCACCCCTTCAAAGTCCCACCTGTGAGCACATGAGCCTTTGAGGGGATATCGAGATGCAACCATAACACCAGGTAAACTCCGGGTATGGTACTGAAGGATTTGTATTTATCATTTCAATTTTGATAAATGATATCCAGAAGTTTGTCTTTAAAAAAATTTGAAGTAAATGGTCAGTATTTATGGGATCAGTATTACTAAAAGAAGTAAATTAAGTGCTTAATTTACAGAATTTGAATAAGAAATATATGATCTTTGATAGCATATATTTTTATAGTAGAAAAGGTATAAATCCTTCCTGGGGTTTTGAATAACTCCTTGTTTTGGAAATGTTCTGCAATTATGCTAAGCATGTAAATCCAAATGCTGTAGCGGTTGTGTGTTGGTTTCCTCTTACAGTTTTCTTCCTATTCGTTGACTTTGGGTCATTCTAACTGCGAATGAGTGGTTATCTGCATTTGTAGCCTCACAAACAAGTTACTTGCTTTCTTCTCCTTAAGAATCTGATCAGTGCTGAGGGGAAAAAATAGTGCAAGGTGGCGAATTGGTGCCATCCTGGGGTGGGGGGTCAGTCCCAGTCATGTTCTTTCCAGTCCCGAGCACTGTTCAGCCATAGCCTCCTGCCCTGTCTCCCACCCCACTGCAGCCTGGTGTAGACAGGCCGCTTTTTAATCTCACACTTAATACCTCACCACGTGGTTGCTTCTTTATGTGTTGAATACACTCATAAAATTACCAGTGTTCGATTTTCATATTAGAAAATAGTTCCATCCACATTGAACTTCAGTGAGCTTATCTTCATCTTTGAACTTTGGGAGTTCCTAGGTTTGGGAGTTGATGGCCATTATGGTTTGTGTCTAGTTGTCCGCACAAAGCCTCATACAGTCATGGGGTAGACTTCTAGAGGTTGAGATTAATTCATGATCCAGTGCTGGGATTATGGGTGTGACTGCCCGAGGCAGATAGTCTGGATGCAGTGTAAGGAGGGGAGAGAGGCTTGCTCTCTGCTGCTGCTGCTTCTCCCTCTCTGCTCTTGCTGTTTTCCGCCACCATGAAAAGCTGCCCTCTGCCATGTGCCACCCTGCCTTGGAGCCAGCCAAGTATGGACTGAAACTTCCACACTTTGAGCTAAATAAGCCTTTCCTTCCTTAATTTTGGGTGTCAGGTAGTTAGTCCCAGCAAAGAGAGAAAAGTAACCAGCAGAGTGGCCTCATCTCCAAAGTTAACCCATCCCCTCAGATGGGTTAACTGTCAGGATCTGGCTCTATCAGATCCAGGTCTTTTCATATCTCCGTTATTTAACTTTTTCCTGGGCTGCTTTCCATTATAGTATAATATAGCCAAGTCTTTTCTGTCTTATACATAATTGGCTTTTAAAGCTATATCTAATGTTCCATATATGGAAAAGCTAAATATCAAGTATATGTGAGATTTAAAGAATAATATAACAAACACTATCCAGCTTAAAACTAGGTTCTTCACAAAATTTCTGAAGCCTTTATATGTGCTGACCCTCTCTCCCTCCCCAAATAATATCCTGTGCTTATGTTTATATCACCTTGCTTTTCACTTGTTTGTGTCCGTTGTGTGGCCTCAGACTTTTTTCATGCAAATTTTTTTTTTTTTTTTTTTTTTCAGAACCGGGGATTGAACTCAGGCCCTTGCACTTGCCAGAGAAGCGCTTATTCCACTGAGCCATCTCCCCAGCCCCTCATACAAATGTTTTTAACGTAAACAAATCGAGGGTTTTCACTCACCATCGTGCCTGAGCTATCCATCTCTGTCGACGTGGGAGGCTGTGGTTTTTCTTCTGCGGTCCTGCTTTGTATTTTTTCTTGTATTTTCCTTCCCCTACCCCACTTGCACATTGTCTTTGCGCTCTTCTAGACGCTACCTGACGGGCTGTGTCCTGTGCTCCAGAGAAATGCCCTTCTCCACTTCCACTCCTCAGGTATAGTTTAGTTGGCTTTTCTCTGCAGGCCTTACTGCCGGAAATAAAATTCTTTTTGTCTTCAACAAAAAATTAGTCCCTTCTCCTTAATTATGAATCCATCGCAACTAAGGATCTTTCTCCTTTCACTTAAGAACAAAATCATAGAAAGAGTAGTTATACTGATGGTTTCTATCTTAGACCATCTTAGGCATTCGTTGATCTCTTGAGAGTTGGCTTTCTGTGCTTGTTCAATTTTTCTCTTGTAGTAATTCTTTCTTTTTAAACAAAGCTCATGGTAGGCTCCTTTGTTGTCCTCTGCTAGGTGTTGAATACAAGCCACAAGGACTTTGTAATCTGATATTTTGGTTTAGAGCACATTGGAACTAATTCTAATGTAGTGCTGATTATGTTCTTACATAGAGAGTGAAGCCTTCATTTCACAACGTGAAGGGCTCTCGAAATTACAATTGTGCCGTGGAAGTCTCCTGACGCTGCACTAAACCTGTGCTAATTGTGGGGTGAGAAAAGGCGGGAGCCCCTCGCCTCTCACCTGAAAATGCAGAAACGCAGTTTAAACATCTGCTGGCATCCAGAGGTGGAAGCAAACTTAAATGGAAGAAATACAGCCCAGTGTTTTCTTTTATCCAGAGACTGGGTGTGTGTTGGAATGTGACTTGAGATCAAGATAATGAAGCCTCACACTTGCTCTGCAGTAGGACAGATAGCTTTTCATTTAGATGAAGGTCTTGCTGCAGCAGAAATGCTGATGGTCAGGAGATATATTTTGTCTACATTTTCTAAATTCACCAAGAAGAATCAAAATAATTATGTAGGTAATTCAAGACCAGAACCTTGACTCAGTTATCTCTTCCCAGAATAATTGTCTCAGTAATTTAGCATCGTATATCTATCTCCCTTGATTGTTATGTGTGAAAAGAAATTTGATTTGATCAGAAGCATAAGTGCCAACTACACTTAAAACACTGCAGAGATTTAAAACTTCAAGTTGCTGTCCATCTAGCAGGAAAAATAAAACCAAAGTAGACAAGTAATTTATTTTTCAAGTCAGACTACAAGTAACATTTAAGAAATGGAAAGGGCATATATAAAGGTTCATGTGAAATTTATTCTCTTTCTAAAATTGTATTGGTGCATTTTAGATATACATAATGATAACCTTTGTCTTAGGGAATTTATACCTGTACATGATCTATTTTTATTCATATTTTCCCCATTCCACTCCCTCCCTCCAACCCTTTTTCTCCTTATTTACCAAAGCTTGGTTTCCATTTTCCCCTTCTATTCTCTATTTTTCTTGTATTTTCCTTCCCCTACCCCACTTGCACATTGTCTTTCCACTTCTCAATATCTGTTACACATTTTGGTCCTTATTTACACTTTCAGTTTCTCATGCCAGAGAAACAATGCAGTATTTAAACCCATGTGTTCGATTTACTTCATTTAAGAGGATGATGGCCTCAAGGTGCGTCCTTTTAGCTATAAATATCTCAAGCTTATGCTTCTTTATGACTGAATAGTACTCCACTGTATGAAATTTATTCTCTTTCGAAGTAGATTAAGAGACTGCATGGAAGACCTGATAGTTCACATTGCTCCCTTCTAGCTTCTTTATTTTTCTATACCAGGTGTACTGGTGTACTGTTTATATGGCTTGCAAAGGCTGAAAAGACATGACCAAGAGGTATAAAGCTGTAAGGAAGCAGAACTATAAAGAGAATTCCCAGGGTGGTGCACCAGGTGGTCCAGAGCACCTAATACAGTGCACCATGGCAGCCTGGATGAGCGAGTTATCAACCTGATGGAGGGGGAAGAACAGAATACATAGGCTTCAGAAGTCAGTGGAGGTACTGAGGGGTGAACAGAAATTTGCCGGGACGATCCAGGGGGAAACCGTTCCAAGTTCTCTGCCCAGGTTTTTGCTCCAGCCACTCTTGGTGTTGGAGAAAGTCGATCCGGCATTGCTCCCTCTTCTGCAGAACTTGAGGCGCTGCCCGTGGCCTGGGTAGAGGCAGGCACATGTAGGGCAGAGGGGAGGTTGACTTGGCCAGCCATTCGGGCTCCCGATCGTGAAAGGCTGTGCGTGCTGCGCCCGAGTTTGAAAAGTTCTCAGGTAGTTGTAGACTGATACGGAAGACAAGCGTGGCGGGCACATGCTGTTTTGATCACTGTGTCTGTGTTCAAACCATCGATGGGGGACACTGTTCTGATCTCCTTGCAGGACAGGAGCTGCATCAGGAGGAGCTGGCCAACACCTGCAAGTACCATGTGGTCTGATCTGCCAGGCATTCCCACAGGGTCACAGTGGCCCTGGACTGCTCCCAGCCAGTGAGCATGGTGGAGGTTTTTGTCACTTTTATTTTCTGCCTCTGAGACACAATGACTGACATGCACAGTTTGAAAGAGGAGAGAGATTTTGGCTCACGTCTCAGTCCATAGTCAACTGGCCGCAAGGCGGAGCATGGCCCAGAGGGACGTGGCAGAAGAGAGCTGCTCACAGCGCAATAGACAGGAAGCAGAAAGCGTGGGGCTCAGCCAGAAGAGACCTACTCCCTTCCAGGTCAAGCCCACAGGGACCTACTTCTTCAGACCAGAAATCACATCCTATAGGAAGTCAGCTCTAAGACCCACTTATCCAGTCACCTCCACCCTGAGGTCCTGTTTATGACTACACGAGCCTTGGGGGGGGATGTCTGGACATAAAGCCCAACACAGGAATGCTAGGGCCAGGCCAGTTCTCACTGAGTCCTCTGACAGTCATCTTCTTTGGGGCATCTCAAAGCTGCGCATCTCGGAGGCTCCTCCTCCGCCTCAGTTGTTTCTCTCCTTCCTTTCCTGCGTGGTGGGCCTTCATGGTGGTCTCAGACTTCCTCAGCCTCTCTCTCCTTATCTATCATGAGTGTCTACCTAGGAATCTCCTATTTCTAATTGTGTCTTCGCATCTGCTTCCCATAAGACATGAACTGACACATGATACCTCAAAGACTATTTTTAATATTTAATATTTAAGTGGTTATTTATGTTTCATCTTCTCAACTGACATACCTTCCTTGGCATGAAGTGAACTCCTTTATGGAGTCAGAACTCATTCTGAATAAATACACTCAAGACAGGTTGGACCCCTGGGCCACACCAGGCTTCTCTGCACAGGCCTGTCACAGCTGCTTGGGCTGACAGGCTTCTGGAGCCGGTGCAGAGGTGCCAGTGCCGCTTAGTTCCCTGTGGTAATGTGCCCCCTTCATCCTGTCTGTGGCAGAATTGGCTCACATTCAGAGAGCTGATGGACAGAGAATGCCTCGGCTATCTCTTGACTAGCAGGTGGTTACATAAAAGGGGAGGATAATTCAGCATCTTAAAAGCCAGTAACTTAGCATTTGAGAGGCCAATATTAATTATCCTAAACGACCATGTGATTTCAGAGGCAGTTTTTCTCTATGAAATATTATGCTTTGTGTCTGAAAGGGTTTCTTCCACTTTGTTTCGAATAATTATTCACTGCTCCTGTAAAAACAATAGATCATGTTCTTGGAAGCAGGTTGTAATCTTCAAATATCAGGAAGTATGGAAGTTAATTTTTAATTTTAAGTTGTATCATTGCCATTGGTACTGTGTGACTCTAACAGCAAAATGATAAACTACATTTTCTTAAAATGCTGGCTGAATATCACGTACTTTGAAGCTGAATGTGTATCTTAGTGCAGTGGAGGGATTGAGCTTTATCTTACCTCTGGGACAGACTTTCAGTTCCTGGATCAGAGCCTCTGTGTGCATCTGAGAGCAGGAATTCGCTGTGTGGTCTGCACGGGTTGGAGAAGCGCTGAATGCCAACCTCGTGGCTTTGGCATTGCTGCTTGGCTCTTGCCTTACACTGTAGAGACTCTTCAGGAAGAGACATCTAAGAGGCTGGGAGAAACTCAGATGGATTAAAAAATGTAGGAGTGATATAAAGTCCTTTAGCATTAACTTTTCCCCCCTTTTTAAAAGGCTTTATTGAAGGTTGTAGTGATACTTTGGTAATTGTGGGCATTTTCTAAAGGTATACATCAGAAAGGAATATGTAGCCTTTGCTTAAATACAGAAAGAATCATGCCAAAACCCTTCATATTTCTGTGAAATCGTATCTTCACTCTCATCATCCCCAGTCTGGTGAAGCGTTTCATATGCTCTAGTGTCCTGGTGTTTAGGGGCCATGCACAAATAAGATGTTTTTTCCACTGAGTTCCCAGTTCTGCTGTTCAAACAGATAATCACCCGGCATGACAAGAAAGTTTACTGCAAAAGCCCAAGTGAAACGTAATGAACTCATGTCTTAATTGTGCCAAGATTGACTTTGGAGGCCATGGCCTTATTATTTAATTATGCATAAGTTGTTAGTGTTCTTGGCACTCTGGGATGCTAGGGATTATAAAATGTAGTTATAAGAGGGACACTATCTGCCTTAAGTGGAAGTTTTGGAAAATCAGTATATTGGTTCCTCTTGATACTTGAGATTGGTTCCAAGCCAGTGGTTGACAGTGTTGTGATGAGTGGGTTGGGAATCTGTGATAAATCAATTCCGTTTTTATGTCTTGGTTTCTGAAATTTTGCAAGCACAGTACAATCTGTTTTCCTAAACCACTTGAAGGTAACTTGCCCTAACTTCAGAGTATTAAGTGTGCATTTCTTACAGAAAGCTTCTCTGTGTAGCAGGATAACCATCACATTCGAAACATCGACACTGGTATATTGGTATCATCTAATCATGAAAATCTACTCAAAATTTGCCAGTTGCCCCAGTAATGACCCAGCCCCAAATCGTATTTAATGGTCATGTTTTATTATTATTCCTTACATGTGGCATGCGCCTTCAACTTTCTCTTGACTTTCTGAACGTGGAAGGCCAGCGGTGTCTCAGAGCACCTCTCAGTTTGAGTTTGGCTGACACTGTCCTGTTGTCAGATTCAGGTTGGGCAGGATGACCACAGAAGTGAACTGTGTCCTCTTTAAGCCAGGTAGACCCTGATTTCAGATTCCTCCAGGACAGAGATGATGTCTTTGATCACATACTGTAACATTTCACATCATTTTTCATTTTTATCACTGTTTTGTGAGGGGATACTTGGTATTTATGTCCATATTTCATTCCTTCTTAAGCTTTCGGCTTATACATTTGTTAGTTCATTTTATTATGGTTTCATGGATTAATTATTTGATGTTCAGTGTTCCCATATTTGACCACTGGGAGCTCAATGAAGTTGACCACTGTTACATTTTGACATATGTCACCATTCATCATTCTTGTTTATTCTTTGAGCATTTCGTTAGTTTGGCTTGGCTTGGCTTGTTTGGTACCAAGTTGCGAGCTCACCTTGCATTTCTCTAGTTGAACTCTTAACTTGCCTATTTCTCCCAAAGGCTGATTCCTTATGGAGAACGGTGTTTAAAACCCACAATCTGACGATGGGTGCTTACTGCCACCAGCCCATGTCGCTGCTGCTCAGAGGCCTCGTGTTGCCCACACACATCAAGTGCTGCCCTTCCTGCTAGGATGCTCCCCAGTGCCCGCAACTTCCTTCTGCTGCCCAGATCTTCCCGCCCACATCAGGCCACCTCTTCCTCCCCTTTGGGAAATCCATCTCGCCATCCTCAGCCTCTGACACCTCGTGCTGGTCCGCAGCACTATGGGAGTACTCTCTGCTCACCCTGGACACTGTGAAAGCCCTCCCTGTGGGCGCACCTTGTGTACCTGCTCTGACTTGAGCTGAGAACATGTCCCCTCTGAATGAACATCCTGGGCAGTGACCCACCACTCTGCATCCCTGGGCTCCCCTACTCTGCTGTGAATGCTTGTTTCCCTCAACTCCACCAAATGGCTTCAGGAATGAATTGTGCATGAAGAGGATGAGACCCCATGTTGAATATTGGTCTAGAAGTTACCTATAATTCTCCATACTCAGAAAATCTGTAGTCACACTTCTAAACCAAGATTCTGGAACATATAATTAAAGATAAATGATTTCTTAAATGTCCTCATGTCGATTTTTTAAATGCGAGGATACATATCTTAAGGGAAAACTTTGATGCTTCATTAATTCTGCATTCGGTGAGAAATGAACATATATTTATAACTTATCTTTTATACATGTGCATAAATTACTTACGAATAGTTGTCTTCGGAAGATTTTGTTTGCAAAGTAAATTCATGATGGAAATTTCAGAATCAAATACCAGCAGCTCCTCATTTACATTCCAGCATGGCTGTGACCAAAGGTTTAAGTTAATGCCCACTTCACACATGAATGTAAGATCCTGATGCCTCTGAATCTGTATTCCAGCCTGGATCTTGGCCTCACACCCACCTTCAAAGCCTTGCACTTTGGGTTTTTCTTTTATCTCCTTTGGGTGAAAAATTTGTCATTGCAGTGCCTGTGAGACATCAGAATAGAGGTGTCGAGTAGGCATTCCCTGTAGTGCATGCTGCTGCAGCCAGTGTGTGCCTGGCTGTCCCCATGTCTGGATTCATGCTTCCTAACACTGTCCTCAGGACATAGCCTCCTCTTCTCAGTCATCACCTGACCCAGTAGGTGGCACAGTCATCCGCCCACCAGAGATGGAACTGTCCTGGTTCCCCTCCTTTATCCACTCAGGGGAACATTTTTACTGCATCTTATGCTATTCAGTGCTGTTCTATTCAGAATCTCGTGTCCCAACTCTAGTCCAAGCCTCTGGTCTACATCTTCCTTCTATCCTTGTCAATTTGTGGTTCATCGTCCTCACAGCTGCCCAGCTACTATGTGGATATTAATGATCACAGAGTGTCACTAACCTTCCTAAACATGTACTGATCATAGCATTCTTATGAACAACCTCTTGACGTCTTCAACTCTCCGTGTCCTGGTAACTTTGGATTCATCTCTTTCCATGGAACCTGTCAAGCTCTCTTTTATTTTTTTAAATTTATGTGTTTGGTAAAGGGTCTCACTACACAGTTCAGTCTTGCAGTGATCCTCCTGTTCTCAGCCTCACCAGTGCTGGGATTACCGGTGTGCGCCACCATGCTGGTACTTGGTAGCTGGCTCAGCGCGCCCAGTGGTGGGGCCAGCGCAGCATGTGGTGCCAGGATCAGATCCCAGTCTCTGCACTTGCCTAAGCAGGTGCTTAGTCCGCTGAGCTATCTTGCCAGCCCTTGTGAAGCTTCCTGTCACGTTAGTACTTTGGAACATCAATTGCTTAGAACATCACTATATATTCTCTTGCAAAGAAAAACTTTGCATCTTCATGCTAGATTCCAATGCTAATTAATGAATGTAATTTGAGCACTCATTTCTGTTCTCTTAAAGCATTATTTATTTTATGCTTCAGGGGTATTTCAGTGGCAATTAGTATGGAAAAAATTGTTAAATCTCATTTACTATTAAGAAAGCAATATGAAAATTTTACTTTTAACTGCTTCCAAAATAAAAGTCATAATAAAATTAATACAATTATGACATTGAAAAGATAAAAACACCACAATATCTAGAAAATATTTGGTATATAGAACACACTGAGACCCAAGGAAAAAAATTCAAACTACCACTACCAGATTGTTACCAGGTTGATTTTCAAATGACACATTTCAGTAAAGATGATGCATTTCCATTAATGGCACTTGTAAGTGCTGCAACAGTTCCTCACATGTGCACAGTATCGTTTGGCATAAAACAATGTGCACATGCAGTGTCTCTTGAAATTTCACAACCTCCTAAGAACAGAGAAATCTGCGGACTTGTGTAACATCATTCTGCCAAGTCCAGTGCTCTGGACTTCACCTTCATTTAGTAAATATTGTTTGAGTGCCCATTGTGTGCTAGTCACCATGGTGGGACTCTGAACAAGAAAGTTCCCTTGGAGTGCACAGTCCAACCAGGAGACACACAATAAATAAGTAAACCGGCAAACACCCATATGAGGCTAGGGGATATTTTGTTCGTGCTCCTCACACATTGCTTATTCTAGGGCTCCAAACATACTGTGTTTCTAATCCAACCTTTGGACTGAAATGTGAAGGAAACAAAGTTAGAGACTCCTTAGCACATTCACTCTTAGGAAGTGATTTAGTTGTGGTGATATAAAAAAGACTCTTGCTTTTTTAGATAATCTGCCAGGACTAAAAGGTATTCTCTAACATTCCATCTAGAATGCAATTTTATGGACAATAACATTCATAAATTTAACACTAGAAGGTGAAGGAGAAAAGGTGTTCACCTGGCCAAGGAGTTGGGGACACAAAGAGGCGTAGAAAGAAGAAAGAGTTGGCCCCAAGCACTTAGTTTAAAACCTACCAAACACATAGTCAGGCACCCGAAGGAGGAGGTGGTGGGATGACAGACGAATGACTGCTTCCCTGTGCACCCTGCAAAGACAAAAAGACAAAATGCAAACCCAGAAGAATGCACATTGAACTTGTCCTCCCCACCTCTGTGTGCTTGGTTTGCCGGTAGCCAGCCTCGTTATTTGCGAATCGCATCATTCCTTGATGAAGAATTGAGCTCTGTGTCATGAAACATGAACTATGTGTCAGCAGTTTGGGGAAAGTACAGCTAAAGTCCACATATCATGATAGATCTTTACATTTTGAAAAGACACCGGAACCCCTGTGACCCTTGCTTTCACAATGTACTTAATGATGAGAAATCTGCCCAAGTGTCATGAGACCCCTCTTTGCCTTTTCCGCAAGACCATTTTTGCAGTACTGGCACTTGTGCCCATGCCTAATGGGAGCCCTGTGACCTAAGGTGTAGGTGAGTTGCTGCGCCCGGGTATGTCAGGGATGTGGCAGAATCCAAGAGCGTCATTAGTGAACATTCAATATCTTTACTGCAATGAACCATTTGAAAGCTAAATTAGAAATAATCTGGTAACAGTAGCACCTTGAACTCTTCTTTTCCAGGCTTTCAAAGTACCTTTTTATTCTGAATATTTATGTAGCTATTGTCACATTTTCTCATCTTACATGTTAAATGTCATAATTACACTGATTTTTGTTAAGACTTTTATTTTGGGAACAGTCTTTTCGTTATTGATGTTTTCTTAATGGCAAATTAGTCAAGTTTGACAGTTATTCCTTATTTGCTACCGCAATGTTTTATTAAGTTATAAAGTAAGTAATACTGTAAGAAAACAGAAATTACTTTTAAAATCACACTCATCAATCAGTGGTTGACTCAAGTGTGAAGATTCAAATATTGCATTTCCCCAAGAAAAACTGCATTATTTTGTTTCATTGTTAGTACAATTCACACTTTTTTTGATTAAATGGATTAAATCTTTAGCTTTCTATTATAGCATTGCTCTTGTGTGGGGATCCATACCTCTCTCTCTCTCTCTCTCTCTCTCTCTCTCTCTCTCTCTCTCTCTCTCTCTCCTTGGTCTCGAGAGAGAAGAGAGAGAGTCAATTAACAGTCTCTAGGAATGTGAGAACCAACCGATTCAAAACTAAATTTTTTAATAGTGCTGAATAGATAGAGCTCAAGGTCCTTGCTCTGACCTTTGGAGCCTCATGTGAACTTGCCCCTATGGCTTTTACTTTCACCTCCATTTTCAAGCCGTGTTGGTTTGTGGTCGTGTCCTTCAGACTGAGGTCTCCAGCATTAGCGCTTTGGCACAGGCTGCCTTGCCCGCTTCCCTAGTTGCTTCCTCACGGCCTTCCACAGCCCTCGAGGCTTCTGGGCCATTCTGTTCTCCCTCTCATGCTCATCACTTTTGTCGTTGCTTTCTTAGTGTTTGTCTTCCCCACTCAGGATTTTGACTGAAAGAGTTAAAAAAGATCGAGTCCAGGTCACTCGTCGCTTTGTCCCTGGCCCCACGGGAGTCCTTGGCCATGGTGAATAGTTAGTAAATATTTTGCCATATGAGCGAAAACAAATACATGGAACGAACGGGTGAATAAATGAAAGAGTGAGTTGAATTCCACTCATAAACTTTTGATGCTGAGCTATTCTGACAACCTGAGTTGGAAAAAAAATAAATAAATAAAGCTCAGAAAATGAGAGCATGAGGGATGGTGCTTTTTAAATTAGTATGAAAATACCAACCGTTTTTTCTTCTCAGGTTGAAATTGATTTGTCATTGCAGAAGTGCATGTAGAAAGAACGATTCAGATGTGAAGGCATTTAAATATATTGGCAAGTTTGAAACAAGAAAAAAAAGACTCTTATGGAACTGTGTATGGAATACAAAATCTAGAACAGTTCTTTTTTTTATTGTGTTCATGTAAAAGGTCAGAGCACATGTCGAATAGATGGACTCCCGTGGGCCTCATTTTAACCTCATCCTTAATTTACACAGGGCATCAGCAAACCTGTTTACTTGGTCGTCTGATGTCTAGAGCCATAGAAAAATTAGAAGCTTCAAACAAGACCTGGAGAGACCTTGAAGTGGCCCTCTGCGCTGATGGTGGTGGCCCAGAGGACTCCTAGATTCCTCCTCTGGATTCTTGGGGACCTTTACTTATTTGAAGCAACTACATTTGCTTGGTGGCATGCCTACTCTTAAGAAGTCATTCCATATTCTTCCCCCTTCCCTTCCCTCCCCTCCCCTCCCCTCCCTTCCCTTCTCAGGCTGGGGGTTGAACCCAGAGCCTCACACATACTAAGCACACACTCCACTACCGTGCTACAACCCAGCCCAATTTTGATTCTTGATCATAAACTTCTTCAGGAACCTTGATTTTTGCACAGCTGTCAGAGTACTGCATAAAGCCATGTCATGGTTGACATTCATAATCAAAACAAAGCAAAACAACTGTGAGTCATCAAGATAAAATTAAATTAGTGTTTAGTACTGTTTGAAGAGACTGGAATAAAGCATTCCATTCTAAGAAGGATATTTTTAAAATATTTCCATCTCAGTTAATGAAAATGAGAGCTTTCCTTCTAAACAAAGTGAATACAGATTCTTTTAGCTTTTTTTCCTAGAGTCACTCATAACCAGGGAGAGTCCCAGAGCTGAGGTTTTACTGTTTACTAGTGTTAATTCTATTTATGTATCATTTGCAAACCTTTTAAATTCTGTCCAGGTCAGCACAACCTGTGAGGAAGAGAGAGCTATTATTCTCACTCTAGAATGAAAAATGTGAAGTTACTACAGCTGTTTAGAGTTACAACCTGAACTCTTAGTTCAGGGCACATTTATTCACACAATGCTGTGGTACGGTACTGCGGTCACCCTTCTGGTCAGATATTGAGCCATATGAGCCATATGTCTCATCTCTTTAGATGAGCTCAGCCTCTGGTCAGTTATTAGTCATAGGTATTATTGCAAATTAATATGGTGAAGTATGAACTGGAGTCCTGGAAGGGGCTTTTCGTGGGATCAGTTAATTTAGTTTCCTTTGGCTCCAGAAGCTGGCGGACCAGACAGTAAAGAGACATTTCCCCAGTGTCACCACCTGTTCTAAGACTGTTCTTGCTGCTGTAATAAAATACCATGGACTGGGTAATTTATGAAACACAGAAATTTTTTTCTCACAGGCTGGCAGGTCCACAATGGAGAGTTGGCAGTTTTGGTGTGTGCTGAGGGCCGCTCCCTGCTTCCACGTCACTTGCGGATGAGTGCAGCCACAGCAGAGCACAGGAGGGCAGGAGGCGAGTGCTGTGTGAGGCCTGGAGATCTACATCCTGCCCATGAGTGTGGAGCCCTCCCGACGCAGCTGTCACACAAGGGTCCCATCTGTCAGTGTCCAGGCAGGTCTCATCAATGTGTTGAGGAGATAGACTGTAGGGGCACATTTGTGTATGTTCGTAATTTAACTTCTCTTTCTTTCCCTTACCAACAGCATTCAAGCAATACCAGAACCTATCTGTGTCAAAAGAATGGGAGATACACAGCAAGAAACAGGCCTCAAATTGAGGTGATCTCACTTTGATCACCTTCTCACAAGCGTGTCTCACAAAGACATGCTTCTCATTCATCCCGTCCATGGTGGCTTGTCCTTCCACGAGAGCCTGAGATGACCGGCTTTTTGCCCTCCAGAAGGCTGTGGGTTCCTGTGGAGAGACTCACCATGGCACATCACACGATGCTCTCAGAAGTGTTTGCCAGGAAGGGACACGCAACTCTTCACTCCCATTGCACTGACCGCAGCAAGTCAGCCCTCTGTCCCTAGCTTCTCAGGTTTGGGAGCCATTTATTTCCCCACCTCCTGGTCCTCTTCAAATCTTCGTGTCTCAGAAGAAGCATAGTCTAAAGTGGCCTCCTGCTGTTTTGCTGTGTGAGGCTACATCTGTGCTGGAAGCTCTTCTGGCTCAGTGGCTCTCATGCTTTGGCAGCGGCAGCGCCCACCTGAGGGCCTGCTGAGCAGGTTGCTGGACTCACCTGGCCTGGGACCTCCAGTTCTGCAGGCAGAAGTGGGCCCTTGACTCTGCACTGCGGATCAGCCCACAGGCTAAACCAGCTGCTGGCCCAGTGGCTTCCCATGAGCAGTGTGGTGGGATCCGATCACTTCTTTTCCTTCCTCCTTATATCCCAAGACTTTTCCGTATTAGTTTCTTTTCAGGTACTGGTTTTGCTTAGTTTTGTTTCTTTATCAGTAGAATCTCTTTCTTTCTTTCTTTTTTCTTTTTTTTTTTTTTTTTGGC
>NW_004524610.1:13281301-13283497 GCF_000260255.1 Octodon degus
CCATGAGCAGTGTGGTGGGATCCGATCACTTCTTTTCCTTCCTCCTTATATCCCAAGACTTTTCCGTATTAGTTTCTTTTCAGGTACTGGTTTTGATAAGTTTTGTTCCTTTAACAGTCTAATCTCATTCTTACATTAATTAATTTTTTTTTTTTTTTTTTTGGCCAACTTAGCCCACCCTTGGGAGCTGGCTGGTGCAGCCTGTGGTGCTGGGGATACAACCATGATCCTTGTGTATTTGCCTAAACTTGCCCAAACAGGTGCTTAAGATCGCTGAGCTGTCTCATCAGCCCCTATAAATGGAAGTTCTATATACCCATATGCTGAAGAAAATTTTGGTCAGGGGTGGACCACACATATGACAGTGACAAGAAATTATCGTGGAGCTGCCAAGTTCCTGGGGCCTGGTGACATCATGTGTTTGTGGTGATGTTGGTATAAACAAACCTGCTACACTCCTAGTCACACAAAAATAACATATAGTCATGCACAGTGCATCATACTTGATGATAAATGACTTCTATTGATAGCTGTAATAACTTTGTTTCATTTTAGAGTATGTGTCCACTTGTTTTTTCTCTTCAATATAAAACTAGCTGATAGTATTCCATGTTATGCTACTGGAAGTCACGTGCATTTTATTTTACCAATTTCCTTGATTGTATCTTTTCTCTTGTGTCTGATTTAACCTCATGTTGTTTTGTGCATATAGTCCTAGGAGAAAAAGGCTCCTGTATAGACCACATATATACCATATGAATACCTTATATGTGTGTGTATATGTACACTGTAGATCATGTGTGTATACTGTATGTATAGCATATAACCACATAGAGCCTATGGCTGGCTCCAACATATGCCGGGTCTACAGTCTACATGCATAGTAGACCATATCATGTGTAGGTTTGTGTCAGTGTGTACTACACTGAGAAACTCACCTCGTAGCATATTTCTCACAATATTTGCCCATCAGTGAGTTATTCCTGTGTTTCAGTGCCTGGCACAATGTTTTGATATACATGCACACCTTCACAGTGACAACTGTCAAGCTAAGCGATATCTTCGCATAGTTATTAACCTTAGACCCCCTACTCTATATCAGATCTCCAGAAGTGTGATAACTTGTTGTGCATAGCTGAAGCTTTGTGCTCTCTAGAATCTCTGGTTCCCTGTCTGTCCACACCACCATTATCCGCCCTGCTATGAATTCAACTTTTCCAAATTCTATATATAAGTGACATTATGTGGAACTGCTCTATCTGGATCAGATTCATTTTGATTAACATAATGTCTAAGTTCATGTTGTAACAAATGGAAAGCTTTCATTCTTTTTTAAGACTGCGTGATATTCCTCTCGGTGAGCATACCGTATGCGTTTTGTCCATTGATTTGTCCATAGGCATTTGAGTCTATGTCTTGGCTGCTGTGGATAATGCTGCATTCACCATGGGAGTGAAATTTGTGCTTTGACATAACGATTTCATTTCCTTTGGATCTATACCCAGAAGTGGGATTGCTAAAACATACAGTAGTTCTGTTTTTAGTTCTCAAAGACTTTTCTGCTCTTCTCATACGGCTCCATGAATATTTTTGTCAGTGGTGGTATATCAAGGCTCCCTTTCATCCACACCCTTGCCAGCACGTGTCTTTTATCTTTTGGTGACAGCAGCCCTAACAGCCAGGAAGGGACATCTCTTTGTGCTTGTTAATGTCACTTCTGAACTGCTAGCAGGATCCTAATTAGTTCTTCTGCTGATATCACAATACTAATGCTCTCTTTTATGTATTTGGCTGGATGTTTTTTGATTGTTTGTTATGGAATATGGATTCCTGGAGAGAAGAACACCTCGTAGCAGAAGAACCTATAGAGAAGACTGATAGGATTGCCTGCCTGGGATTTATAAAGACTATTTGAGCAAAATAATAAAGGGATGGCTTCCCTTGTAGCAAAAGAATTGAGATTCTTTTAACCAATTATCTTAAAAGCTCACATGAGTGTTTTTATTGTGCTCCTGGAATCCAGTGAGCCAGTTGGCTTTTTGAAATTATTTAAAAAGTTAATTTCATCAGTTAATAGAGAAATTAATGAGTCCATAATTTTATACAAGGAATTCTGTCATTTAGTTGACTGATCCAAGCTATAAATTCATAATTTAGCTCTTAAATTGATCTGATTTAGCAACGAAGCAATCTGAT
>NW_004524610.1:13285257-13294352 GCF_000260255.1 Octodon degus
TCTTTCTTTCTTTCTTTCTTTCTTTCTTTCTTTCTTTCTTTCTGGAGTTCATCATTATTAAAAAGTCACCATTTAACTAATATTTACTTTGATCACACCAAGGCTGTAGGCCATAGTTTAGGCAACTTTATTCCATTGAAATATGAACAAATACTAAAATGACCTTTTAAGCAGTTGATAGTCTTTAGGTTATTTTCGGGGCAGGAATTGCTGTTCCATCCCCACATCCAATAGAACCTAGAGACTTGACCGCTGAATTCCACCTTGGGGTCAAGAATTTCTAGTAGGAAGTTGTGCTTCTTAGTTAAAATCTCATCCAGTCTAGCTCTAGCTAAATTAAACTTATACGTTTTTTGTTTTCCTTGCTCAGAATTCTTTTTCTGTTTCTCTGCATTTCTTCCTTCCTTTTTTGAAAACACCTTGAGGATGGCCTCTTTATGAAACCCTGCAACTCATTGCCACCCTTAAGTGTCCCCAGAGGTCCCTGCCCCCTTTTATCCTTCTCTGTACCCCTTGAATACTTCCATCCTGTGCCCAGGATACTTTTTAATCTGTGCTTCCAGGTTTTCAAGTTCACTGAAAGCTCAGAGGGTGTCAGATTCAGTTACAGAGGGAGCTTTGGCACGTGGTCGGTGTTCCACAGACATCCAGAAATATATGTAAAACATAATCAGAGGTTAAGTCAAAAATCATGCACCTCTAAGGTAAAGGATCATAGAAGGTCGAAATTGTTATAATTGTTGATTTGAATTTGAAGCAACATAAATGGCGCTAAGTAGAAATGAGTAGGGTTTTGTCCTTTCCAATCAAAATAAGCTGGAAATCTGAATCTATTATGAACATTGTTCAGAAGAATTGAGAGTGTTATTTGATTTACTTAATTATGTGATTTCATTTCTTATGCAGACTTAAGGAAAGTGAAGAGTCCTTTTCATCACTCAGAAAACAACACAAAAATAATGCAGAAGCCTTATAAATACAGTTTAAAGCAAAACACATCGAAACGTAGATGGCTTGATCAGTTCATTTAATTTTTGACATCATTTTTATTTTGAAGACATACCCAGGTTAGAAGTGCTGAGGTGGCTGTAGACATTATGTAGTTAGAAACTTGAGCCCGAAGACCTGTTTCACCAGCTGCTTACATACAAATTCCAGGTCCCCCAGCCCTTAACTCATCTGTATAAAGGACTGTTGTCTTCAGCTTTTCAGGGGAGTTGTACTTCGTGAGCTGGTATATGAATAAGCCAATAGAAACTTGATTAATTTCCAAACAACTAACAGTAAAACTTACAGTCTAGTCTGTAACTTCAATATATCTAAAAATTATGTGGAGCTTTACAGTAAGTTAGGACTGTCGTGAGTCTGATATCATTGAGATTGAAAAATGTGAAGACAATGTTAAATAGATGTTCACAGTTTTATACACGGGGCTGGGGACATGGCTTGGTAGAATAAGCGCTTGTCTGGCAAGCGCAAAGGCCCGAGTTCAATCCCCAGTTCTGAAAATAAATAAATAAAGAAATAACAAAAAAATTAATAATGTTTTAAAAGCATTTTTATATGCACCTAAATTCATTCTAGCCATACTAGTACTTAATTTTGATGAAAAAATGTCAAGATGAGAGACATTTTTAAAATTCAGGTTGAAGGGCTTGAATCTATAGGATGGTTCTCCATTGGTGTAAGCTAATTTTAAATAAACCCTGGGAACTTCAAGGCCCTGAAGCAAAGTCAGACACAACCTTGACTCCTCAGATTGAGATGAAGCCAAGAAAAGCCCTGGGGTGGAGGGTTCTTCTTCTGCTTATCCCATCCACCTCCTGCAATGAGGCCCCGCCAGAAAGACCCTTACCCAGGAGCTGCTCCTCATGGCTCTGTGTAGAAACAGCTGTGCAGCACATGAAGGATGAAGAAGGAACAGGGAAGCGCATTGAACAATGATTTCACTTCAAGGAATGAAGACTGCATAAAATGCATTCTTGCTCTGTCATCTCTGTGAGAGGATGGACAGGAGCCAGGTGAAGTGGAAGAACCCTTTCCTCAGCCCCCACTCCTGCGAGCAGCTGCGGACCTCTCGCTGTGGCTGTGGCTGAGTGTGTGCTCGAGAAGAGCCATCCCGAGACTGCTGGTGTGCGCACTAACAAGCCTGCTTCCATCTGTGACCTGGTTGTCAGGTTAGCGCTGCAGACCTTCCTGGACACAGGAAGGACTAGAAGAGAGCAAAGGAGACACAAAGGAGGACTAGAAAAGAGCAAGGATGTCTCCTGGGGGGAGAAAATAAGCTGCACCCCCTCGGGAGACCAAGGAGGAGACTGTGAACCAGTGCAGAAGGCCCAGAGCTAGGAAGCCGTCTCCCGGACAAGGAGCCCGTGCCTCTTACTCGCTTCACATTGCCCACCATGTGCCTTACACAGATTCCACATCAAAACATCTTGAAGGCTGACACCGCCTCTCAGTTTATTCTCAGTGCTATCTCACAAGGCCTGGCTGCAGGTGTTGCTGAGCAAGCACAATTGTTTTGCGTTTCAGTTATGATACGTCAGAAGTTGTCTTTCTTTCCTGTGCTTATTTGACTTCACTAGTGACTTGTTTACTGATTTTGGCCATTACCTATTTCTTCTAATCCTGAATTTGTGCCTGAAAGGCTGCGCTACTCTTGGTCTTAAGTTAGCAAGCACCCCTGTATGGGTTAGTTTGATCCCAGGGATCGAACTCAGGAGTTTGTGCTTGCTGGGCAGGCACTTATGCCACTGAGCTGTCTCCCTGGACCCAATATGGGCTAATTTGATCTTTTATTTTCCAGCCTTCAATATGATTTTCCTTTTGCTCTAGATTTCATTATCATGTTAAGGTAGAAATGAAATTGAAACAGTGCACATTCCTTGCTGTACATCAATTGAAGAGTTATGTGCTGTTAGGTGGGTGCTCTGAGACCACCCACTGGGAGTCCTGGTCTGTAAGCATAAGCGTTTTCCTCCATATCATGTCTTAGTGCATATCTGAATATACTCTTCCCACTTCACATAACAGAGTCTTACTCTACATCACTCCTGAAATCTTAAAAACATGACATGAACGTTTTCCTTGTTAGAATACATTAATCCTTTTAAATATCTGTGTAATAGCCCACTGTGCTGGTGCCACGTTACTGGCGTAGCCAGTCTCCAGTTGCTGGGCCTTGACATTGCTTCCACGGTGCGATCGTTATGACTACATAGAGCTGCACTGAACAGCTTCACACCCATTATGTGCACTGGTCCATGTCTTTATAAAGGAGGCATTTGTAGAAGCGAAGTTGGCAGAAGGAAGAAAGGAAGTGATTGTTTCTTTTAAAAAATGACTGTATTCTTTTCTTTGAATATTTTAAAAATAGTTATCAGTACGTGATTATGGCACATGACTTCGCATTCCTTGTGTGGAGTTGGCGCAATGCACAGCACAGCTTCGTTCTCATTTTCATCGCTTGCCACTGCCTCCGCCTCCATCTCTTGGTCTCCCTTCCTTGTTGAGTATGATCTAACCCCTACTTCCTGAGATCTTTTATTTTATTCTATATATTTTTAATTTCTCACATGCAGAAATGGAATGAGTGCTTCAATTTGAGAAAATCATTCTCCAATTAACATCAAAAGATCTACACGCTTGTCCTCTCGTTGATGGTTCTTGAGAGCTTACTTGTATGATCTAACCCCTACTTCCTGAGATCTTTTATTTTCTTCTATATATTTTTAATTTCTCACATGCAGAAATGGAATGAATATTTCAACTTGAGAAAATCATTCTCCAATTAACATCAAAAGATCTACGCTTGTCCTCTAGTTGATAGTTCGTGAGAGCTTATTTGATTCCCCACCAACAGCAGGCAAAATCAAATCCTCTTTTCTCATATTACTCAATTAGTGAGTCACAGGTTTACTTCTGAAGGTTTATTTTTTAGTTTGGAATACTTTGCTCATTACTCTTTTTCCATTTGTGAGCTGAGTATTGATGCTTTCTCTTCCAAGTTGGCTACTCATGTCTTTTGTCCACTTTTCTCTTGGATTGTTACCATTCACAGGAAATGACCAGTAAAACAAACCATTATAAAGTAAAGCAGATATGCGAACTACAAATATTTTGAGCTTGATCCAAAAGTACACTTGTAAAAAGTGGTAACATGCATTTCTGATGATTTTAGAAATGTGGTTCCTTTCATGTTACTTTATGTTAGGCTTTCCTTGAAGTCTAAGCATTCGTTCCTATCATTTGTTCTCGTTTTTTTCCCTTTTGTGCTCATATACTTGATAAATGATTCAGTAGTCTGAACAATCCCAGAAGGAAAACTCCTCTCTGTAGATAAATGTTTTTCTTAAAGAGGTGGAAAGAAATAAGGACATTTAAGAAAACATATAGTTTTGTTCATGCTTCCAGATATTTAATGCTATCATGAATAATTCACAGTTTCCTCCCCATAGAACTTTCTTCTTCTGTTCCTACTTTAGCTTTTACTTTCTCTTTTTCTTTCTTCTTCCTCTTCTTCTCCTCCCTCTATACATCTCCTCTGTCTTCTCTAGGTGAAGAGCTTCTTCTCCGGCAGTGACTTTGAGGCAATGAATTTTGTTTCCTTGAATTCTAGATAGGAATTCCTAACCAAACAGACACTGATACATTCCTCTTTGGGAGTGCGGCGGCAGAGGCTCCACGGTGCAGCAGAGGCCAGGATGCGCCCGCTCTTCCCATTGCTTCCCTCTGTGCTGGAGGCCCTGAGCAACACAGTTGAAAAAAAGCAATTGTAGGTTTAAAATGGGGAAAAGAGAGGCAAAGTGCTGGTGATATAGTTATATTTGTAAGACCTATAAGAGTGAAATCCTTCTAAAATTTTATCATTTACTGAAATAGTTTGCCAAAAATTTATGCACAAAATAAATAGACATCCAACTAATCTCTTGAGGATAAAAATGATAGTAAAAGCATGCCAGGGCATAATGACAGTACTCAAGAAATAAAAGTAATAAGGAATGAGAAAATTCTATACTTAGAGACTGTGGCATAAAATAAATCTTGAAAGATGAACTGCTGAAGCAGTGTAATGTGTTTACGAATGGAGTTAGTATGATCCTAATAAAAGTTAGTGAAAAGATTTTTAAAAATCACATTCTAAAGTTCATTTGTAACATAAACAATGTAAGAATGGACAAGAACTTTTGACAGAGAGGAACAATTTTTATTCTTACCAGATATTCAAGCATGTAGCATAATGCTAAAATATATATATATATATCAATTTAGTGCCATCAGAGACACATTAATGTGGCAGAGTGGTAAGGCTTTGAATTCACCAAAATGCATAGTAGATGTGTTATCAAGTACACATATAGGAAACTTTGTTCTAAAGGCATTTCAAACTAAGAGAAGGAAGGTTGATTACCTGTAAACAAAAGTTAGATCTCTACCTTGACTCTCATACAAAAAGAAACCCCAGATGAGAAATGTTAAACCTAAAATTACTGAAAGAAAACAGAAGATTGTTCGTGTATGATCTTAGATTGCAGAAAGTGTTTCTAATGACTACGTCAAGCTATCAGAGATCCTGAGGATAAGGTTAAACACATAAAATTGAAATGTTCTCTAAGCTCAGAGATATAATAAAAATGTTTTGAAAATTAAATATTTCCAGACATTTATCTACCAGAAGGCTGATTTTCTTAACATTTAAAGAGCCTGTGTAAATCAATTCTAAAACAAAGAAAAGATCCAGAAGATACTCTCTTCCCTTCTCTGAAAATACCTACAAGAAATGCAACCCCACGCTTGCCTCTGGGAAGGGGAACCAGGAAGGCTCTAGGTAGGTAACTACTCCATGCTGTACTGCTGTTTTTAACCATTACTTTACCCATAAGCCTTAGCTCAGTGGCATTGCTGTAACAGCAATAAAATAGACTTTATGGCTAAAAACAACAAAAACTTAACACCACACAGTTCTACAAGCTGAAGAGTTGATGCTCCGGCACCAGCAGGTTCAGTATCCAATGAGCCTTCTGCCTGTTCATAGATTCTGTGATCTCTGTGTCCTCCCATGGTACCATGGGCGAGGGCTCCCTGGGGTCTCTCTTGTAAAACACTATGGTTTGAGCATGTACCTCAGAGGTTCATGCGCTGGATGCTTAATTCCTAAATGCAGAGACTGATGGTACTTTGAAGTAGGGACTTTGCAGTGCTGTAGTTGGGATTAGATGAGCTCATGGGATTGGTGGCCTTGTAGGAACAGGAGGAAGGGCCTGAGTGAGTATGTGATCCCTTCTGCCTTCTCAGTATGCAGCAAGATGTAGCACGTTGGGCTTGGTCTGCTCAACCTCTAGAAAAGCAATGACAGACCTGCATTCTTTATAAATTGCCAGACTCAGGTTTGTAGCAACACTAAGTGGACCAGGACATAACAAATTCCCACAGGAAAGGCCTCACCAGAGCCCCTACTATGAGAACTAGGATTCAGTGGATGAATGTGGGCTGGGGGACACAAATGCTCAGGCTGCAGCAAGGAACTTCCAAGTAGATAAGAGGCAGAGGAGAAAAAACACGGGCAAATGCTTTTCAAAAGTGGAAAATCTTAATATCCACATTTTGCTCACCTCACCTTGCTGCCGCTAAACTGGACTTGAAGAAGAAGAGAAAGAAAATGAAAACAGATGTGGTCACTTGCACTGCATGGCCTCTCCTCTCCTCCCCTCCTTTCCCCTCCACTCCCTTTCCCTCCCCTCTCTTCTGCTCTTCTCTTCTTCTCCTCTCTTCTCTTCCGTTTACCATTGGGTCTTTACCAGTGGGACTTCTCTGGTAACTGCACCCATGAAATATCTGCCTTAAATTCTAAAGACCTTTTTTATTTCCAAGATTAATAGATTCCTTTTTTTGTGAATGCTGGTGAATTTAGTCTTCCTTTCCCTCCCAAGGCCTCACTCTGTACTTCTTTGCACCAAGCTTTATGGGCAATCCTGCTTTGATTTTAATTATGAGGTAGGAATGGAAGGTAAAATTCTCCAGCAAAAACTGTGTAATTTGACCCCATCAGTGCTTTTTATAGGAGTTTTTAAAAGACTTTATTATTAATTGAGCTTCCACAGGCTAGAAAATGTTCTAAGAACTTTAATGAACAACATTACTACAGAATAAAAGATGGCACACCTCAGCGGTAGTTTGATGGCAGATTTGCTCTGCTGATGGATGGTTTCCTTTTTGCAGCAGAGAAGGATATAAGACCTTGGGCACTTTAAGCAGTATTGACACAGATGTGCGGCTTCAGAACTGGAATACTTACACAGGCATTTGATGGTCAGTGGAGGGCTGGGGAGATAGCCCAGTAACGTAAGTGCCTGCCTCAAAGTGTGAGGTCTTGAATTTGATTCCTGGTACCAAAAAAGAAAGAAAAGAAAGAAATAGGTAGTCAGTGGAACAACTAGAGCTGAAAATATCTTGACCTCCTACTTATTGGCTAGTCCCATAGGATGTCAACAATATGTTCAGTTGACAGGCTGGGGAGATGGCTCAGTAGAATAAACGCTTGCCTGGCAAGTGCAAGGGCCTGGATTCAATGTTTTGGACCGCAAAACAAAACAAAACAAAACAAAACAAAAAACAGTATGTTTGGATTTTGCAGGAATAAAATCTTTGTGAAGAATATTAATACTTATTAGAATATTACTTTCCAATGTTGTCTGCAAAAACAGTCACCATATCTCTAAGTGAGGTTACCATACGTGCTCTTCTACAGTAGAGGGAGCTTAGCCAAAAGTCCAAGTTGTGATTTTTTAATGCCTCAGCTCTTCATCTTGGACATCTCAGCTAATACCCCACATTTTGATAAATCACGGTCTTCTTTAGCAGCAGTTTCTTTGCACCGGGTTAAGTCACCGTCTTGTGGGGAATGTGGCAGTTATTGCTAAGAGCGTGTCCAGATTTGAAAAGTTGTGGTGCAGGACGGGAAGCATATTTCTACTTTGGGGGAAAATAGGCTTCTAATTTCTTCTGTTCCTGCAGAAAATGTCTCCCACTGGGTCCCAGCAGGGTGTTTTTTGAGCTCATTATGGATCTGTTATTTGCTCTTCTGGAGACTTCTGTGTGCAGGGCTTCATGGCTTTTCGTCCTTGGAGAACAGTTGCTCAATGTCATTGTTGCCCAGCTCATAATTGGTTTGAGCCCATATTTTGCAGTGTTTCAGGCTGGCAGGGTTGAAGGAATTACTCACAATGAACATGTGTAGATCTCCAAGTGCCTTCTCTATTGTCTGCATGCTCAGGATGTACTTGACCATAAAGTTATAGTTAATGACTCGAGGAATCGTTCTGCTAATTACCTAGACGTTCAGTGTTCTTAGCTGCAGCATTCATAGGAGTACGGAGCTATACTGAATATTAAGGAACCATTCTCTCCAAGGAAGAATAATGAAGATTTTCATAGTGTACATAAACTTCTTGCCACAAAACTAACATTTTGCAAATTTAAAATTTTTTACGCTATAGCACCCTTCTGACATTTCCCCAGCCGCCTACCTTCAGGCTGCCCATTCCTCTTTGTTTACAGTTTTGTGCCTACAGAACCCAACAGAGGCAGAATTACGCTTGCAGATTGGATCAGATCACTTATGCATTCAATCCAGTTGCATTATTAAGATTAATAAAACATGAGATGAACTGGTTTGGGTTTTCCTACCTTGTTTTTATTATGGTTATTATGTTTTAAGACACCTCTAATTCTGAAGAGATAAAATAGACTGAATTAAAAAGTAAACTGTGCTTTGTGTTTTCTATAACATCTCTCTTATATAAGCTCAACTCACAACTGTGAAATTGTATTAACACGTCTGCCACTGAAATAATACACTTTCTCTATCCAGATGTATTCTGTGCTAGGGATTGAACCCTGGGCCTTTGCACTGAACTACGTATCTCCAGCATTTATTTGTTTAGAGACAGAGTCTGACTAATTCACTTAATAGCTCAGGCTGTACTTGAAAGCTCTGGACTTGCAGGCATGCAACTCCGTGCCTGGCTTTCCATTCAATTTTTAACTCTAAATCTATGCATAAATTTTCAGTGATAAATTCCTCTTCAAGCAAGCAC
>NW_004524610.1:13294517-13297169 GCF_000260255.1 Octodon degus
ACAAAAGAATTAATGATATGAATAATGAAGCATTAATAACAGCCACTCGTTAAGAACTGTTTGTAATCAAAACTATCAGAAACATAGATGTTACTTCATTTTATCCTTAGAAAAAGACTTTCACAGCAGTCATGGCTGACGTCACTAATGCAGACATTCATTAGCAGATACTTAGCTGTGCTTTGTCTTCACTGTCTCTGTTCTGCAACAGTGCTGTGTACGGTTCCTGTCCCCATTTTACAGATAAGTAAGGTTACAAGAGTTTGGTTAGTTGTTGAAGTGTGACTATTAAAAGGGGGGTATGTTTAAGGTGCTCAGGTCTTCTGTGTCCAGCGTACTATATACTGTTTCTTTCTTTCTTTTTTTTTTTCTTTTCTTTTTTTTTGTAACAGGGTCTTGCCATGTAGTTCAGGGTAGTTTTAAGCTCACTTTGCAGTGCAGACAGGCTTCAAACTCATAGCAACCCTCCTGCTTCAGCCTCCTGAGTACTGAGATTACAGGCCTGAGCCACCATGCCCAGCTTTATATTGAGTATTTACAAAGCCTTTTGCCATTTACACATAGAGGAACTGACATAAATGTTTCAAGAAATTTGTCGAAGGCTGCATGGCTGTCCAGGGATGAAGAAAGGATGTGGGCACTTGTCTTTCTTATTGCAGTATCCAAAGCATTGTGCTATCCTTTAAAGGATTGTTTCTACTGTCATTTTTGAAGTTTGTATGATTAAACTGTTACTCACAGATTCAATATCCTATTCTAAAAGTTTTAAATGCTTCCACTGGGAAGGAAGTCCTAAAACTTTTGTAGCTTGAACAGAAAATATTTCCATCTGTCACATTTGTGAATACCACATGGAGTCTTATATAATGTTTTTGTTTGGTCCTGAGGGCATAGATTAATTTTTACTTCCTTTGGACAGTCTTGCATTCTGGTAAGTTTTCAACTCTCTGAATAAGGACAAAAATTCAAATAGATTAATAGACTAGTGTCAGTTATATAAAAGATAATAGGCAGACTTCAAGTGAAAAGATAAAAATCAAAGGGTAAGGACAGTCAGGAGTAAAGATCAGTTAGAATCTGTCTGCATCACAGGCTCCGGCTGTTGGCCCAATTCTCTGTGGATTTTCACTGCTTCTTAGAAACTGCCCCTGGTTCTTCCAGATGCAGTGCAAGAACTTTCCAAGAGGTATTCCCAGAAATCCATCCTGGCAGCCAGACTGCTTCATTTTAAATATTTACTTCAACTGCTTTCCCACCAGACTCCATACTTCTTGAAATGAGGACCTGAGTTTTATTAGCTCTGTGTCCCTAATGCTTCAGATGTTTCAGTCACGTTCAAATATTCATCACGTCAGTGGTGTCCTGGTTCCCACAATGGGGTTTAAAGCTGGTGATTCCGATGCATATTGCTGGTAAAATTCTGGCTGATTTATGAGTGCTAGCAATGAAAAAAAAAAAAAAAAACAAGTGATCAATACATATCCAAAAGTTATATGTAAAATATATACAATATTTTTTTCTAACTTATTTTTTGACAGAAATTATAGCATCTTTTTGTGGAATATTTCCATGCAATATGGCAGACTGTCCAGGTAGGTTTACTTGTGTAGCTAGTTGAATGACTCCATCAGAAAGATACTGCTCACTCTGTTCTTCAGGCCAGGAAGCCTATGTTGAGCCCTGTGCAACCCAAGGTATCTGTTTCTTATGAACAGCATGAATGAATATGGGAACTGGCACACAACGCCCACTGAGGAGGCTGTCAAGGTTTTGCTTGGTGCTTTAACTTCCAAACATTTGGGTGAAGCATTGGAGGTCAGGTCTGCAATATTAATAGAGAAAAAAAAAACTGAAAAGCACAACACAATATTGGGAAAACACTCAGAATCCAAAGAGGCTGGTAGGTGTAGGTGCTGCCTGAGTTCACGAGAAGAAATGCAGTGCTGTAGACCTCTCCCATTGCATTGTTCCGGAAATGAGTCCTCTCTCTTCCTGCCAAGGGTGACAGCAAAGAGGAGGAGGGTGGAAGGGGCGAGGGACCTCGTGCGGTTGCATCTGCCAATGCCAGAAGGGCTGTAGACTGATGTGAGGGACCCGCCGCCGCTCACCCAGTTAGGCCTTCGGTCTTACGCGTGCTCTGTGGCTTTTCTCAGCTGGTCGCTCTAATTTGAGAAAAGGAGGTCTTAAAGGCAGAAAAGCTTTCTTCAGGCTGCACTGTTATGATTGAAGTGGGAGTCAGAATAAGAAAAAAGATGAAAAAAAAAAAAAAAAAGTCAAGTGGAAGAAAATACAGAGGCCCAGCCCAGGCTCAGATTCTGTGAGAACGCGGGTCAGAAATCACCACCCCCCAACCCAGCTCTGTGACCCTCGGCGAGTTACCTGAACTCAGAGCCTCAACCTTCTCACCTGCAAAATAGGGACTTGCATCGTTAGCCCCACCTCCAGGGATATTGCGACTGTGTTTGCACTTAAAGCACTTAGACCAATACCTGACCATAGGAGGTACAGGGTCACTAATGCTAGTGTGTGTGTGTGTGTGTGTGTGTGTGTGTGTGTGTGTGTCTTTTGAGACAGGGTCTCACTATGAGTTCAGGCTGGCCTTGAGCTCACTTTATAGCACAGGATGGCTTGAACTCACAGTGATCCTCCTGC
>NW_004524610.1:13297269-13336834 GCF_000260255.1 Octodon degus
AATTTCTTGGTACATTTTAGGTGTACATATTGATCACATTCATTATAGGGAATATGTATATATACATAAATTGAGTCTTTTTTTCTTCACATTTCTCTTTTCTCAACCCCTCTTCCCCTCCTTATGTAAAACAGCTTTGTTTCCATCTTCTTCTTTTCTTCCCATTTCCCCCCTTTCTTCTTTTCCCCTTCCTAGACTATTTTTTTTTTTTTTGAGGGGGGGTTGTATTTTTAGGGAAGGGTCTACAGGGTGTTCAGGGTCTCACTACTAGATTTGTGGTGATCCGCCTGCTTACAGCCTCCTAAGAGCTGAGATTACAGATGCATGCCACCAAACCCAGTCTGAATTGCCATCTCAGGGCATCCTGCGGATGGGGCTGGCACGGCAGGCCCAGGGATTGAACCCCCGGTCCCTGAGCCTGCTTGCAGGTGCTTTAATCCACTGATCTATTTGGCTGGCCCCCAACTCTTTTTCTTCTTAAAATTTAGAAGTTGCTATGACTTGTTGCCATAAGGAAGTGAGTGAACAACTATAACCCCCTGCCAGCAAAACACATACAGAATAAAGCAGGGATGGAAGGGTATGTAGGATGGAGACCATGTGGCTCCACAGCATAAATAATAGAAGAGATTGGGGCAGGTTTTGTGTGTGCTGCACACTTCTGACAACTGGCACCGCGGTGGAGAGATGAGCCCGTGGGCTCACCACTCTGGCTTCATGGCTTCTCTAGGCTTTGTGACAGTGTCTCTGCATCCTTGTGTGGTCCCCGGTGTCTGTCCCTCACTGCTACTTTCATTACTGGTTGAGATTGACTTTCCTAATCCAATGACAACAGTACTCATGTCATGCTCTCGCTCCGCTCTAGGGAGTGCAGCAGCCGAGCCTTTAGCAATGGTGCCTCACCTGCCCAGCCTGTGTTCTTCCCCTGGACCATCGCTGGAAGGCTGCCAACCTGACCGTTCACTGTGCTGAGTGTGAAGACACTCCTTCCTAAGTGGAGCCTGCTGGAAAGTCCTTCCTGACCGCAGCTCCCATCCCTGGAGTCGGTTATCCTGTTCTGTGTTGGGCCATCGGCTCTTCCCTCAGGTTTCAAGCTCTTTGAAGCAGCCACTAAGTCCCTTCACCATTGTCTTCCCTTGAGCTGTAGTTTGGGTCCCTGAGAGACATTTGAGGCTCTTGTCCAGCGCTGAATATCATGTATCCTCTTAAAGGAGGTACTGGCACTAAACCTTTAGTCTTGACCAGGTGAAATTCCCTGCATAAACTCTGATCCCCTCACTCTTACTCTCTTATTTCTGAACCATTGTGGAGTTCATTTTCTGTAAATGTTTGCACTGTTAGACTCCCTGCCTCCTCCTCTTGTGTAGTCCAAGTTCCTTACAGTGCAGGCTCACAGCCACTGCCCCTCTCCCCCAACTTTCAATGTTCATATCATTGTGAAAATATTTTCTTCTGTTCTGGCCCCTTTTCCTCTTCTGTCAACCTCAGGAATGGGAAACAGCAGAGCCAGTAGAGAATGTTTTAACAAGTGGTGGAGGACCAGAATTCTGTGTGGAATGCAAATCGCTGTGGTTGCTTTTCAATCAAAGGAAAGGCTTTTGCCTTTGTTTCTCTTTCTTTCTGAAACCCATCTATTCAGAAAGATTTCAGAGCAAATCCTTGTCTTGCCATATGGAAATAATTGGGTTAGATGGCTGCTGTCTAAGGATTTTCTTCAAACATTTGGAACTGGTTTGGGTTCAAGAAAGTATAGGTTGACGCTACACTTCATGTTAGCCAAGTTTTGAAAGAGGTTCTGAGCTGTAGTGTGCAGTCTCTGATGAATGTCATGGACTAGGGCTGTGTGTTGCAATTTAGGTGGTCTTTCTAACATTAAACTCTGTTCATCATTATAATTCCACTGAAGAATGGCTTTACTCACCAGCTTACTATAATGGTGTGTACCATCCACAGCCCTGTTATTTCAACACAATTCAGAAATCATACATAGGAACTCAAAAGAAAAGCTTGATTTTGCAAGATGAGATTTGAGGCTCTCTCAGCTTAGAGTGTCTTTCCTTTTCCTCCCAAGTTGGCAGTTTGAGGATTATTCATAGTAAACAAGATGTATTATCAACTCTCAAAATGTACCTTTTTGGTTGGAAATTAATTTTATTCACTATCATTTTAATTGGAAAAGTGAATATAGTAATAGGGTCATTCTAGGGAAAAAATAATTCCTTTATTCAAAATTCTAGCAAATACTTTTTGAATATCAGCTATGTGCAAGGTGCATTAGTGAATGTTTCTGATGATAAAATATGAATTCCGTTTGATGTACTTCAGATTCTTCCACAAACATGGAAGAATTGAACATTATACTATGTCAGGAGCCATTAAAAAAACCGGCCCAAAAGCCCCCAAGGAAGAAAACCCGGGGCAAAAGGAAGGGGGATCTTCCAGGGAAGATCTTGCAAAGGAAGTGGATCATGAGTCTGATGATTAACCTGAGTCAAGATGCAAAGATGCTGGGTGATGGGGAGTGATACAGACAGGACATTGGGGACATTCTTAACAAAGTCTCTCAGAGGCAGTACTGAGCAGAATATGTAGGAGAAACAGGAAATGTTGGTTGGGTTCCAGTTACATGCAATTAAAACAAACAGAGATAAGGTTAAACTCGGTGGGTCTGCAAGCCCAGATTAAACTCGGGTAATGTGGAATGTTTCCCCGTTATTCCACTCTTTAAACCATCTCAGATGTGTGTCATAGGACAGTTGGCCTGCTATGTGCTTCTCAGCTTGATTGTAAAGTAAGAGAAACTGCAGTTTGAAGAGATTTTTGGGGAGGTTGGGAAATTATTCTGATAGTCACTCAGAGTTAATAGAAGCTGCACTAGGTTGGGTGGAGCAGGATTGGAATAGAGGAATAGAGAAGAGGTACAACTGCTTGGAAGAGAAGTGGAAGGGGAGGAATTGTGGAATACTGTGAGGAGCCAGGCCTGAGAACTGACCCCATTAAGAGCCAGACAAGGCAGGAGGCACAGCGGGTAGAAGCTGAGCTCAACTTTGCTAGTGGTGCCCCATGTGTTCTCCAGGGGGCAGTTGAAAATGTGAAACTGAAACTCAGGATATGACCCAGAGCATAGATGTGGGACTCATCAACATAAAGGAAATAGTGGAAGATGCAGAGCGGATATGAATGCAGAGGAGAATGGGGCTAAGCGTGGGCCTCTGGGGGAAGGGTGGTACCCATTGAGGTAAGGGTCAAGGAGCCAAAAGTGAAATCAGATCATCTGTGAGGTCGGGGTAGAACCAGGCCTCAGTATTGACCAAGTCTAAGGAAGAGAGGGTTCGGAGAGAGGAGCAGTGGTGGTGCACATGGGCGCAGAGATGTAAGAAAAGCGAAAGGGGTAGGGGGAGGAGGCATGGCGTGTTCTCGGGAGTGGTGCTAGAGGCCCAGATTGCTGGGGTGTGTCCTCTTTGTGAGAGTGGGGTTTATATTTAGCCTGTTAGACTTTTTGTATTCTTCCATCTTGCTTAAATAACAGAAATGATTATGGTGTGTGTGTGTGTGTGTGTGTGTGTGTGTGTGTGTGTGTGTGTATGATGTGTGTGTGACGAGAGAAAAACAGACTTGTGATTATGCCACTACTTTATATGATGCAATAAAATATTTTTTTAAAAATATACTTTGAGCTCACAGTGCATTAATACTGTGAACACTTCATTTAGCCAAAAAAATCAGATCTCCAAAACTTTATGTACGTCCATCAACAAAGTGTCTATCAGAGCTGTGTCCCTGAAAAGGATATTTTTATGTCTCATTTAATTACGTGAAACAATAGCCTCGAATGCCACGTGTGTAGTTCTTGAACTAAGCTGATGTTTCACCCTGGAATACATTTTGATCGTCACCCATCTTCTTTGCTTTCAGGACGAAGACTGAGCTATGATAGCCACTGGCGGGGTGATCACTGGCCTGGCGGCCCTGAAACGACAGGACTCTGCCCGATCCCAGCACCACGTCAACCTCAGCCCCTCCCCTGCCACTGAGGAGAAGAAGCCTGTCAGGAGGCGGCCCCGGGCCGATGTCGTGGTTGTTCGTGGCAAAATCCGGCTTTATTCTCCATCTGGTTTCTTTCTCATTTTAGGAGTACTTATCTCCATCGTAGGCATCGCAATGGCTGTCCTTGGATATTGGCCCCAAAAAGAACATTTCATCGACGCTGAAACAACCTTGTCGACCAATGAAACTCAGGTCATCCGGAACCAGGGCGGTGTGGTGGTTCGCTTCTTTGAGCAGCATTTACATTCAGATAAGATGAAAATGCTGGGCCCTTTCACCATGGGGATTGGCATTTTCATTTTTATCTGTGCGAATGCCATTCTGCATGAAAACCGTGACAAGGAAACCAAAATCATCCACATGAGAGACATCTACTCCACGGTCATTGACATCCACACGCTGAGAATCAAGGAGCAGAAGCATCTGAATGGCCTCTACTCTGGCTTGATGGAGGAGCCGGAAGTGAAGCAGAACGGGAGCTCCTGTGCTTCCAGGCTAGCAGCAAATGCAGTCACCTCTCTCTCGGGCCTGCGGGGCAGCTTTCGGATGGACAGCTCTGTGGAAGAGGATGAGCTCATGCCCAGTGAGAGGAAGAGTTTGGGCCATCTCATACCCCCTTTGCTCTCTGACAGCTCTGTCTCTGTCTTTGGCCTTTATCCACCTCCTTCCAAGACAACTGAGGATAAGACCAGCGGCTCTAAAAAATGTGAAACCAAGTCAATTGTGTCATCGTCCATCAGTGCTTTTACACTGCCTGTGATCAAACTTAATAACTGTGTCATTGATGAGCCTAGTATAGATAACATCACTGAGGATGCTGATAACCTCAAGGACAGGTCGAGGAATTTGTCAATGGATTCGCTTGTGGTCCCTCAGCCCACGCTGGGTGAATCCTTCCAGCCTGTTAGCATGGGGCTCCCAAGGAATAATTCCATTGGGGAGTCACTGTCCAGCCAGTACAAGTCCTCTGTGGCCCTTGGACCTCGGGCTGGACAGCTCTTGTCCCCTGGGGCTGCGAGAAGACAGTTTGGATCCAATACATCCTTGCATCTGCTCTCTTCGCACTCCAAATCCCTAGACTTAGAGCGATCCTCCACACTAACAGTTCAGGCTGAACAGCGGAAACACCCCAGTTGGCCTCGGCTGGATCGGAGCAACAGCAAGGGCTACATGAAGCTGGAGAACAAAGAGGACCCGATGGATAGGCTGCTTGTGCCCCAAGCAGCGATCAAGAAAGACTTTACCAATAAGGAAAAGCTTCTTATGATTTCAAGATCTCATAATAACTTGAGTTTCGAACACGATGAGTTTTTGAGTAACAATCTAAAGCGAGGAACTTCTGAAACAAGGTTTTGATGTTTAAAAAGGTATCATTTTCTAAGGGTATATATTTTAAAACTGTTTTCACCAGCGCTTCCTTCTTAAAGCATTGGTTGTAACCTTCCTAAAATAAGTGTTCTCTGGTGTACAAGAGCTGGCTGCTTCAGTCTGTAATGGAGATGGTTGTATGTTTAGGCAACGAATTCGTTTTGCCGTGTTTGCAAAGCATGATCTCTTTTTTCAATATGAGTACAGAAATGTTTGCTTTGCAGTTAACACTTTGCTTTACTTTGAAGTTCTCCCATTGGTTGTCAGAGTCAGAGAATGAATGGGGTTCAGTAGGGAAAACACCAGCGTGTGGACATTATTCCACTGTACCAAATTCAGGCCCAGCACTCAATATATATGAGTATAAATGCAGTTCTTAAAATGTGGTTTTTAGAATAATTACTTTATTGTTGAATTAATTACATTACTTTAAGGGAAAGAGATCTAAACAATGGGAATTAGACAAATTGGTTTAGCTCTTTGTAAGCTCAATAATCAGGATTGGGTAAGTTGCTTGTGATTATTATGATGAACTCTAGGTAGATAGCATTTTTCCAATGTGAGTTTTGTTTTAGTGATTTTTTTTTAACAAGAAACCATATATTTAAGAACCATGGATGGCTGAGAATGCCAGACATACTTAATGGATAAATGCACAAAAAATCCATTAACTTTAGATATTCAGTATTAAAATTTGTTTGCAAACTGACTTAAAAATGAATGAGCCACTGTAGTTCGTAGAAATGCTGTCTTAAAATCATTATATACTGGAAGAAAATGTTGACCAATGGATAAAGACACATTTATAATGTTAATAGTTAGTAGTCCTCAGTCTCACCACTTTCCTCCAGCCATCTGTTACCACCCAGTATCCACTCATTCCCACAACTTTATTCCCCAGAGTAGGCTTAGATCCTGTTGTTTAGGAAGTAGTGGGCTAACCCTGACATTTATTTTTATCTTCTCATGCCACCAGAAAGTGTAGTCCTTGGTGAACTGCCTTGAAATTAACCTTGTGCTCGAAAGCCTTATGCCACCCCAAAGACTTGCGGTATGATAAACTTAGAATTGTAGTTTTCAGTTATTGAAGACACTAACAGCTAAAACAGATACATCCATTAGAAATGTTCATGTTTTTTGTTAAGGTAACATATTTTAAAGAATTGTTGAGTGTATTACTCAGGAAATATTATGAATTTCTCCTAAGGCCTAAGGCAGGAGAGCAGAAAGGACCTACGTCTGTACATGAGGTCCCCAAGGCCAGCTGTGATGACAACGTGAGCTCCCCTCAGCTACTTGTGCTGCTTATTAAAACATCAGGCCTGTGTATTGTACTAGAGTAGCCTCAGTATTTTACTATAAAGCATTTAATAAAAATCTCTTCTTAATAGAGTTTTCTGTTCTTCATACTTTTGCTGTTATTTTTAAATGAAATACAGTACTGACAGTACTCTTTTCCAAACTTTCAGATACACTCCACTGAGGCTCTGAGCACTCCAGTAACTCTAGTATTTGTACTTGGAGCCTTGGCTTTTTAATTTTGCTTCTACTAGGTTCAAGAGCTACATCTAGTCACTTGGTTTATTAGGCTGTTTTCCTATTTTGTTGACTTTCAGAAAAATAACTAAACACAGCGCTCAGCGAATGTCAGCAGCACTCCCAGATCTGAGGACAATGGCTCTCAGCACCCTTGTGTGACAGATGACTACAGCCATATAATTTGCTCAGTATTCCACCCAAAGAGCTCTAAAAATTTGAAGGGGATTAAACAGCATGGGTCTTGGAAGATTCAAATAAGGAAATTGGGACTTAGATCAGCGGTTCGTACTCAACTTCTCTTCATCAGAAATCTTGAGTTTTTATTTACTGAACAAATCAACTTTATTATTGAGTGATAAATAATTTTCATGTTTTTAATTGATAAAAATCATAAATGTCTAGTTAATCTTTCAAGTTAATGTGAAAAAGCTTGTGCTAGCTTATTGATCTGGTGTAATTCCATTGAAAAGGAAAAAAGAATGCAACTTGAAGTTTTTGTTAGAGGATATTTCTGTGCACTTAGGTTTTTATGAATATTGCAAATTATTAACAAACTCTATGGCTTTCCCTGGGAGACCTCAGAAATCTAGATCATGGGCTAGCTGTTTCCCGCCCAAGCAGTGTCAAAAGTTCATCTGGGGTGGATTAATTTGCCAGGTCTGCAGTAACGAAATGCCGTAGACCAGGAGGCCTGAACACCAGACATTTATCTTCTCACCATTCTGGAGAATACAGGCCCAGATCATGGTGTCACCAGGACACATCTCTTCTGGGTGCTCCCCACGGCTGGCAGAAGGACACAGTATAGCTGTGTCCTCGCATGCCCTTTCCTCTGTATATGTCATCGCCAGGCACTGGCTTTATAGGACACCAGCTATATTGGATTAGGGTCCTCCCATAGGGCCACTTGGCTTTAATTATCTCTTAACAGCCTGTTTTGAAATATGGTTAACCTCTGAGGGACAAGAGGTTGGGACTTTACCATGGTACTTTAAGGGGACGCAGCTCAGCCTATGACATCCCATGACTCATGACTGCAGTAGATGAGAAGCTTTGCCATCTCTGTTATGTGGCCTTGAGAAAGTCATTTAATTTCTGAATTTCAATTTATTGCTTAATGTCAAGGCAGACTTTGGATTCCTCAACTTTGACATCAGATGAAAAACAAGACATGAGCTACCAAGTTCTTCCTATAGCTAAAAGTCCAAAGTCTTTTCATGCCCTCAGATGAAGATCCACTGCCTGTCGGTGTCTCTTCACATCAGGAGAGTGGCTAACCTCGCAGGTGGTGAAGCCAGACTCTGTGGTATGAATCCTAACTCTGCTATTTTGGGTGAGTGGCATTGAGCCTGGCAGTGACCTGCTAATGGGCTGAGAGCTCCTGCAGCAGCCCTTTCAGGGCAGTACCAAGGCCTTCCTGCCCTGCTCCTAGGACTAGAAACCAAATGAGTTGGTACTTGTAGAGTGTCCAGAATGGTGCCATGGGAGGCACATAGTGAACATTACCATAGAAGTGCCATTACTGTCGGAAAGGGTCACCTGTGAGCCTCCTCCCTTGGCCCCAGTGTCATGTGGCAAAGGAGACCTGCAGCTGTGGTGACATTAAGGATCGTGATAAGGAGAGAGGATCTCAGGTTGCTCGGGTGAGGCCAGTGGAACCACAGGGTGCTGCTGAAAGGGAGTGAGGGGAATCAAACTGCAAGGTGGCGATGTGGCCCGAGAAGAGCGGGACATGGTTAGCCCCTGACTGTGCAGGTGGGGAAAGTGGCCACGAGCTGAGAGCTAGAAACTCTGCAAATTGGAGGCAGTAAGGAAACAGACGGCGGCCTCACATTGTCTAGAGGGGCCAAACCTGCTGATGCTGGGGCTTAACCCAGAGGAACAGATTTGGGTTTCTGGCTTCTCAAACTGTAAGAGAATAAGCATGTGTTTTAATCCATTAAAGTTGTAATAATTTTTATAGCAACCTTAAAACTAACACAAGACATGATCAAAATATGCAATGAATATTTACATTTTTAAAATTTATTACAGAGCAAGGCACCCTGTCATTAGTCCCCATCACAATCTTCCTCCTCTTCCTCACTTGGAACACCATTATCCCATTGTTCTTGCCATGTTGGGGAGCAGTTCTGAAGTCCTCTTTCTCCTGTCTTTATGAAGTACGATCAAAAATACAGTGAACACTGTTGCCGTGTGTCTTTCAGTAGAAAGAGAGCTTCACGAATAAGTCTTATACAAGGACTTTCATCCACCTGAGTTACCAGACCTTGCACCATGAAGCGTCTGGATCTTCCCCAAAGCCAAATGACCATGAAAGGTCATTTCGAATCATTTCAGGACATTGGGACAGCCAGGGAACCTCAGCTCCAGACACCCACTAAGGAAGCCTTCGAGAACTGCTTCACAACGTGGCAAGCACGTGGAATGCGGATTTGGTGAGGGGGAGACTCCTGATGGGAGGTAGTGGCAATGCGTCTTCCACTGTGCAGCTTTTCAAATGTGAACATTCTCTGCCTGTTTCTGTCCCACGTCGCACACCTCCCCCACCTGGGGGCCTTCTTCGGCACTGATCCAGCCTTCAGGCAGGGTCAGATGCATCCATGGTGGGACGTGGTGCGTGACCTCAACACCCAGTCTGCTCAACAGCAAATTTATTTTTACATGGATAATCCCTTTTTTAACACTGATTATCTTAATGGAAAAATCATAATTTTTAAAAAGAAGTATAGTTTCTCGGAAGCAAGAAATGTTAATTTTTAGGGATGGTAAAATATGTAAAACCCCATGTTTGATTTAAGAATAGCCATCAACTGTAAAAGCTCTTAGGCTCAAATATGTGCTTCCATCTACATAATTTAGAGGGAAAAATGGTAATTTAAGTGAAAAGAAAAACATTTTTTAAGCAAAAGTTTGCATCCCAATGGGTATACTAGCACTTAGCAGTTTGCTGGATAGAAGTAAGTCTTGAATTAACTTATTTTAGCAGCTGAAACATAACCTTTAAAACCCACCACAGAAATATACGTATCGTGCAGGACTAAAAGAATGAAAATTACATTTTTGAAAAGTAAAAGAAAAGATCTTTAGGTTTACAAATACATCTCTTACAATATTTAAGGATTACTGAGGAGCAAGGGTCACAAGTTGGAGCCTCGGGAGCTCCAGCCCAGGGGACTTTACAACTTAGGAAGATCTTGTCTCAAAATAAAAAAGGGAGGTCGGGTGTGTTGCTCAATGCCAAGGCCCTGGGTTAATTCCTAGTACTAAAAACTAAATCTAGGCCAGTCATGTATCCACCCATTATGATATTCAGGTTGTTCAAAGATCTTAGGTACTCTCTAAGACTGCTTGGGAGTCAGGTATGGATTTCCTGCCTCTTACTTCAATGAACTTCAGTGTTACTCCTCCTCCCCTCTATAGAGTACTTTTTTAGATCTTATTTCAAGCTTTTCCAATGTACTGCCTTGATATTCGATTATTAGAAAACTGTCTAATTCCCTAATGATGATTAAAGTTACTTGTGCTCCGATTTCAAACTGAAATAACTCATTGATTTCTCTCCATATGATACTTCTTCTTGTATAAAAGTTACAAAAGGCAAAAATATCCACTTCACAAAAGCACCTTTTACTTAACAGAGAATGCCTTGGGTTTCATAAATATTGAAAAAGATTGGAAACTTCATTTCCTTGCCAGGGACACACTAGGAGTCTGGACCACGGGCTACCTGCCGCCCACCCGAGTCATTCCTAAGGCCCATGTCCTCCTGTGCATAGGATATATTGGTCTGCTGGGACAGCTATAACAAAACATCACACTGGGTGGCTGAAAAATAGTCTACTTTCTGCAGCTCTGGAGGTTGGAAGTCGAAGGTCAGTGTGTGCGTTCCTGTGGTTTCTCCCAGAAGTCCTCTTCCAGACTGCCAAATGGCCGCCTTCTTACTGCATCCCCGCACAGTCTTGCCCATCCCTGGTGTCTCTTTGGTATCTAACTTTCCTCTTCTTGTTAGAGCCCACTGTAACAGCTTCATTTTCCACTTACTTTAAACCTCACTTGATTGATGTCCCTGTCTCCACACTCAGTCACATTCTGGTGGCGGGGTGTTCGGGTTTCAGTACAGGAATTAGGAGTGAGGTGCACAATTCAACCCAGTGCCACAGTAGTGTAAAAACTCTGTTGGTGTCTGTCCAAGCATAGAACTTGTGAAAGTGACAGAATTAGGTCACACTTTAACTGGAAGCTGGCTGATTTCTCTTCTTTAAACACATTTGAGCTAAGATTATTTACATTTCAGTTTTTTCCCCATCAGTACATGTGAAGAGAAAATAAGGAATAAAGAGGCCATAGGGAATGTCTGTACACAGGATCTTGTCATTCCACACCTGAAGGCGGTGTTCAGCACACTGGGCTGAAGGATAATCTTCAGCCTGACACACTCTTTCTATTGCTTCCATTTACTGCTGGGTCATTCCTTTGTTACAGAAATCACTAAGAAAATTGCTTGCACTTTTGTCTCTTTATTAATTTGTAACTTCATAAATGTATAATGAATTTGTAGTTCTTTCTCATCACAAAAAAGTAGACATTGCGTCCTGGCAACAAGTATAATTTGAAAATTTATATTTAGAGGTGGGTTTTATTTTTGGTTGTTTGAAGTGCAATTGTTGATGATTGAATAGGACCACAGTACTTGTAGCACAAAAGGTAGAATAGGCCAGCTTGATAGCTCAGTGGGCTAAAGTGCCTGCTTAGGCGGAACGCAGCAGCCAGGGTTCGATCCCCAGCATGCTACCACTGGGGCACGCTGAGAGGGTGATTGAGACTGGGCGTGGTGGTGCGCACCTGTGATCCCAGCTTTTGGGAGGCTGAAAACAGGAGAATCGCTATGAGTCTGATCCATGTAGTGAGACCCTGTACACCCTTGTGGACCCGCCACTAAATACAGGAAAAAAAAATAATAATTTGCTAAGAGAAACAGAAGCGTGGGATGTTTCAGACCATGCAAATGACTGGCAGAATCGGAACCTGCATCGATGCCTTCCGGTTTACTGCATGGGAAACCTACTTGCAAGCGTCCAACCAGGTTTTACAAAGACATTCTGTTCAGAATCTGCTAATTACTTTACGGTTTTCTTAGAGCTGGTAGAGACAGAAATAGCTATAATTTCAGGTAGAAAATATAGTGTAGGGATTTTGAACACCTCTTAGGAATACTGCCGTTTGAGGACCAGACGCATAGCTCAGTGGTAGAGCCCTTGCCTAGCATGCCTGAGACCCCAGGCTTGATCCCAAACATCTCAAAAAACAAAAAAAGTACTGAAAGTGTAAAAGGGTATATTATGGACCAACATTAGAGAAGGAACATGCCTTGTAGTGGGAATTTTTAGTATTTATTTCATACCTTGATTGCTGTGTTTTAATATATTAGACATCAGACACTGTCATGAAAATTATTCCATGACACCCTCTCACATTGTTAAGTTATCTTTCATTAAGAAACGCTGCAATGAGACATTTCTCCACCAGTACATGTGGTGCACCAGCAAGCCACGCCTGCGGAAGGAGACAAGAGTGTGGGCTCCAGTAGATTGGGAAAGGGGGAGAAGGCTAAGATGCCCTGCTTGGGGAAACCCATGCACAGCAGGACATTCCATGTAGACCTATTTTAGAATAAAACCAAGCTCATAATTTTAATGATTGAGGTAAGAAAATATTCTTTGTTGATTTCAAAATACATTTCAGTTGGCGCTAAGAGTATTGATTATGCAGCTCACTGGGTAAGTCACCCTGAGTTTAACAAAAATATAGAGTTGTCAGTACATAAATCATCAATAGCTCAAAGCTATGTAGACATTATTTAAAATAATAATAAAAATCACTTTTTCTACACTCAAGTATTTTCTGTGTTCGGGAGGTATATTTGTTCCTAAGGCATTTCCAAACTCCAAATGTGTTATCTTGTGTTATCACTTATAATATTAATAACCAGAGACACCAAATTAACTTGCAGCAGTTAGTTGGAGAGTGAAGGAAATGCTTTTCAAAGACTCTTGAATTTTGTGCATTTCTTATGCAATTTTACTGTTTGGAGCCTTATGAGGGTTCAATAAAAAATACATGAGCAAAAAATCTGGAGGGCATTTAGAATCAGAACCACATTTCAATACAGAACATAATTATCCCTGACTGGGTAGCACACTCATTACCATTTTTGAAAAAATTACAAAAGTCTTGCATGAAGTATTATAAATAAAATACTTTCTTAGTGTGTGAATATCACATTGTTTTATATTAGCTAGAAAAATGTTTAACAACTCACAAAGTAAATTTGACATAAACCAATCTTTCCTTACTCTAGATTTTTTCTGAAAGTATAGACTTCTTATACATTAAGAAATTCTCATACAAAATGAGTGTAGTTTTACAAAACTCCACCATAAGGATCTAGTTCTAAAAGTATAGCCTGGTATCAGAAATTTAACTACTTAGTATTCAGTCTGTGATTCATTCACATTCTCCTCTTTCAACTTTATTTTCTTACTCTGTCTTGCTGAATCAATTATATGACTATGTTCTCTGATAAAGGAAGGTAAAATTAAGTATTGACCATTCTGCAATGAAATGGTAACAACGAATGTGCATTTATAATGCAAAGAAACGGAGACAGGGAAGGGAAGAGTTCACCTAACCGAATCCTTCATGTGTGCTACTTTTGTTCTCTGACTCTTACAGACATACTCAGCCACGATTTGACTCATTATCCCAATAGATTTTAGTGCCAATCCATATGTGTCACTGAATTATTTATATACTAGGAAGTCCAAAAAATTGTGGAATAAATTTTAACATGTTAGGGTTTTACGCAGTACTGACCCATGTTAGGCTCCCCATGAAAGTTGGTGGAGTTTGTTCCTTATTTCCTCATGGAGACTGTAGGCTAAACTTTGTACTCGTTTACTTACAGATCAGCTGACCAAAGACTGGTGAAAGGGGGTGAACATGTGTGGTGACTTAGGAAACTGTAAATTCCACTGGGCTGTAAGCCACTGATGGGCAGTGAACACCCCGCGGTGAGGGGCGGTAGAAGAACAAGGACCATGGCTGTGTCCTTGTCCACGCGATCCTAGGATGAGAAAAGAAAGCAATTTCAGAGGCTGTGAGTAGTTTTTCAAAAACAAAGGGTAGGAAAAACCCCTGCATATTCAATACTTGAGAAATTGGTCAATGGTCTTTTGAAACTTAGCTTTTTGTTCTATAGATGCCTTCCATCCTTCAGGCTCCAAGCTTTGTTTGAAATAAAGGAGATCGCTCTATTTTATCAATGAAACAAGTACACTCAGGTTATCAGTTTCATGACTTTTCAAGTCCAAATGATCATCTTTAGTAAGTTTCTTGCGAGTTGCTGATTCCACTCCATTGGCCAAGGTGCTGTAGTTGTACGTCATGTCCTCCTCATGTGCCAGCCTCCCAGGAACTCCAATGTTACCTGTGCATGCAAATTGCCTTTGTTTCCTAGATGTCAACTTGGAATAGAAACTTGCTCAGGATCAAATTTCACCTATTTGAGTTAAAAGATATCAGGAGAGCAGGAAAATAAAAATTTCAAATGCAGATTTTCCCTTTTCTAAGTAGAGTAGCAAAAGACCCTGACAATATTAATCTTAGCTAAACAAATCAGTGTTTAGAAGACCCTTGGGTACTTTATGTACACTCATGCAACTTCTGTTTATGGAATTGGGGACTCACTGTGAGATCTGCATTATCCTTGACATCCTGGAGGAATCCTGAAGAAAGAAAATGTTCTCGGGATAAGCAGCTTGAAGTGTGTGTGTGAATCAAGAAAACAGTTCAAAGATGACCTTCTACAGAGAAATAGCAGCCAAGGTGAAGACCTAGAATTGGGAAGAAGCAAACCATTTCTTTCAGAATGGACACGTGGCCTGCCTGGGGTGCAGAGCAGTGGAGAAGATGACACTGGAAACATCTGGAGACCAGATCAGCGATAACCACAGAAGGCAAACCAAAGAGCACAGTCCTGTCCTGGTGGTAAGGCTTCCTAAAGGAAGACAGACATACCAAGAGGGTTTCGGAATGTCAACATGGTGGTGACCTGCAAGGTGATGTGAGGAACACCAGAAGCAAAGAGAAACCAATGTAGTTGAGACCTGGGTCAAAGCAGTAGTGAGGAGAATGGGAATGCTTTACTCCCAGTTGTCATTTCAATTTACCTGCTCGCTCATCTTTCTTTTCCTCCTTTTTGGTTTCCAGGATGCCAAACCCTTTTGGAATTCTTTTCATCCTTCACTGGTTTCGTTCAGATCTGTGTGGCTGGTCTTCCCTTTTCTCACCCTCACTTAACACTGGAATGCTCCTGGGATCCATCTTTTGTCCTGAATTTACACTCACCTACTGTGATCTAGTGACTTTAAAAATAATGTATTTCATGCCTGCAACTTTCCAACTTTTTCACTTGTCCAAGGTTCTGCTGTTTCCAGTAGGATGGTTAATTGACAAATGAAACTTAATGTATCAAAGCTGAATGTCAGACCTTTCCTTCCAAACCTGGTCCACTTATAGCCTTCTCAGTGACAGCATCCTCACGATGCCAACTCTAAGTCCTTTACTCTCTACATCATCAGCTCTACACTTTATTTCTAACCCCCCTTCTAATCCTCCCATGACTTCCCACAAACACTCCTTCCTTGTTCCTTGTCTATTGATCCTCTCAGGTTTGGGTTTTCATTTTGATTTGAAATTCAAAGCCATTCCTTCACCTTTGCTTCCAAAGCCTTCTTTAATTATTTTAAATACATTGAAATTTGTATGACTTTACTGTTCAAGAAAATGCTAATATGTGGTCACTGTATTTAAAAAGTCACTGAAACACAATGGAATTATATATATACCTTGGAAAGTGAAATGCCCCTCACTCTACAGTCAGATAGACTCAATCACAGTCACTTTTTGAGAGACTGTCATTTATTCCACAGGCTGCAAAAACAAAACCAAATAAGATGTTGCTCTATCTTTCAAGAATCATGTGAACCTTAACGCATCCCTCTGTGCTACAGGACATGGCCACTGTGCTGCCCGTATGACCTTAGCTAAGACTCTACTCTGGACTGTAATCATCCGCTTGGGCACAGGTCATTCTCCTGCCTCTGTGGCCAGCTGTAGACTTAGGGGTACAGAGACCCCCCCACACACACAAGGGACCAGGAGGTGAAAACAGTGGATGAAGAATGGAGAGACTGGATTGGGCTAGGAAGACCAAAGGCAAATAATTTTGAAAAGGCTGTTTTTGAGATAATTCAGAAACGCAAAAATTATTGAGTCATATCTTCTGTAAATTAATAAATTTGAGTATATCCCAAGATTTTGCCTTCTCACTAGAACTGCAAACTAAAAATGGTTATTTCAAAGGAAAAAAAGAGAGGAAGGAGAGGAGAAATGAAAGAAAAGGAAAGGAAGGAAAAGGGAGGGAGGGAGGAAGGAAGGAAGGAAGGAAGGAAGGAAGGAAGGAAGGAGGGAAGGAAGGAATGGAGGCAAGGAAGGAAGGAGGGAGGGAAGGAAGGAAGGAAGGAAGGAAGGGAGTTCTTCCAAATGAGCTTATATTCTTAGCTACACATAAAAAACACACCCAGGGAAGAAGGAGGACTTCACCTGGCCAGTGGAGGCCCTAGATTAGTGTTACAGTGTGTTGGCCTGCGCTACAGCCTCCCCTACTCTCCTGTTCACATCTGTCTTCATTCTTTAACAGCAGCATCCTGCATCCCTTCATTTCCCAGGAGAAAGACATCTAAGGTGATCATTCATGCATGCTAATTAGTTATTGATTACACTTTGATCTTAGGCCTTTTATCTCCAAATGTGGATAGAGTGTCTTTGTTCTACAGTAAATCATCATATACTTTGCATGAAAAGGTAAGGGGAACTGTACTTCTCTGGGTTTGATTTTCTTTCTTCAAAGCTCCTTTTCTCAAGTGGGAGAAGCCAGGACTGTCCTGGACAATAGCCAGAGAGCTATGCTCAGGAACTGCTGGGAATACAGAAAAGTCTAAGTTCCCCACCCCTGTCTCCGTCCTATGCATTCCATGCCTTCTTCCCCTGCCCTTCATCCTCTCTTTTCTGCCCAAACTTGGATTCTCTTCTTTCTTCTGGCCTCTTAACTTGAATCCTCCAGATTTCTGACCCACAATTCTAAGTTCCCTGCTACACTCTATCATTTTCTTGGCCTGAGTGAACTGAGTTAAGAATCACTGAGGGTTCTTTTTGGTTGGTTTTATTATTCGCTAATGGTTGCAGATGGAAGTAACCAGCATGGCAGGTTATGTGAAATGAAGCAAGTGGGAGGTCGCTGATGGAATTGAGCTCTTGCTCTAAGCCTCAATGAACCAACCCAAAATGGAGTCACTTGTACTAACGCTCCCTATCAGAAAGCTAAAACCAAGGTATTTATCCAATCTTCTGAGAAATCAAGAGACAGAGAAAACAAAACAAACAAACAAACCAGTGTTTGCCTGCATGATCAGGAAGCTCACTCTGATTTAACATCTATGGAACGTAATCTTTAAATGGCTCGCTTTTTCCTGTCACTGCTTTCTTCAATCTTTTGCAGCCCATAAAACCACCCTCTCTTAGGCTGGGCGTGGTGGTGCATGCCTGTAATCGCAGCACTTGGGTGGTTGAGGCAGGAGGATCACTGTGAGTTTGAGGCCAGTCTGGGCTACAAATTGAGTTCAGGGCCAGCCTGAAATGCATAGTGAAACCCTGTCTCAAAAAGACAAAAATAGCTAAATAAATAAACGAAAATCACCCTCCTGACTCAGCTTGTGGGAAAAAATTTTATGACTCATTTTTATTTTTCTTTTTAATTTTTCACACATGTTTGTAGTATATAACGACTATGTTTCTTGTGAGAAGTTGGTACAGAAATGCTATACTAATTTGTAAGTCTCAAATAAAAGTCAATTAGATCACTTAAGTACATTTATTATAATTTGGTCTTTTGACATTGAAAACGAAGGTGAAGCTCCTATCAAATACTGTGGCAATATATAGACTTTTTTTTTTTTAGCAATATAGATATTTGATTAATAAGTAAGTTTTTAAAAGTTTGTTTCACATGCATGATAAATTCTAATTCTGCCAAAATTGATGTGTTCCTTGCATCACTTGCATACCAATTCTGGGGACTGGGCTACGTAAGGGCGACTTGCCGACCACAGTGCTCTCTAGAGGGATTGGAAAGCTCAGGGTCACCAGTGCTGGAGACAAGATGAGACCGCAGCTGTGGGGCTGACCTTCCCTATTCCACTGCCAACCCTAGAGATCAAACGGCTCTTTTAATTGGGAAAATCCACTGCTGGAAAAGTCTTTGTTCTCACTTCTCAAGCTCTTGCTCATTTGCCTGCCTTTACCTCAGCCTTTCCCTTCGTTTTCACTCCTCACCACTTGTCTGAATTTCGATAAATGTAGGCAATCCAGAGAAGCCTACCTTAGCACCAAGGGAGTTCTGACCTTCCTGGACTAGCCACAAACTATATTTGTGTTCTGTTTATTTAATCCTTTTCTGAAAATGTATCTCTAAGCTCTGGAGCCTAGATGTCACTAGCTCACCATATACCAGTGCTACTTCAGGCAGACATGACACCAATCTAAAATAGTAATTCTCTGGAATTACACGTTTAAAGGTCATCGATAATTCCAAAGAGATTGCATTTGTATGTCTTATACTTACAGATATTTAATATATTGGGGGATATTCAGAAACTTAAAAACATAAACATCCATGCCACTGGTGCCTCTAGGGGAGTCACATTTTCATACATCATGCAGCCTCTGGAAAGCTCCTCTGTAGACTCATGGAAGAATGAATGCAAAAAAAAAAAAATCAAACATAACCTCAGTATTGGTATGAAAATACTTTTAACCTCACAGACCCTTTTTAGGTCCTGGAAGAACCCAGAGATCCCTAAACCCTACTTAAAAGGATCGCTAATCTAGAGTTAGAAACTAGATATTGGAAAATGAGCAGAGGCAACCTCTGAGCCAATATCAGGATATAGAATACTTTAAGAATAAGGCTTTAGGTACCATCCCTCGGGAGAAGATGGAAAATAAAACCAAAGGGGCCCAAGGACTTTAAAACCTGTATGGACAAATAAAAGAATTACGCTTAAAGGTTGTGTCCAATCCATCCTTGGATATTCTAGATGTCACCAGTGGAAGAGGGTCACTCAAGTCTAGTTTGCCCTTTAAAGATTTGTTGTTGTTGTTGTTGTTACTGGGAACTAAGCTCAGGCACTGGCAGTTGCCAGGCAGGTGCTGCAGCATTGAGCTATATCTCTGGCTCGTTTGCCCTTAGAAAGCACTAGTTTTAACAATGGATATTCATTCCTGATACTTACTAGCAAATTCTCCCCTACTCATGGGAGATGTTTCTAAAAAGTAACAGTCCTCTCTTCCATAGCTGCTGTATGCCGAGCTAATCCAAGGCATACCATTTTATCTGTAAATATCTCGACATTTGTTCCTAGGGATCATTTTGTTTTAATCTAATTCCAATACTCTTCTCCCACCAAAAATAACATTAATTCTTCAGTATTATCAAACACCCACTCAGTATTCCCCAGTTGTTTAATAAATCCTTATTTGTTGTGCTGGGAGTGATTTTTTTTTTAATATATATGTCAGGATGTAAAGAAGGTCCACATGTGCAGTGGTGTAATACGTCTCTTCAAGTTTAATCTCTTGGGTTCCTCTTTCTCTTTTGTTTATATTGCAGTTACTTTGTTAAAAACAAAACCAGACCTTTCGTCCTGTATCATTTTCCACATTCTGGAGTTAGCTGATTCCATCCTCTGGTGTTGGCTCGACAACTCTTCTATCTCATATGGATGTGATCATCTCATGTGGAGCAGCTCCCAACATACCAGTGTGACTTAAAGCCGGCATGATAAACTGCATATGGCCTGCAGATGGACTGTTGATCAGCTAGTTTCTTTGGCTAAAACATTTTATAGATGGTGTTCTGTAGTTCTCTTAGATCTCCTTAAGAGGCACATGGCCTCTTGCTGTGATGCTGATATTGGTAAGTGAAAGTCAAATTAGATTCATTGGAATTGGGGGATCTTCTTTATTAAATTAACCTCTGAGATCTCCAGGAATTTTCTGTTGTAGTGACCAAATTACTCAGCATTATTGGTTCACCTAGAAGAATATCACTTTGTCCAGGAAGAGGTGTTGCAAAGTAAATTATAGACATTAAAACAATAATTTTTGGCATTATTCAATTTTAATATCGTTGTATGCAACCCTCTCTGAAAAGCATAACTATTTCTTTTATTTATCCCTTTAATACTAAATTCTCTGAGGAAAGTGTGTTATTGGGACACTTTGTTTGTTGATAAGGATTTTATTATCTTTTAAAACTAAGACAGTATAATCACTACCCCTCAGGTCATGTCACAACTATATTTTTATTTTCTGTGCTTGTAACTGGTTCTCTTTTTCTTGCGTGCTCACAATTTCTTTCTCTTTGATAACAGACTATCTCAATAATAGCATCATGCATTTGGTGAGTTGCAATACTTTCTTAAGCAAGGTATTCTCTCTAAAAGCTATAAACATTTAAAACATGAAATAATCTAGCGTCACAGATTCTCAAAAGATCAAAACCTATAGCAACCAAAATTAGAAAAAATCTAAAAGAGCTTCTTAATTTACAAAATAGACTTTTCTTATCAAATCTCCCCTACTGCAACCCAAGAGAGACATTCAGGACCTCTAACAATAGATCTAGCAAAAAGTTGTGCAGGAACTGGATAACTATTTCCTAGGAGAATCCTCTACACACAGATAACAAACTTCAATAATAATTCTAACAAAAAGGCTTTGGCTCTTATTCCTTTATAAATATGTTCGCTGTTCTTTGACTTGTCCCGATTCAGCCAGAAACAATGTGACGGCAACCTCCACTGTTACCCTCACCGGTATTAATCATCTCCAAGGTGATTTCAGTTTCCATAGCAACTGTAATATTTATTTTTGTGCTCTAACACTGGCTGGTCTCTAATGGTTGAGATGGCAAAGTAATCCTGAAACATTAACCTGCGGTCAGAAATTCTTGTATCATTGGCATTTGGAATCACGTTTCACAAGTTTCAAATATTAATACTAACCTGTATTCAGAAAACTGGATTTCAAAGGTATTCTCAGCCAATCTTGTCTTTTGGTTCCTGTTTACCAGGTTTTAAATTCCAAAGGCTTTCATTGCCTAAAGATGCTCTTTGTTTTCATCCAAATTTTCATAACTTTATACATGCATAGTCTGTCATATAAATATATGTAAGTAGACTGAGGAGACCTAGGTATAACCTCTTCAAGAAAAAGAAATATTTAGCACAACTTTACTTATTCTTTAAATCAAAGACACGAATCAAGGTTAGCTGACATTAAACTCAATTTTGTGAATTTCATTAAAGTTAATAAAATTCAAGAGTGAATTTTAAATGAGAAGTCTCTGATCTTTCCTGTCTTCATCAGAAGTAATAAATATTAGAGCAGACATCACGACTTTCCTAGAAAGTGTCCAGAACAATGGCGGAGAGCAGGCTGAAGCGCAAAGGCTTTTCTGAAAATGCCCAGGGGAAGCTTTGGGCTTCTTTGTGCCCCGAATAACACTGTCTCTATCTCTGCATGTTTCTCCAAGTTCTTTCTATCCTGTAAATCTTTTTAAAATCTTGCATCAACTCTTTTGGAGTGATAAACTTTAAAAAGCTAGCTCTTCTAGGGTTTTTGAAAGATTGTGCCCTGTGTAGGTTGTCTCTTCGCTCTGGAGATTGTTCCTTTGGTGGTGCAGAAGTGTTTAATTCAATGTAATTGCATTTGCCGATTCTTAGTATTATTCCTTCTGCTCATGAGGTTCTGTACAAGAAGTCCCTGCCTGTACCTATGACTTCAAGCGTTTTCCCTGTGTTGCATATCCAGCAATTTCAAAGCTTCTGTTTTTGTCTTTGTCTCATTTTGATTTGACTTTGAATTTGGGACCTAACCCTCTCTACGTGGGATCATTCTCAGAGCTTCCTAAAGCACAGAGTTGAAGACAGAATGACACAGTGATGCGTCATACCCATGTTAGTAACAGTGCCATTCATGATAGCTAAGCTCTGGAAACAGCCTGTACAGGTTCCCACCAACCAATGAACGAATAAAGAGAATGTAGAATAGATACATGGCAGAATGTATTCAGACATAAAGAGGAGTGAAGTCTTGCCATTGGCAGGAAAACAGACAGCTCTTGAGGCCATAATGTCAGAAAGTTAAATATAATGTGGCTTCTTCTCTATGAAAACTCAAAATATTAATCAATTAATGAGCATAATAAAGGAGACAAAGAAGGAAAGATAAGAGGAAAGGGGAAGAAAGGTCAGGAAAAAGTACTTCTCCCCAAAATGTAGCTATTATGTGTTATAAATGCACACTACTTTTTAAAATACCATGCCATGTGGGTACTTTCCATTCTGCCTGTGCAAACTGGCCTTATCTCTTTCTCTTGCCAAGGACCAGAAGGGTCCCATACAATGGAACTAGGTGCTCTTAGAAACCTATGCTGGGGCCAGGGAGATGGCTTAGTAGAATAAGCACTTCCCTGACAAACGCAAAGGTCTGAGTTCAATCCCTGGTTCTGTGAAGAAGAGGAAGAAGAAGGAGAAGGAGAAGGAGAAGGAGAAGAAGAAGAAGAGGAAGAAGAGGAAGAAGAGGAAGAAGAGGAGGAGGAGGAGGAAGAGGAGGAAGAGGAAGAAGAAGAAAAGGAGGAGGAAACCCGTGTTCATAGTGTCTGGGGCAACAGGAGGGCAAGATGTGAGCAGGACAGGCGGGCGAGATGGGGACAGTGGGCAAAGTCCCAGTGCTAAACCTGCCCCTGTTCAGGCTGGGAACTGTATCCCGTCACCCTTGTGAGAGCCCCCACCCCACTGAGCTCTCCAGTGTTGACACCTGGCATTTGCGCTTACACAGGATGAGTTTAGAGGAGCTGAGTGAACATGAGGTGTTCAAAGCACACTCTGCAGGAAGACGGAAGGATAAATAAGCAGGATTTTACCCTGTTTGCTGCTCAAGGGCACGATGTAAAACAAAAAGCAACCTCTTAGGTCATGTGTAACTGGCTTTGTGCTCCTTCTACTTCATTCCTTAATGAAGAAGCAGCGGACATCTCCAGATAGGAAATATGACCCCCACACCGAATTCTACCCCAAATTCGTTCTAATTCCTCCTAAATTAGAAACACTACAATGAAGTTATTCTGGTTTTCTTAGTGCTTCTAACATAAAGGGAAACCTTTGGATCCAGAAATTAGGTTTGCTCTTGTGCTGCATCCTGTCTAGGAAATTTCCACAGACTCCCAACTCCACTTCAGAGTTCATTGTTCACAGGATAAAAGGAATCGCTTGAATAAGACATGAATGTAATTAGCTCAGTCCTCTTAAAACGAGCACTTTATCTTTGAGGTGGTCACTCAGAGTGGACATTCCAGGGGGAAGGTTTTGAAACGGAAAAGATCAGTGGACTCCCACAGAGCAAATCACTTTATGGAAGCAAGCAACAGTGACAGGGTTTCTGGAGGGGGCTGCTCTCTATTGGGTGAACAGAAATTTGGGTATCCTTCCTTTCAGTTTGGGTGTCTCTTCCTCTGGAAGAGTCCTGTTAGGTGGAAACAAGGGGCCTTCTGCTTCCTTTCTTATCCTTAATCTTTGAGCATCTTTCTTCTTTATACTAGATATTTCTCTATCTCTGTTTTCCAAACTCCAAGTCTGTTGGAGCAGGGAGCTGACAAAGCACAGCACAGTGTGGCCTGGCATGAAATCGCCCCTGCTGATGTGCCCCCAGCGTGAGTTTCAGTGACTCAAATAGAGCCCAAAACTCTGCCCCAAGGAGGAGTATCACTAGAATACCCTACAAGAGTGAGAGACCTCAAAACGACCACCCAGTGAGCCTTGCATTGCAGGTGGGTTGTAGCACTTGCAGTGCTCTGGAGGGTGACCCTGTGAGGACAGAGGGCACACAGGAGCAGCATCAGGTATGCAATGCCAGCTTTGCGGCGCTGCTCTGGCCGTCTTGGAGCAGTGTCCCTGTGCAGGCCTAAGCTGTCTTTGGAAGACCAACCGCAGCTTGATTTTATGTTCTCATCACCATTTTCAACTTGATGTGGAAAACTTGAATTTTGGGGTTGTATACCAAGTACTACAAGGTACTGATAACGACAAGTCACCTCACCTTCCATTGTACCCTGTCTCTGGAGAAACCATACGTTCCAGACCAGGGGAGGAGGAAAAGCCAAAGCAATGGGAGGAAAATATTTCAAAGATAGAATCGTGGAAGCCCAGAGGCAACCAGTGTAAGCAAGTCCTAATATTAATCTACTTCATTGGACATGAACTTGTGTGATCCAGTCAGAATGCCCTGTGGTCCTCCTCCCTCTCTCTTTCTCCCTCCCTCTCCCCTCTCCTTCACCCCTCCTCTTTCCTCCTCTCCCTTCTTCCCTTTCTTACTTCCTTTCACTAAACAAAGAAATCATGTCTCCTCTTCAGACAGCCTCCCTTCTAGCACTGACCTTTCATTCCCCAGTGACTGAATGACTCGCCCACAGGCTGGCAGGGCCCTGGAGCCCAGGCCTCCCCCATGGAAGCAGGGTAGGAAAAAGTCGCTTTGAATGGGCCTCTTCTTGGCCCTTTCATTTCAAGTGAATGAATTCTGATGAAAGGGAATACTTTAGAGGAGAAAACCAAAGGCACTGGAAAGCACTCTATCAGTGGCTCTGAACTGCTTCAGGACCCTGCTCTGCTTTGCCCCAGCAGAGCTCCCTCCTCTGTGCCTGGGGTGCCGGTCCCTGCTGTGGCTGGACTCCTGGGCCTGCTGACTCCACCGTGTTCTACTCAGTCCCTACATTCCTGGGGACCCGTACTTCTCCACCAAGACCCCGGTGGACTTGCAGAGCCCTGAGCCTGAAGAAGTTTCACTTGTGAACTAAATCAAAGCCCTTCTTCTCACAGAATAGACTGCTGCCCCATCTGGGGAAACCTGAATGAATCTTTGCTCCAAGGTGTGTTTTGCAGGTGAAGTCTTCAAAATCCAGGCAGCTCATAAAGTCAGAGAGGTGAGGCCTGCATTCTGGTAACACTCTACCTGGCGTCCTCCCCACAGCACTGCAGGAGAAGCAGCGCACCTCCCTCCAGCACTAGCGCGACGACCGGAAGAGACCATGCCCATCTAGTGTGCAGGAGGTGTCTCACAAATATGAGCTTTTGTTATTGGAGGAATCAATCTTCAGCACAATTTTGAGGGAGGCTCTGTTACATTTTAGAGTCTTTTTGCAATTCAGTTCCTCATTTCTTAGTGGAGGCTTCAGTCCCGTGGCCCATCATCAACATCCCGTACTTCCCATAGCTACCCCTCCACCCTCTGAGAACATTTAAGTCCCATCCCCAAATTCGCCAAGCGCGTAGCACCCATGAATCATGCCCCCCATGGAGCAGGGAATGTTAAAGCCGAAGATGCTTCCACAGAAATATCTTTAAGAGGCTGTCTAGCTATTAAAAAAAAAAAAAAAAAACCTTACTTTATATTTAAAACCCAGACAACATCTCATCCTCCATCTAAATTTAAATGTCTGCTTACCAAGCCTCCACACACTATGCTAGGACTAACCTTAACATGAAGGAAGAGGCACGTAGGTGTAAAGGGCTTCCTCTGCCAGGTAAAGTATTGGCATGAAAAAAATGGCTTTTTTTGCCCAAATTTACATGAATGATGAATACTAGGACGGGGCCAGCTGTGCTGGTCAACTGGGGTTAAAGGGACATTGATCGGTGCATGAAGGACATTCATATGACACCCATACTTTATTTTGGAAAATACTATACTAAGTGTCTATGCAAGGGTTGGTTATGATCTCAACAAGCCTTATGCAGGGGTGGGCAGATTTCTTTAACAATATCCTATAATTAAATGAAATTCATCAAAATAATTTCATACTTTCAGGTATAAGCATAAAATGCCCACATCATAAGTATAAATGTCTGGATTTTTAAAAAGTTCACTTGCAGAGAACACAGGAGGAACAAAAATTCATACAGGCGTCCGCAAATGGGACACCAGTCTGTTCTATAAGACGGGCTTTGGCTTAGTTCACAGCAGAAGCTTCTTCCAGGTCAGGGCTCGTTCTGCCTGCCGCAGTCTTGGTGGCTTTGCTATGGAGGGATAGGGGTCCCCAGGGAAGCAGGGGCTGAGTGCAGTCAGTGGGACCAGCAGTCCAGAAAAGCCATGTACCCAAAGCATAAATCCCTATTCCAGCAATTAGGGAAGACAGTGAGTTGCAAACTGCAGGACATCAAGGGCCAGCAACTCCTGCTGGTTAGAGGGGAGACTTTTTTAGAATGCTCCTAGCACAGGAAAGCTGGCCTCTAGTTGATTTGGGGATGGCCCCTAATACCTGCATCTTAATGAGATTCTTGGGTGATTTAAAAGTAATACTTCAAAGAAAACTACTGTAAACATGTTCTTTATAGCACCTGCTTATAGCTGGGGACAGATCTGTCACCAGGGAACATTTTTCCAACATCTGGAGATATTTTTGGTTGTCACAACTTGTGGGACGGGAATCGCTACTGGCATCTCGGTAGTGCTGAGTGTGCTTCGATGCACAAACCCGTAGGCCACAGTAGACCTGACCCAGAATGTCAGTGTTGGGAAACTGACACATCCTTTTCCTAGGGCCACGATGACCTGGTAGACCCAGGTCCACCTTGAGAGTCAACTGCATTTCATCTACCATTTTCCCGTCTGTCGGGACTGTGAGTGGAACCCAATGACCAGGCATCCCAACTTCTATTGGTCCCATCCTAGAAATTACTACAGAGCCTTCTGACAAGCTCAGTTGAGGGACTTAGGTGGGAAGAACGCCAGTTCAATGCCAGCTTGTCTCTGAGGCTTTGGAGGCAGCAGGACTCCTGGGCTGGGAGGACGGTTAGCTACTGAGAGGGGCCACCTCTGAATCACCACCATCCTTGGCAGACACTGTAGTGCTGGAGAGATTTCTCTGTGGCTTTCCATGCTGCCTGAAGTTCTCAAACACTGGAGTTGGAATCAAGAAGATGATAAGAAAGCATGATTAAACTAGAAAGCTGTGGAGGATTTGCTGACCAATCATGTCTGTTTGGTTTTTGCTCAACAATTCAACAAATAGTTCAGTGCCAGGCAAAGTGGAAGGCAGAGGGGAGGATTCAGAATTGGATAGGGCAGGCCCTGCCTCGAGGGCTCACAGCCTCAGCTGTCCTCACCTCAGTTGGGCCGCTCTCCACGTGCTCTTCCTTCCATGTAAACCCACTTCTGTTTATTCGCTGCTTACAACTTCCGAGGGTAAAAGGATCCAAAGAGCCCAATCTAGGATTCCCAGAAAGGGAAACAAAAATGTCCCTCTTCAGAGGAAGGTTCTGCTAACCTATCATTTACAAACTAACAGGCTTCACTGGGGCTATTAAATACTGGTTGTCGACAGACAAGCATGATCTCAATCAGTGCCTCTCATTTGTAGGATGTGCCCCATGGCAAGAGAGGTTACTACTTGGCTGCTTCAGTTTTAATGCCCACAGGATGGGGTTATTCAGTGCAAGACACACTGACGTGTAACACACCAGAGTCAGAGTAATGGGACCCCTCGATCACCTCTGCGGAAGGACGGTGGAGGCCACACTGAGTACGTAGATCTGAAGCTTCTCCCCAGGAGGAAAAGGTGCTCAGTGAGATCTCATCCATTCTCCCTTCATCCACACCATATTTTCTCCTTTGCATTATTTTAAAAAAGAAACCTCACATATCTAAGCTCTAAGTTTAGAGATAATAGAGATCCTAGAGGGAGAGAGACCAGGGAGCATCACCAGTGGGCAGTGTTTATTTCCTAAACCAGAGCTTTAAGGATATCTGATGTATGGTAAGGGATTAACCTTTAAACATTGTACATGTTAACATATTTCTTGGCTCCATAAACAATTGCATCATAATGAAAACAACTCCCCAGGTAATACTTACAGTCAACCAGATCGCATATTCACCATTGTTTCATGGTTAATTCCAAACCCCTATTTCATCACTCCTGAAGTCAGCTCTCCCCCACCCCCAGCTCCTCATCCTGTGTTCCCACCTGCTTCTTCCTCCCACAGCCTCCCCTTCCCTTCTGGCTCAGCGTCCCATTTCTGCAGAACCTCCTCCTCTTCTCTCCCACAGCCTGGGCATCTGTGAGCAGGGAGGGCTGGTGTGAGCCGACAGTCAGGTTAATTCTAGACCACAGCTTCACTTTGAGATTGTCCACATGGTCCCTAAATCTTCAGCTGTTTTCATAACCACGCTTCTTTAAAAGTGCCTGTTACCTAACTGTGTGCATCAGGGATTTCAGTGTTTACAGTGGGCATGGGTGACAGAAGAATTGAGTGAGAGCTGAGGGAAGAGAATGAAGGTTTCATCATTGTGTTGGGCTGCATTTTTCCATTATTACCAACCTGATTAAACTAGGACTATAGCTCCTGTAATTTGTAGCTTTGAGTGGTTCCTGGTAAGAAGTGAGCAACAGAAAAACGTGTGCAGGATTTGGGAGGCAGAATTAAGCAGCAGCCTCATTTCCTGAAGGCCATCTTAAATTTCTTTGCTTCTTCCAACTGTTGCGCTTGGCTTGTGGCCCTGTGTACCAACAGCAGCTCCCAGCCCATCTCCAAATCTGTGGATCCGTAGACTGCCATCCACTCCAGTTCGAGCCTTCTTCCATGGCTGGATGGTTTTTGTTTCTCTAATTAACCCAGTTCTGGGCTCCTTGGATCCTCCCGTCCTCTTATCAGGCCATCAGCTACCCAGTGCCCTGGTCCACCACAAAACTGTGACAGGTCTAACTCCTGTAATGACTCCATTGACTTCTGATTCTTAGAGACTCAGCTTCCTCAACTGAGACAGAGATATCCAGAGCTGGGGATCAACAGGGCAGTGCAAGGCACAGCTTCTCTCTGAAGGCCTGTGATCTTGGAGTGACCTGTCCCCTCCTTGCCCTGGACACATGGTGAAGCTGAAGGACAGGGGCATGGAATCAAATTGTGACCACGGTCACGCAACTCATCTTTCATGTGACAATTACTATATCATTAAAGCATTACTCCTAAATTAGTGCACTTACTAGAAAAATATGTCAAAGCAGTAATGGGTACTTGGTCATTATACAGAGCTTATTTTAAAAGGCAAAACTGTCATGATTATTTTGTTTAACATCTGAAAGGAAGCTAGATGGGAATCGAACAAGTTCTGAATTTCACTTCCTTAAAAAATCAATAGTGAAAGACTATTAAGATTTTTTTAAAAAGCAGGAACATAAAGAACATCAAAGTCAAACCTGAATTTGAAATCACTATGGCAACATGACTACCTAAATTGTGTTATTAATTTTGTGGTTCACTGAAGATATTAGCATCTTCAGTATTTAAAAATAAACATTCATCTCAAGATGTTCATATTTATATTTTTAACATGTAGCTATGTCGACTCTGGAGTAGAGCTTAGCCATCGAGACAGACATACAATCACTGGAATTTCCTCACTTCCAGCTTAGTTTTCCTTCTTTATATCAAATTTGCATTTATTAAAAATAGAAATAGAATATGTGTTGATGGAAGCAGTCATAGTTGTGTGAAATTATTTTCTGAGTGTGAGGGGGAAAAAAAAGCAGAGGCGGTGGGAACTGCTGTCCTGGTGGCTTAGGGTAGGGCCCCTTGATAATGTAGGGAGAGCCGGTGCTGGCTCTGGGCCTGGCCTGGGAGGACCCTGTCACTCAGGCACTGTGTCACTCACCAGCTGTAAGCCTAGATAAGTCCTGTCATCACTGCCCTGGCTGCTGCCTCATCTGTTAAGGGGAAAGTGAAGCCAGGCAGTGTCTGCAGTGTTTTTCTGTCCTTAAGTCCTTCTTGTTCTTTGATAGCACTATATCATGTTATAATATAATGGCATGAATGAAATTTTGTTAGGGATACTGTCTTGGCATAAATATACTCTACTTTTCTTAATGCATTGAATTGTAATTCTGACAAATCTGCAAGTACTGTAGCAATTATTAGCAAACTGGACTTTTTGGGGAGCCTTTGATGCATACCTGACCCATCTTCAGAGCCCCTTCCCTGGCTCCTTCAGATGCTAAAGGGTTTCATTGGCTCAAGCACACAAGATTCCTGGTTGTCCCGTCCTAGTGAAGATTGATGGAGGGCCATGGCCCGGCCACCTTGAAGCACACAGAGCCACCCCTTCCCTTGTTTTCCTCTCCCACTAGACTCTAAAAGGCTCCACTCAACTCCCAAGCTTTCTTATTCAGAAGCAAAACAGGCCTAGTTCTGGTCAATGAAGTTCTGGCTACGTCCTGAGAAGGGGCCTGGGGACTGGCTAGAGAGGAGAGAGCACGCTGTCCTCTCTGCCTCTTGGCTTCTTGGCTTCTTTGCTTTCTCCTAAGTTGTGGGCCAGACATAGAGACACACAGTAGCAGCCAGTTGCTGCAAGGCCAAAGCTGCATGCTAAGGCAGCCGGAGCAGCTGGCGGGAATCTGGACCTGACGGCAGCTCTGAGCAGCTGCCCAGCTAGACGCAGACCAGATTCCTCACTGGGGAGGACAGAGGCCTGCCTGGATTACGCTTTGGGAATTCTGCCGCAGGAGCCAGCTTCAGTCTCAGCATATACACATGGACGCTCCAGGAGCAGGCTAAATAAGGGGCCAAAGGGTATAATACAGAATAGGAACAAGCATAGAGAAATACAGCCATGAAGCCTCAATGCCGTTATGCAGAGCCACAGACTGCATACACGCAGCCAGAGCAAGCATGGTGCAGACAGACTTGCAGGAGAATGCAGCTACCTTGCAGAAAAACCAAGGAGCAAAGCACAGGGCTTTGGAGTGGAGAGATGGGAGAAGAGACGAGGGTCACCCTGAGGGAGGCAGAAGTCTCCTCCCTCTGTCCCTCTCCTCTTTTGTGAACTGAACCTAAAAAGAGCAGAGCAATCAGAGCAATTCAAACCATTGGTTAAAAGTAAATACAAGTTTTCAAAACTTGGCCATAGTAATTGCTCTCTATCCTTTCTATCGGGTAGAGTATCAGGGTTGCATATTAGGAACTGCAACAGTTCTCATGTGTCACACTGAGCAATGCAGATGATTTTAGTCTTTGGATCATGGCCATTGGGGCAGGAGATTGAATATAGATAAGATATTTATTGTTCTGGTATCTGAATATTGGCCTCCCTAAAGGTCCACACCCTAATGCTCAGAACTTACGAATATGTTCTCTCATATGGTCAAAGGGACTGTGCGGCTATGATTAAGTTAGGGATTCTGAGATGGGGAGAGACCACCACACCACTGTGAGGACCCAGTGCAATCACAAGGGATCATCTAAGACCGAAGCCAGAGGTCATGGTGGAAAAAAGGTGATGTGATGGTAGAGCAGGGAACAACCGGAAGATGCTACAGAGCCAGTTTTGAAACAAGGGATGAAGCCATGAGCTGAGGGAAGCAGGTGGCCTTTAGAAACTAGAAAGGCCAAGAGGGTGGATTCCCTCCCCAAGCATCTCCAGAAAAACACAGCTCTCCCAGCACTTTGGCATAGAATTCTGACCCCAGGAACTATAAGACAATACATATGTTGCTGTAAGTCACTAAGTTTATGGAGCTTTGTAAAGTGGCTGTAGGAAGCTACCACTCTGAGGTTTTTCACCTCAGAAGAATCTACATAGACTAGGGGTTGTGAACCTATGGCATACATGCTATGGCTGGCTATTATCTTTGAAAGCTCTAAAAGGTTCACCGTCACTGACCTAGACCGTGATGAGTTGGTAGAACCCAGCTCTGCCCAGGGGCCAACTCCAGATAGCTGTAAGGTAAGAGCCAGCTGGGCAGTTGCAGAGGTCTCCTTTCATCTGTGCCTAGGCCCCTCTCTGCCTTGTGCCTCCTTCACCTGCGTTCCAGGCCTCACTCTCTACTACTGATAAACATTCTATGTCCTATTTCTTCTGGAATATAGGCTGTTTCCTGGACACTCTAGATTATAAACGAACCTGCCTAAAGAAATGTTTACAAGTCCTGACATTGGAATTACAGAGCTAGAATTCATCCACTTAATTTTGTGGCCTTACCCCAAGTAACTTAGGAGAAGTAGTTCATTTTTCTCACTTGGGAAAGAGGAATAACAAGTACCTTATACAGATGGGATTTAGATTCAGATATTGGCAAAGTGTTAGGCATAGGCATTAATCGCACTCAGTGAATGTTAATAGTGAATACTTATGGCTTGGTGCCATTGCCTTGGACTCATTTGGAATTTCAGAAAGCTTTTCTCAAAATACCACTAGAACATAGGTTAGTTTGGGTGATGTTGGGGCCAAGACCTGTCAGCCAGTCAGTCCATAACTGTGAAGTCAGCATCTTACTGCTCAGGGAGGTTGTAAACTATGGGGCAGTGTGTGTGTGGGGGGGGCAAAGGGCACAGAGGAAGTGGTTTCCTGTAGGATGTCCTGGTGTCACAGGCACATGGACCTGAGTTTTCTCCAGACCTGAGTTACCTGAGCCAGACCGGCCATCTAGTACCCAGGCAGGGTGATAGTGACATTTTGGGCTGCAGTGTGGCTGCTGAAAGTATCTCCAGGATTTGGGGACAAAGTGGTAGGAATGGAAAAGGCTCTGTTTTGTGCAAGTCCACCTCCTTGTCTACCTACTGTGAAACCACAAAAGGACTCTTCAGATGCTCTTAAATATCCACCTCCATAAAAGCAAGACATTTTTTAAAGTCTTTCATATAATTATCTATGTTCTTAGTCTGTGACACTCCCTCTACCATTAAAGTGATTTTCTAGTACTAACTGTCCTAGGTTTTTGTCCAACCAATTGAACTGGCCATAGGAGGTAGGTTGGGGGTGGAAGTACAGATTAAGAATCAAAAGCAGGACCATTTCCACTGACATCAACCGGAGTGACAAACAGGTAATTAAGGATCGTATGTTTCTAATTAAAACTCTAATTGCGTCAATCTTTTCTGACCCAAATAGCAAATCACAATTCCTACTGCTAAATGAAAGCAAAATTCTTATCAATCGATGCTCAGCTCTAATGCTCATCCATTTCTGTAAAGGTCAATTGCCACATAACATGCACTGCTGATTGCTACCCACAGAAAAAATAGTGGGAGGCAAAAAAAAAAAAAAAAAAAAAAAAAAATCCATGTGATGTTAGTCACTTTTGCTGAATTTTTGCAGCTTTTAAAACTGCTGTTATCTAGTGATGACCATGCCAGGAGGCCTTGATTGCATCCTGTTTTTATATAATGAATGAGAAAAGACTACTTTTAAAATGTTATAATATTGGCTTGTACCTACAGGACAGAAAGTCCTTTGTTTGTTGTCATTATCTTCACAGTCGTACAAAAGTGTACAAAAGCACATAGAGCTCAGTTTCTTAAAATGCCCCTATTATACTCAGTGGAAAAGCACTGTCAAACATGATTCATGTTCCCACCTGTCAAACAGTCATATTTTCAAACACTGTGGAACAGGATAACACACCATTAACCAAATTGGAAAAAATTATAAAATCTCCAAGAAACCAGAAGTCAAACTGTGAAGTTGCCCACTCCCTACCAATACTTACCTCATTCCCTCTCTAGACATGTCGGCTCTTCTACTCATTAGCTGACCATGAACAGAAAAACAACGTCATGCCACCCAAGAGAGGATAGGTAAATCTCACAGAAAGTAGTGTAAGAAAATATATTCTAATAAAAGGAAAAGACACAAAGTTGTAGATGGGACAGATATAGTAAGGCGATGACATACATGTGTTTGGGGCAAGTGCTAAACATCAGAAAAAATATTTTTAAGGTGCTCTTCTAAACTTGTCTTGGTGTTTGTTTGTTTGTTTGTTTGTGGTACCAGGGATTGAACTCAGGACCCTGCACTTGCCAGACAGGCGCTTATTCTCTGAGCTATCTCCCTGGCCCTGAGGTGCTCTTCTGGAAAGCAAAACGGAAACTGTGTGCATAAGTCCATAGGCCTCTGCGAATCAGAGTGAGGCAATATCCTGGGACACACAGAACCAATCAGAGATTTTCCTAGGATACTAAAGTCACCAGCAGATACGTCATTCTCACTGGGGAAGACAGTGTGTAGATTCATGGCCAGTGGAAAGACCAGATGTTCTACTTTTTACCTGGCTCTTTGGGAATCAAGTTTCCTTTCCTAAGTGGCAACACACAGAATCTGGTTTCTCTTCAGGTACCTGCTTCTCTTCTCCCACCCACTACCTGTTATGTTTTCTTTTTTTCTTCATTTTTAAAGATTTCAAATTAGAATTAAAACAGTAAAACATCACATGATACAAATTTCACTTAACAAAGTAATATGAATTTCGCAGTATTTGTTGTAATACATAATGTTGTCTTCCCACCAGTTATTCATATTACCAGATATATGCATGTAAAATTGGAAGAAGAAAGAAGAAAAGAAAGAAATGTAGAAGAAATTACAAACAATTTAGAAAAGGAATGGATGAGACTAGCGAACATAGTCATAAATGAAATAAATCAGACCCTCATGTGTAAACATCATATTGTCTCCTTAGTGTGAGAACCTGAAAGAGAAAAATGGAATCTGAAGCATAAAATAGATACTGCTAAAAGGGAATGGACTTATTCAAAAGGAAAGAGACACTGAGTTGAGGAGAAAGACAAGAGATTGAGTAGGGGAAAGAGATGTGTCTATGTATGTAAGCAGGATGATTTGGACAACTGTTGTTTTCATGCTATGCAACACTTGGACCTTCTTTTAACCAAGACTTACTTCTGTCTTATTTCTCCTCACAAATGCTCTTTTGTTACTAACTCAAGCCATCCATTTTGCCCAAAACCATGTAGTCCCAATGAACTCTCTCTGCCTTCATCTCCACTCCTACTAGGTTATCTGTGGGAAGTTAAAAAGGAGCTTCCTCAAAATAATGTTTTACTGTCACCATTATCTTCAAAGAGAATCTTGGGTACAATTCTCCTGTAAGCAGTCAGTGTCCCTCCAGAGCTCATACTAGGGGCTGCTAGAAGCACAGAGACCCACCCCCTGCACCTGCAGTGAGCAACAGGACTCTGTCGCTGAGATGATCACAGCCAATCCTATCTCAGGGCTGCAGGTGCAGCCCCAAAACTGGGGACCACAGACCAGAGAAACACTTATAGCTGTGGGCCAAAAAAGATTGCACATCCCTCAGATCTGCCTCAGCCTCTTATGCCACAGATTTGCATATGTATTAATATGCTCAATCTTCTTTTATGTCCCTTTACATATTGCAGAGAACTTTCAAGATGGATTTGTTGGTCTTTGTTAAAAGGCGGAATGACCTTTCAAAAGTGAAAATGATCGTGTCACTATGTGGCTCAGAACTCTTCAATCCCTTTCCATTGTCTTTGAATACAGGCTCAAATCTTTAATATAGCCCTGTAATCCCTGCCTGATCTGGCCCCATTTATCTCTACTTCATTTTCCCTCTGCTTCCTCTTCCTTTGAGCTCCTCCTACTCCCCACTCTGCTCTTGCAGTAGATATTAAGACCCTCATAATAAGAGAGAGGGACAGAGGTTGAGCCCAACCCTGAATACAACAAAGACAAGTGGCAATCCATAGCCAACAAACAGATTTGGCATCAGTGGTGGGAAGAAGTCTTCAAGGGTAGGGGTTTTCTTGCTGAAGGTAAGCCAGTGTGGTCAGATCCCAAGAGCAGGGGACTCTGGGATGAGCAGGCCAAAGAGAGAAGGGGGCCAAGTTCAAGGCTTAGTCAAGAAGAGGACTCGGAAGAGCCTGGATGAAGTTCTGTCTAGAAGCAATCTTTGTCATTGCCCACCTTGCTCCTCCCACGTCCTCCACTTCGTGGAGGATAATCCCCCCAGGCTCTGTCCCACTGCACCTTCTCCTAACTCAGCTTGGTGCCCCACCCATCAGCAGCTTCCTGGGCTCCACAGCCTCCAGAGCAGGTCTCCCTAACTAAGATCACCAGAAACCATCAGATTTCTCTCTGAGAGAAGACGAAGCTCTTCTTCACAGTTTCAGCCATTTTCACAAGACACCATCAGCCTGCAGAGGGAACACATCAGCACCAGGCTCCTGGAAACCTGCGTGGGCATTTGTTTAAAAATCCTAACCATGTAATAAAAATTATTTGTTACACTATTTTGCAACTGAAAGATAAGGTACAAAAAATGATGTTGACAACTCAACGTTTTGAAAAGACGTAAATGGGTAACACTGAATTCCTTGTTCTTTACCTGGTTCTTTCAAGCCTTTCTCTCTCTCTCTCTCTCTCTCTCTCTCTCTCTCTCTCTCTCTCTCTCTCTCTCTCTCGTGTGTTTTTGAGACTGGTCTCACTATGCAGTTCAGATTGCTCTTAAGCTCCCTTTGTATCCCAAGCTGGTCTCGAACTCACAATAATCTTCCTGCCTCACCCTCCCTGGTGCTGGGAAATCTGCATAATTTAAATAGGACTCCTGGCTGATTTCTTACACTTCACACAGAAAGCAGAGCCTGAGATTTTTCTCTTTAAAAAAAAGTCAAATGAATATTAAGGTACACTGTAGTATTTTCTAGACTATTTGATAGCACTTTCTTTTTTTAAATTTAATGGTATATTCATATAACTGTGATTCCTTAGAAGATATCTTTCTATAAACACCTATCAAGAAAACATTCATAACCCTTTCTAAAACAGAGGTGATCCAAAGTGGCCTCCAATTTATTTTTCTAAGGTTACATTAATCTCTGAGCCTTCTTCATTAACAAATATCTGAAGACATCAGGAAAGTCCTATATTAGGAGACTTTAGAATCATAAATACTTATCACAGAATCTTATTAAGTTAAAGTGTATGTTTGGCATCACTCATCTGTCTTTTGTTACAGAGCCTTCACTTAGAATCTTAACTTTGAGAATGTTTAATTATTTTGACTCATGACATATTTCCTATCTGAGCTCAGAGATGACACATGGGTGACTTTGGTTAAACAGCTTAGTTCTAAAATGGTTATTTGTCTGATTTGTCAAACTAGGATGAAAGGGAACATGTATATTTCTTTCAGTGTGAAAACAATCTAATTCTGAAGGCACAGTAATGCCCCAGTGTGGCCAGAGTCAGCCACATAGTTATTGCTGCCCACTGTTCAGGTTCAGAAAATAATACCCTTAAAGTATGATTTTTTTTTTTACATGCTGAATGCCTGTGCATAAAAAGTCAATGGAATATCTTAAACATTGCTATACAATTATGTCTGTCACACAGATGTAAGGCTGCAAATGCCATCCTCTGCTCTGCCCCATGGTGTTCCAAAGAGAATAATTTACAAACTATTGTTTTTGCATTGAGCATATTTAACTCCACTAAAAATCATCTGCTACCACTCAAAACTGTCAACATTTCCCCCATCCTCCTATCCCCACTGAAGAAGGGTGTCACAGTCCTGAAATTTGCTGCTAACCCGGAATGCACTTTTGATATGATGCCCTGGTACTTGGGAAGAAGTTTACATCTTTTTCTCCCCTGAGTCAGCCAACACCAGTTCATTTCAGTGAACTCCCAGAGAGTGAAGGGAGGTTTTCTCCCTGACCCCACCTACACCACACAGCCCTAATGTTTACTGTTCTGTGCCAACCATTACTTCATTCATTCTTTAAGGCCAGAAGCAATATCATAAAAAAATAAGAAATGTATCTTCACAACAGCATCCAAAAATTGAAATGCTTAGGAATCAATATACAAAGCAAGCAAAAGATTTGTACACTAAAAGTTACAGTACCCTGAAAACAGAGATTGAAAGGAATATCAGAAAATGGAATGATATCTCTTGCTTATGCATAGGAAGAACCAACATACTAAAAATCGCTATACTTCCAAAAGTGTTTTCACTGTAATTTAAATTTTTATTTAGCTTACCAATATTTTTATTTTCTTTTGTTAAAGAGAAAAATGATACAGGATTACAAAACAAGATAATAGGATATTAACAATAGTTTTCATATTTCTTATACTTATTCAGGTTTTTATACTGGGAGACAATGTGATGTTTATATATGTAAGATTGATTTATTTCACTTATGATTGTGGTCTCTAGTTGCATCCATTTACATATAAAGTCTCAAATATAACCTTCTTTATAGCTGAGTAGCACTCCATTGTATAAAAATATCACAGCTTTTTCTCCACTCTTCAGTTGATGGGCATTTGGGTTGTTTCCAAGATTTAGCATTAGAAATTGTGCTGCTATAAACAAAGGTGCACATACGTTGTTATGATGTGATGTTTACAATTCTTCTGGAAAAATACCTAGAAGGAGAATAATATAATCCTGATCGAAATACCATTTACATACCTCACAGAACTAGAGAACAATTTTAGTACCAGAAGAGACTGAAAATAGCAAAAGCAAGTTTTCACATCAAAGGGAGGGCAGGAGGAATTTCCATCTCTGATGTGAAATTACACTACAGAGCTACTGTGATAAAATCAGTACAGTACTGGCAACAAAACAAACCTGAAGATTATAAGAGGTAGATTAGAGATGTAGACATAGCTACAAACACATTTAGCCACGTTATCTTTAACAAAGGGCCAAACATGTTCACTGGAAGAAAGATAGCCTCTTTAATAAATGGTGCTGAAAAAAACTGGATGTCTACATGTTGAAGATTAAAATCAGATCCATGTCTATCACTATTCACTCAACTAAAGTCAAAATGGTTCAAAGATCTAAATATTAACACAGAAACACTGGATGTATGGGAAGAAAAAGTAGGTAGAAATTTTGAAGGCATAGATGTAGGCGGAGATTTCATGCACAGACCCCAAACTTCATGGGCAATACTCTAAAAAATCAACAACTGAGATGACCTCATCTTATTAAAAAAGTTTTTGCACAAAAAGAAACCACCAACAGAATTAAAAGACAACACACAGAGCGAAAAAATGTAGTCAACAGTCCCCCAGACAAAGGAGACAGAAATCTAGAATATATAAAGATTTGAAAAAAAAATTATAGCCCCATAAATTAAAGGTCCAATCCAAAAATGGGCATCTGAGATGAATATGCAATTCTCCAGTGAAATACACATAGCAAATAAATCTGTGAAGAAATGTTCAACATCATTGCTCATTTGAGAGATGCAAATTAAAGCCTGAGATTCCATCTCATCCCAGAAAGGAATCCACCAATAACAGATGCTGGAGGGGCTCTGAGGGAAAAGGGACCCTTCTCCACTCTGGGTAGGAGTGCAGACTGGAACAACCACTATGAAAATCAGTGTGGAGATTCCTCCAAAAACTAGGATTACAGGTCTCCCTCCTCCTAGTTATTCCCCTTCTGGGCATTTTCCCAGAAGAATTACAAACATCATACTACAGTGATATATGTGCATCCATGTTTATAGCAGCATAACATGCGATAGCTAATCTTGGGTACAACTGAAATGCCCATCAACAGAGCAATGGATAAAAAGATGTATTTTTATGCAATGGAGTA
>NW_004524610.1:13337279-13357493 GCF_000260255.1 Octodon degus
AAAAAAAAAAACACATAAGTGTATTACTACTATTGATTATCATTACTGAAAAGACATGATCTTAAATTCATCATAAAAGGAGCTGGGAAGATAGCTCCATGGAATAAGTGCTTTCCTGGCCAGCATAAGGTCCTGCGTTCAATCCCTGGTGCCACTGGGAAAAAAAAAGGAATTCACCATAAAGTAGAAACCACATTATTTAAAGGACCTGCCACTTGTGAGTACTGCAACCAGTAGTTGATAGCCCTCTTCTCAACAATCTATCTATCTATCTATCTATCTATCTATCTATCTATCTATCTATATTGTACAATCTACTAGGGTAACAATTGCTCATTGATGGTGAAATTCCCAGTAGGGTCATTGTAATTTTTCAAAGCATACTTAATACTATAATTAGTTATAATTTATTTCCTTTGTAATTAGATGTTGAATTTTGTTTGCATCACAAAACAATCAAGAATTAAAGGAATTGAGAAACATTCTGAGGGAATAATAAAGACACAAATAGCTATAATATGAAGCAGAATAAGATGTCATGGAGGATGTCAAAATAAAAGCTCTTAGCTCATTTAAGGAGGGCAGGATGGTGACTGGGAAAGATCTTGATGAAGAGGTCATGTAGGGAGCAACCATGTGGCTGGTAGCATTTTCTTTGATCTGCAAACACTGGTCCAAGTCCAGTTGGGAGAGCAACTGATGGGGGAGGAAAGGGCTAGTTATAGGGGCAGAAAGGCAGGAGAAGTGGCTGGGTGAACAGGAAAAAGAGAGGTTGTGGTTGTGGAGAGGAAAGGCAAAGGACAAAGGGGCAGTTTGCACATGGGAAGGTGGGGAGGGTCTGCACATCAGCTGCCAGAGTCCTAGACCCAACTGGGTAAGCTCCAGAGTGGAGATGCACTAGCCCAGCACAGCTCGGAAGGGAAGTGATAGTGGAGGTGAAAGTTCAAAAGGAGAGCATTCATTGGAAACCCGTGACTAGCTGCTAGGCCAGTCCAGGTGGGAGACAAGGAGGGCCAGAGCCAGGATAGGGGCAGCTTAATGGGGCATGAGGAAGGAACAAGCCCGAAACCAAATGGAATACCCTCTGAAATTTCCACTCTTGCCCTTAACTCCAAGTGTCAACCTGGAAGAGAGGAGGCTTTGAGTGGAACTGTGGGAGAAATGTGCCGCCACACGGGAATGGAGACCTGATCTCAGCAGCACAGCACCAGCCCTTCGCTTAGTGGGCCAGCGTCCTAGACCAGCCTCGCAAACTGCACGCCCCTCAGGTCTCCAGCGGATCACCTCCCATTCTCCATCCAGAGGAGCGCTTCGCTGTGTGGCTTACTTTTCATGAAAGAAATAAAAATATTCTTCCACAAGTAATAAACAAAAATAGGAATTCGGCTTGAAAAAAATACAAAGAAAGCTTCTCTTCTGGAGGGCTAACAACCTAAGTTTGTAGACCAAAAATCAGAGAAAAAGAAGGGCTACAGGACAGCCAGCATTTTGGCCCTAGCCTTTCAAGGTCAGTGAGGACTCGGGACATAGAAAAACCTGTACTGTAACATTATGTAACTCACTTGTGTCCCAAATTTTCTGATCAAGGAGATTATGGGGCCACAGAAGAACATGATCGATGATGTAGAGTGTGTCTAAGGAGAGTAACATGGAGAGAAAACATTCTCTCAGGCTTTCACAGACAGCAAAATGGTCAAACAATGGCCGTGACTTATCCACATGGCTGACACTGACAAAGGATCTACAAACTGTGGTATAGGATTTCAGGGTAAATCCTAAGGGGATTCGACTGACCTTGTCAGATACAAAAGCTACATTTCTTGTTATATAGGTCTTGCTTTATCTTGGTCTTAAACATCCAGCAGAAAAGTATAAAAATGAGGTATAAAAGGTAAAGCCATACTAATGCTGAGCTGTAAATGGCTCAAGTCATCAACTTTGAACATTGCCAGTATTATGGAAAACCCACTACTATTATGTACTATTGGACTATATTGGGAGATTATGCTGAATTCAAGCACCTATAATATTTAAATGACAATGGTATACCCATCTCTGACAAAACTAACAAAAAAGTGGGATAGAAATGAAGGACCTTTTTGTATCTGTATACTCAAAATAGTTAGGATAGATATACAGCTCCATTCTCTTAATTCAATGAATAGAGAGGTTTGTGATAATAGTGTTTGAGACAGGATATGATGTCTGTACCTTGTACAATGAATAACCACTATGAAAACAATATGCAATGTATTAATTCTTGAAAATGTGCCAGTAATCAGTTGTGAAACTGTCACACTGATATTTGTTTCTCAATAAAATTATTTAAAAATTCAAAAAGGAATTTTCTGTTTATTTCGCCGAGGACTACGAGAAGTGCGAAAGTCCAAGCCTGAATGAAGGCGGAGGGCGCAGATACCTCTGCGGCTGCATGTGCGTGGCAGATGTAACAGACTTGTTCTGATTTAACTTTCTGAGGAAATCACATTCCAGAGGAGGCAATTCTAACAGGGTTGCCCTTTTGTGGGAAGACTACAGATGACTTTGCATTATCAAAACGCACAAAGGAAGAAAAATTGAAGTTTCTAACCATGCCCGTAACAGCAGGGAAATCTGGTACCTGCAAGACAATAATTTAGGTTATAATTAAGATGCACTCATTTTCTATTCTGATTCTTAAAGATGCATTAAATACTTCAAGGTTTGTAAGACCAATTATCATCATTTACAACCTTCTACTTTAGAAAATGTTGAATTCAACCACCACCACTAATTCTTTACTCCAGAAAAACCCTGAAGTGGGTAAGAGCAGCAGGATTCTACATCTGCCTTTGGATTTTCTAATTCTTCTCTGAGTATCTTATGCTGTGTGGTTTGTTTCTCAATTATACTACCTACTTCTTTATATACAACTTTGAGGAAAAAAAAGAAAAAATTGATATGGAGCACGGAGGAAAAGGTGGCCCCAATTCTCTGTTTACTAAATAACTTCCATTTCCTTTTCTTCTCCTTTAACTCCATTATCTATATTCTTAAGAACCAGAAAGCTAAGCACAGCTAAAGAGAGCTTGGTGTTAAAATCATATGAAATTTTCAACCAGAGAACCTCTGAAATTAATCAACTAATTACACATCATCAGTTACTAAGGACCACCCAGTGATCTCTGAGAATTATATAAATTAATTGTAGGGAATATTATTTTTTATTCACTTATTTCTAAATTGTTCTAGTGTGTAAATGTTATAATGAGTCTACTCCTTTGCTCTTTCTCATCTGTTACCCCACTAAAAAAAACAAATGGTAAGTGGGAATGGTGGCGTACGCCTCCTTATTCTAGGAGGCTCAGGTAGGAGGGTTGCAGTTATAGCTCCAGCTGGGCAACTTGGTGAAACCCTTTCTCAAACCAAAACAGAAAAAGAAAAAAAAGATAAAAGACCAGGAATGTAACTCAGTGTGAAGTTGCTAGATTCAAACAAGCATCAAAAACAAAACACCCCATACAGAGAGAGAGAGAGAGAGAGAGAGAGAGAGAGAGAGAGAGAGAGAGAGATTGCATTTCCTGCATGTCTCTTGAGTACATTGGTAGGCTCTTTGCCCACAACGGAGCTCCCATGCCCTGCCTGCCTCTCCAGGGTCTGTGTGTCATGCCTCAGAGCCACCTCATGCTCTCAGGTGCAGCACTACCTTGATACTCACCAGTAATGACTTCCAGAAAGCATCAAGTACCATAAATGACAAGCACCACACAAGTTGTTTTGGCTGGAAATGAGTCATGAGACAATGACACTGCCATGTTCCTGCTAGCTCATCCAGCACTGAACAAGGATAAGAACTGCAACAAATTTTTGAGTCAAAATATGTCAAGTACCCAATGGAACAAGCTTCAGAACAGTCAAATACAGAGTTATGACCATATCTTTTTGCTGTCACAAGCTTAGACATTGTCCCCATGAACTCTCTAGTCCTTCCCGTTTTACTGTGTGTACATGGCTGGAATGTATAACTAAAATGATGAATCAGCTGTCAAAAGGTAAAGGGGGTGGTCTGAGCTATTCAGCAGGGCCCAGCTGAATCCCACGAGCCCCTTCTAGCTTTGAGGATAAAGGGGACCATGAGTCATGGAGCGCTAGCAGGAAACCACCCCGCAAATAGCCAGGAACTGAGCAGTGCCACAGACGGAGCTCTGTTTCATCAACAACACAAAGCAGAACTGGGTGCAAGATCTCCTCCAGTACCTCCAGACAGGAGCCCACCCTGCCTCTTACCTGATTTCAGCCTCAAGAGCCCTGGAATCAGCAGGTTACTTCTGACCTCTCTTGCTCTTAAGTTGTTAAAGTATGCTCATGTGGATCATCTTTTCAATTAATTCAACTTCCTGTCTGAACTCAATATACATGTTTGGGTTCCTCTCTGCCTTCCAGATCTTATGCAAAATGTTTCCTGTCACCCACACTGATGGAGAGCTATGCCAGGAACATTATTCTGGGAAATGTAGTTTCCGCTTAGCTGAACTGATATGATATAAATCCTCTCTATCCCACTCAAGCTCAACTCGCTATCTATATCCATTCCCTTTAACCACGTTCAACTTATAAGTAAAAGACAAGACAGGCTCCTGTCTAACACCATGCCACAAACTCCTCATAAAGCTAAAAACAAGGTAACCCCCTACCCCAAATAAGATACAGAATCCATTTACTTTTCTTGAGCTGTTATATTTTCCATCTTCTAGCCAAGTGATGCAGATTCGCCTTGATATCTGCAATGACTATCCTGTAACTCGGGTATTAGCACTGGTGTATGGTGGAAGAAAGGAACTGGGAAAAGATGAATAAAAAGGAGGAAAGGGCTGACAAGACAGCTCAGCAGACTAAGCGCCTGCTTAGGTAAGCACAGGGACCAGGATCCCCGGCACCCAGCCCTGCCCCTGGTTGCACTGAGCTGGCCACTGACACCAGCATGGTGCATGCCTATAATCCCAGGGCTGGGGAGGCTGAAAACAGGAGGATCACTATGAGTCCATGCTGCAGAGTGAGACCCTGCACCACATACATTAAAGATAAAAAAGGAAGAAAACTCAAACTATTTCAGCCCTTTCCTAATAACTCAATGCATTTTCATAGTTGGTAGATGTCTCAGTTACTCTTCTCTCATTGCTGGGACAAAATACCTGACTCCCAAAATTAAGGAAGGAAAGGTTTAGTTAGCTCACAGTTACTGGAGGTTTCAGTCTATACTCAGCTGACTCCAAGGCAGGACTGACATGTGGCAGAGGGCAGCCGTTCATAGCAGCAGAAGACAGCAAAACAGCAAGAGCAAAAGGAGTAACAGCAGTAATGCAACAACGGCAACAGAGAGCAAGGCTGCCTCTCTGCCTCTTTTATGTTACATTCAGGCTCTCCACCCCAGGCTGGGTGTAGCACTCACACCCATAATCCCAGCAGTACTCAAACACATAATCCCAGCAGTCTTGCATCTTAGTTCACTCAGAACGTGTTCCTTTCATGGCCATTCTTACTTTGGGGCAGAGCTAGAAGTCTTGTGGAGCTAGATGCCCTGAATAAAGTGGAGAAAGGTGCACTGTAGCAGATTTAGCAGCCTGCCTTTGCGTGAGATGGCACTTAGCAGCTACCTTCACTATAGTTTTGATCAGACTTTGTAAAGACAGTCACAAAAGTGGACTTGCAGAGCTGCTTCATAAAATGACAATGAAAATGGGCTAAGTGCATTCAAAGTGAGGGTGAGGATTTTGAGAAGGATTAATTTTACTGTAAGAACAATGTTTTAGCTTAAAGGTTTGTTGTATATTTTGCTCACCACTCTTATACTGTACCGAGGACAATCTTACCCAGGAAGATTAACTTGGTCCTTGTGTTGTCATTCACAGCTGAACCTTCAGCAAACCTTTCCACCCTTCTCTCAGGATAGCTAATTCAGGATGGTGAAGAACACAATTATGAGTTCCCCCGAGCTTGAGCTCATCACTGCATTTCATTAGTTTATTACTCGGAACAGGGTCCTCAATGACTCTAACTCTAATCACATCAGAGAATATATTTCAGAAAACATGAAGGCAACTCAGAGACCCTACCCCTAAGGTTCCCCTCTGGATCTACTTCCAAAACTAAAATCTATGGGTAAAGTTTTAACCAGAGAAACAGGATATATAAACCTTCAGGTAACACTCAAAATTGAAACAGGTCCCACCAAAGAGAATGTAGTCTTTCTGATTGATTTGAGATAGCAGTAGAATGCGGGTTTCAATCTTTTCTGTTGCTAAGTGTTTTAAATGCTTAATTTATCTTACAGATATTCAGTGAAGTGTATCTGTTATTCTGATTATTTTTAGAATTGTTGTTGCTGGCAGACAAAACCTGTGTTAAATAACCCAGTATCTACTGTTTACAGCTTATTCTGTAGACAGAGAGACAGAGAGAGTATACTATGGTCTCAACAAAACATGGAGACACCACTGGCCCGTTGCCAGCTCCTTCTGTATGTAAAATAGTTCAACACAGATAGGATCTACTTTTTGTTAAAGGTTTTTGTATTTATCTCTCTGTTCTTTTTTTTTTTTTTTCCAGTATATTTTAGGGAAGGATCCACAGGGTGTTCAGGGCCTTACTACTAGATCAGACTCATAATGATTCTCCTGTTTACAGCTTCCCAAGAGCTGGGATTACAGGCGCACCACCATGCCCAGTCTCAGTGGCCATCTCAGCGTGCCCCAGGGGCGGGGCGGGCACAGCAGGCCTGAGCATCAAATCCCCGGCCCCTGCGCCTGCTGGTAGGTGCTTTAATCTGCTGAGCTATTTGGCCATCCCCTATATGTGACTCTCTCAAATGGACTTCTTCTCTTTTTATTTTCAAATGGGATACAGTCTTAGATTCACCTTGCCAGATTCCCGTTTGCATTCTGAAGGATGAACATCAGCAAAGGGACGAAGCTGACGATCTTTGAAGACAGCATTGACAGCCACGTAGTAGACATTACTTCTCGTTGTGGAGTTCAGTGGGGCAAGGGAAGGCATCCCTGTTCCTTTCCAGATGCTGGCAGAAGACACTAGGCTTCCAAACTGTTCTGCATCAATTGCCAGTCACCCGCAGAAGTGAAGATGTGTGTAAGCTGTGGTGGCCATTCAGCCCACATTATCCGAACCTACTCCTGCCGAGTCGTGGGGATAGGCTGCAAAGACAGCTGGACCTGTAGGATAGACAGCAAACATACTTGTCTGCTGTAACTTGCTGCAGAATTAGAGGCTGGCCTCAGGTACCCAGTCATGGGGAGGGAAGAGAGGGAGAAGGAGACAGAGCAAAACTGCCTTGTACGTGACATAGCGGCTGTTACGGCTTGAGAACGTTCCCCAAAGGCCTTGTGCACTCATTGGTGGGGCTTTTAGGAGAGCTCTACAGCATGGAAACACTGTATCTGACTCACAGTAGGGTGGAGAGTCCTACATGGGACAGGTAGGTCTCTAGGGATGTGGCGGGGAATGGTGGCTATACCTCCCACGCTGGCGCTTCCCTTCCTTCTCTGCTTCCTAGTCCCCATGACGTCACAGCTTTGCCTCCGCTGTGCCCCTCTGTCATGCCTTCCGGTCTTGGAGTCAGTGGACTAGGAACTGAAAACACAAGCCTTCCTAACTTCTCCTTCTTTAAGTTGTGGATGTCAGGTGTTGTGTCCCAGTGACAAGGAAATTGCAACTAATATCTTAGTGGGTTTTGTTTTGTTTTTTTTTGTTTTGTTTTTGTACAGGGTCTCGCTACACAGCTCGAACTCATAGTGATCCTTCTGTTCTTAGCGCCCCCCTCCCCCAGCACTGGGATTACAGGTGTGTGTCACCATGACCGTGTCGGCTCGGTTGCTGGCTCAGCGTGCCCAGGGGTGGGGCCAGCACAGCATGTGGTACCCAGGAAATTGCAGCTAAGATGGGAACAAATGAACTCATGCTAGGGGCAAGAAACTAAGAGGAAGAAAGAAAGAATGAGCGTAGGATGCGCCTTCCCTGAGTTCGGGGAGCTCACGAGGAACAGCCCACCGTGCATGAGACCAAGTGCCTGGGGCTGGGCTTCCTAGGAGAAGGCCAGCAGAGGGCTTTCCCCTCCTCACCCAGGGTGGGGAGCAGAGAAGTCTCCAGTTATGCAAATATAAGGTAGAAGACACAAGGGCCTTCTCCGACAGACACAGATTCGCAGAGCTCCACAAGCCACTTCTATCAAAATACCCCAGCCAGTCTGTGGAGGAAGCCATTTCTCGAGCAAAGACAAGTTATCATTTGCTAAAATGAAAGAGCGCTTGAAGGGGTGAGTCGTGAGCCCAAGGTCGCAAGGGTGCCACAGGCAAAACACCCAGCGAGGTCTTCTGGCCGCAAGTGCTCGGTGATCTTAGAGATGGTCCTGCCCAAGCTGCAGAGAGAAAACCCGCGGCAGCGATGGTGTGTTTTACACAACTTTGTTAGGAAGCCTGATCCCAGGAGAGCCAGGGTCGGAGGAAGAGCGGTGTGAGGAGAGGGAGCCGAAGAGCCGGCGCTTTGGCGGATGTGTGCTGCTTATGCGCACCTCCCAGGCACGGCTTCCAGGCCTGCCTCCCTCTAGTCTCCTAGCACCACTGTATGTGTGCTGTCATTGTCCTCCTTTTACATGCTCAGGGAAGCTGAAGTACAAGCGAGTTCAAGCTGGCTAGGAAGCACCGGGTCAGGTTTTAAAGCTGCACTCTCGCTCTGGAAGCCTCGCACTTTCCCTCTGCTCTCCCGGCTCACTGCTCTTGGGGCTTTCTCCTAGGTGCTTATGGGAAGCGCTGGCTGTGTCCCCTGCCCCAGAAGTTTGAAGCATTGATTAGTGTGTAGATAAGGAATATACCACTCAGCCTCTAAAACGAAAACTGCTTACAGAACCTGGTTTCAATCTCCTCTAATAATCTACCTACTCACAGCAAAAGCAGGGAATTTCTGTTATAACAAAGACTTTTCTAAAAAAAAAAAAAATTACATAGGCATAGATTGGAACTCAGAGGGCAAGGGCAAGGCAAAATCTTTTACAAGTGGGTTTTGGATCAAAATTCTTAGCCAGAAGATTTTTAATTTGCAACCATCAGCTCACTTAATTCTTCTGGTCTTTTATGCAAGAAAGACCTAAGGCAGGAACTGAACAAGACAGTGAAGGGCATGGAGCCCTGCTGGTGAAGGGACCAATAACAGAGCCATGCAAGACCCTCTCCCCCACACACACCTGGTGTGAGCTTCGGGGCGTGATTCCCTAGCTGCTCCATGGAGTAGGCACATTTTTACTGACATCAGCCACAGTGAAGTCAGCATTTCACATTAATCATAAAATTAGCAGAGAAGCCACCTTAGTGTCTCGTGGGAAAAGCTACACTCAAACAGATGATGTTTGTTATATGAGTTCAATAAACACAACCTCAATTTCTTGCTTATGCAGCTTGTTCAGAGATTTAATAAATCTTCACGGAATTCAATAGCCTCTGTGGTAAGAGGAGCTGCAGGGTCACCCAGGAATGTCACAGGACTAGCATTTCTGGGACACTACTGGCATTTGCAGGAAGCATTCTTAGTTTGTCAACATTGATTTATCTTGTGTAGATGACATTCGGGAATAACAGTAAGCTGGATTCAGATTTCTTAAGTACTGTATGGTGATTGGTGACATTATACCAAGTATGACCACAACGTGTAGTGGAAAGGTAAATCAAATTATCTACTACACTGAGTGACAGGCTGCCCTTGCCAGCCCTCGAGATGCCCCTCACACAAGCACACTTATCCCACCTTTCCTGCTCCTTTCTGAAGCAGCTCTGCAAGTCTTCTGTCATGCATGTCTTTAAGAGGTCTGATCAAAACTATGGTGAATGCTGCTGCCGAGCGCCATCTAATGGAAAGGCAGCTCGTGAAAACAGGGTGTCCTCACCACCCCTTTACTCCCTAGCTCTGGCACCACGTGACTTGCTCTTCCCCAAAGTCAAAAAGACCATGAAAGGTGAATGTTTTGAATCAAATCATCAGAGCAGCCACAACACACAACGAGGGACAGAGGCCTTTTCGAGCTGCTTTAGAAAGTGGCCAAATGATGGGATCAGGGTGTTTGAAGTAAGGGAAATATCTTCAAGGGGATTGATGGAAATGTAAGTAATTTTTACTGTTATAAATTTTTTAACATTTAGACACTCATCTTCAAGTGTGCTAAGTTGTTAGACTGCTAGTGCGTTCTTCATTTCTCTTTTTCTTTCCCTGGTTTTTGTTTGTTTGATTTTATTTTTTGTAATACTGGGGAGAAGTCCAGGTTCTCACCCATGGTACACAAGTGCTCCATAACCCAGCCATCTTTTCATGTGTTTTTTATTTTAAGACATATTTTCAGAGACTCAACCTGAGATCCTCCTGCCTCAGCCTCCTGATTACAGGCATATGCCACCACTCCCAGCCCTTCAGTCTTGTGTCAGCTTTCTTTTTTTTCTCTCCTATTTACAAATTAGGTATCTTTTAATGAAACTGCTATACTGTGAGTTTGACTAATATGAATCTGGCCGTAAGGGTCCTATCAGCTTTTGACATACTGACATAAATGACCTTCTAACCTTGCAAAGATGTCTAAAGAAGGCAGTGTATGGAGGGAGACAGATCTGGGTGTAATTCTTAACTCTAATGACTTAGTATGTGGACCTGGAGGTGACAGTTTTTCTAGCATCAGTTTCCTGGATTCCTATTGTATACATGTGGGCGGCAGTGGGGATTAGCAGGCATGTGACAGGTGAAGTGCCTCTGAGCAGCTCACAGCAGGTGCAGTGCTGTTTATTTCCTTTCTTCTTCTCAGCAAAGGAAAAAGAAAAGCCAGAGCAGGCCTTGCTCATCGAAAAAATGCTGCTGACCCCAGCGTGCTGCAAAAAAAAATCATGTCACTGTCCCAGGTGATGCTGTATTCAATGTCTTCCAAGTTGAGATGACCTAGATGTCACTGCAGAATTTGCGTGACCTCGGGTGTCGGCCCCAGCTGATCTCATTCAGAGTCTGAGGAGCCCCCACCAGTCTGCAGTTGGCCTGCGCAGCTTCTACCAGCCGGTGCTGCTCCTACCAGCAAGTGGACCCGGAAGTCATCTCGTTACTTGAGCTCATGTGGACCTCAGGGAACTGCTTGCCTAGCAAGGCACAGCATCCAAGCTTGCCGTCACAGAAGGTGAGCTTGGGGACATCGGCTGCTGGTCCCCATCTGTAACCCCAGCTCCCTCATTTATTGTCCTTTCTCAAACCTGAGCTCAAAAGCCACCTTAACGTTGGTGCCACGGGAGCTACATGAGTAGGAGAACAAATGCACTTTATTTCACTTGCTACTACATCTAGTGGTCCAAATCTTGTCATATTCACATTACAACTTTGTATTTTCAGGTTTATTTGAGTAGGAGAGAAAGCAGATGCCATGTATACACACAGAGACACAAACAGAGATTAGCTTTAAATTGCTGAATACTTCTCAACTAACAAAAGTATAGTGAATTTTGGACTTGAATAATTTATCTACCCTAGGAAAAAAAAGGCATATATCATGGTAATAATTCTAGTCCAAACAAGCTTCATATTAAAATAATATAATATAATATAATATAATATAATATAATAATATAAGGTCCCTATTTTTTGTACTGATCTTAAATATAATTAGATACAGTTATACTTCTGTTCACAAACTTAATTTGTTCCATAGTTCTGGAGAAGATGGCCATGTTCATGTTTGTATAGGACGGAGGGTAGCAGTCCTCTTTGTGACCTCCTGTGGAGTTTGTGAAAGATAGCGAACTGTTTTGCTGAACATTTGTTTGGGAACCAAATTGTTAGTGGACAGAAGTGCTCGTGGTCTGAGGCATGACCGTGTACACTCTGCTGTATAACCGTATAACAGCTTGGGGTTGTTCAGTGCAAAACTGCTCCTTGTGTCTTTTTGTATGCATGCCTTTACTTTCTTTTAGCTAAACACGTAGGAGCACAATTTCTAGGTCATATGGTGATATATATTTGCCTTTATGATAAATGTTGGTTTTCTGAAGTGTTTGTGTTCTTTTACACTCTATATGACAATGTATGAGACTTTAATTGCACTACATCCTTGAGAAAATTTAATATTGGTCATTCTACTGAACAGGTAGAGGAGTCTCATTGTGATTTTTACTTTGGATTTCTCTAACAGCCAGTGATACTGCCCATCTTTTCTTGGGGTTAGAGTCAGTTACCTAACTTCTTTCAACAAGTGTCTGTTCACTACATGTTTTACCCATTTTTAAGTGAAATAAGTGTTGCAAATATTTTCCCCCAGTCCGTGGATTGTCTTTTTATTTTCTTAACACTGTCTTTACTAGAGCTGCAGTTTTTGACTTTGGTAGAGACAAATTCCTCACTATTTTATTTTATGCTTTGTAACTTTTAGTACATTTTTCTAACCTAAACTTGTAATAGTTTTCTGTAAAGGTTTTATGGATTTTATTTGTACATTAAAGTGCATGATCCACTTGAAGTAATTTTGCATATGATACATAATTCACTTCCACAAGGATATCCAACTATAACAACATTTGTTGGAAAATAAATTATCTTCCCCCATGGAGTTGCCTTGAGACTTTTGAAAAAAATCAATTGACTGTATGTGTGCGGATCTATTTCTTACTGCAGTCATTACTCAATGGATCTCATTATCTGTCATTCAAACAGCACTGCACAGTCTCAGTTACTGTAGGGTATGGTAAACCTGGAAGCTAGGTAGCGTGAGGCCTGAGAAGTTGAGCTTAGTTTTCAAAATTGTTTTGTTAGTCTATGTTTTTCTTTTTCATGTTTTTTTTACTCTCACCAGTGTCTAAAAAACAAATCTGCTGCCAGTTTTGAATAAGATTATGTTGAATAGTAGATTATTTGAAGAAAATTGCCAGACACGTTGAGTCCTTTAATCTGTGAAGCAGGTGTATAATATCTCAATTATTTTAGGACTTACCTAATTTTTGGAGGGCATGACCTTTATTGAACTTATCCACCAGAATGGAAATATCTGTACAAAACAAAATGTTTGTTACTATAACTTCTGCATCACAGTAAAAATCCAAACCGTTTTAAAAACAGTCCACTCAATCAAAACCCGCTACTTCAGGATCAATAGCTTCTTCGAAGCCACAGTAACACTTAAATATGGTTAAGGCTCTAATGCAGAAATTTGATTCATTGGAAAGATAATTAAATGTCCACCTTGCTCAAATATAATTACAAAAAGGCAAAATTGTGTTTTTCACAGAGATACGGTCCCCTGGAATCACCAACACTGGACAGCTGTTAAAGAGCATTAGACTCCTGAAATAATGAGGAATCCAGGCATCCTTTGCACAGCCTTCTGTTGTCCTTCTTCCCAGTCGGAGACGTGCGGCTACGTGGGATGACGCCATCTCCCGCAGTTGCAGCTTTGATGAGCGAGTCCAATTCTTCATTCCCATGAATGGCAAGTTGCAGGTATCCAGGGGTGATGCGCTTCACCTTCAGGTCTCTGGATGCATTTCCTGCCAGTCCAAGCACCTCTGCCGTGAGGTGCTCCAGGATGGTCGCGCTGTGTACGGACGCTGTAGGAACCCACGCGTCTGTGACTGGTCGTCCTGGACTTCAGGTGTGATGGATGCGCCCCACGGGGAGCCCCAGGCCGGCTCTCTGTGAGCGGGAAACGGCCTTTGTCTTGGCCTGTCCGGAGTCCTTCCCAGCCCTCCCGCTAGCCTTTTCCAATTCCGCTGAGGCGCAAGCGCACAGACTGTGGATAGGCCGGTTGGACGCGCAGCGAGGTCCAGCGCCACTTCCCTGCCGCACCGTGATCCAAAACTGCCAGACTTACCTAAATTTTTGCAGCAATATTTTAGTTTGCAAACCTGAACAGTGTGCTCACACGGCTGGAAGCGCTGTGTTCCTGGGCCAGACTGCCTTAGACTCACATGTGTGAGTGATTTTCAACCTCAGCCACTCCCTACGTCTCGTCCTTCTCTGTTTTGTAGTTACAAGCGATTGGTGGTCAGTTGAAGTTGGAGGAGCTCTGTTTGGAGAACTCTGTAGAAGGCTTTCTCATTCGTGAACCCTGCCATTCTAAGTGACCTAACTCATTTAGGCTAAGGATTCCCAATTTAAGATTTTAGGTACCTAACTTCAGTAAGTTAGCATTATACAGCTCATTAATCAATAACAGTGGTCAATTGCCAGTATAGCTGACAAAGGTCAGAAGTTGTTAGTGATTTGAGATTTTTTTTGTGGCTAACATATTCCAATGACATTGTTTAATACATCTTTTGGTTGTTTATACTTTTTTTGCTGGATATTTAAGATTAAGTTAAGACAAGACCTATGCTAATCAATTTCTGCTGTCCATCAAGGTCAGTTAAGTCTCCTCAGGATTTATCTTAGAACCACGTATAGCACCTCTTAGTTCTGTCAGTATCAGCTCTCTGGGGGAGTCACAGCCATTGCTGGACCAAGTTGCTTACTGTGAAAGCCTGAGAGATATTTTCTCACCAGTTGATTCTCCTTAGGCACACTATACATTGTAGAATCATTTTTCTCTGTTGTCCCATAATGTCCTTGATCAGAAAATCAGGGACTCAGCTGAGTTACAGGATGTCACAGCAGAGGTTCTTATGTCTTGAGTCCTCAGTGATCTTGGAGAGTGAGGGCTAAAATAGTTGCTCTCCTCTTCGCCCATCTATCTCTCTTGTTTTTGGCCCCCAAACCTCAGTTGATAAGCATTCAGAAGATAAACTTAATGGCAGTATCCTGTAATACAGGCAGTAAGCTTTACATTACAATCTATCTAAATATCAAACACCTTACAACATAAAATGGAGCTAACAACTATGGATACTCTAATATTTAAATCTCTATATAATGTTAACAGAAAAAGTTTAGTGTTTTACACAGAAATTTAGAAATCAAAACCATACATAACTTTACAGTTTGACGATCATGATGATATGTTGTGACATATTTAAATTTTTATTTTCACATACAACACCATTTTAAACAATCATCTCTACATAATATATAAGAAGGTTTCTCCTAATTTGCCATCCTTTAATAGAATACATATGAAAAGTCTGATTACAATAAGCAATCTTTGTTTTACACTTTGGAAAACCTGTACATCTAGAATCATGAATACATTTAATACACCATGATATAAACAACAATGAATTGCCATTAACATATAAAATCTTACTGTAATTTTTTTCTGAAAAAAATTGCTATCTTTTGCAATGACCAATTATTAGGGGTGTCTCCCTCAAGACTATGGAGATTATTGGGGCTTCTTATCAAAGAACAAAGGTTGAATTTTACATTTTTTCTTGAATCAATGTTGGTGAATTATTTCTTTGAAGGAATTTGTGCAGTTTGTTTTAGTTTTCAAAACTAAATTTAGTTTTCAAAATAAATGTTACAGGGGCCGGGGAGATGGCTCAGTGGAATAAGCGCTTCCCTGGCAAGCACAAGGGCCTGAGTTCAATCCCCATTCTGCCAATAAATAAATAAATAAATAAATAAATAAATAAATGTTACAAAATGTCTTTGTAACATTCTCTTACTATCATTCTCATGTGCGTATTTGTGTGCTTTCATTCCTAATACTTATGATTTGTGCCTTCTATTTAGTCAGTGATTTGTCAGTTTTGCTTCTATTGATTTTTCTATGAAGTCTATTTTCTATTTCGTTGATATTCACTTTTATCTTTATTGCTTGCTTAATTCTTATCTCAGTAAAATTTCTGTTTTCACTCACACTTCAGGCTTTTCCAGTGAAGTTCAGATCAGGGGTCAAATTGAGGGGCATAAATCAAATTTCTCTAGGGACCTGTTTTCATGGCCTGTGAGCTAAAAATTTTTCTTATATGTTTATACTTTTATTAGAAATGAAAGGAAAAGAAGATATTGAAAATTAAACATATGCATCTTCAATCTAACACAGTCCCCTTTCACCACTTTGCACGCTATGGAACAACATTTAGGTGCTAACAACATTGCTCAGGGATCACTATGCATTTAATATCAAAATACACTACAACTCACATGGTAAATTGTCATTCTGACTTCCCACACTAAATAATTTTTGACAACTTTTAAAATTCAAAAGTAATATCTTTCTATGATGTTTACCCATTTCCCATTGATGGCGTGCTATTATCCTTTGTGTAGACTTAAGGTTTCATTTGGATCGTTCTATGACCATCGGAAGAATGTCCTGTAATATTTCTCACAGTGTTGGTTTGTCAGAGAGGTATGTGAAGGGCTGGCCAAATAGCTCAGTGGATTAAAGCACCTACAAGCAGGCGTAGGAGCCGGGGGTTCAATTCTCTGGGCCTGCCCTGCTTTCCCTGCTCCCTGAGCATGATGAGATAGTGATTGAGGCTGGGCATGGTGGTGCACACCTGCGATCCCAGAGCATGGGAGGCTGTAAACAGGAGACTCACCACAAGTCCAATCTAGTAGTGAGACCTCGAACACCCTATAGAACCTTCCCTGAAATACAGGAAAAAAAAAGAGAGGTATGTTAGTCCGAGACTACATACAACCAACCTTTTTTCAATCTCTCATTTATACATATCCCAGTTATATAAGCACATAACTTATATATTCATATAAATAGCTATTCATTTTCTCATATTTATGTGAAATTCTGCTTACTGTCACCCAGCAGGAGCAGAACTTCAGGTCACCACTGCCTGTTTCCGGAATCACATCCTAGTCAGCCAGTGGATTCAACCCCATTCAACACATTCATCTTCATGCAGTTCCTGGTTAGATGTTTATCTAGTATTTTAAGTCTGGATATGTATTTTTGATTTTCAATTTTTCTAAGTAATCTATCATTTCTATCTGTAAAGAATATAAGCTAAACAGACAAACTCAACTATGCTGTCTTGACCTAAAGCTCAACTGTAGTCCTGCCCTTTCTTCTGCATTTCTATTAATGTGAACTGGTGACTAGATCTTATAGAATTTAACAAAAATAGCAACCAAATAAGTAATTATATTACAACATAATCTGCTAAAGGTACTATGTCAAATATTTAATTTTAATTACTTAATTGATTATAGTATAAGTATAGAGTAACTTTTAACTAATCTTAGTACATTTATTGAAACTTCCTGTGCTGCTATGTTTTCTAACACTTGGGAGTATTTTCTAGGGACACTCATTTTTAAACATGTTAAATATGTTATAAGGTATAAAAATATCCGTGTGATTATGGTACCTTACCAACTATCTGCCATTCTTATACAATATTTCATTTTGCCTGCCGACAGGGAACCCGTGAAGTAGCACCAACTGATACTGATGAACATTGAAAAGGATGAGTGCAGGGTGAAAAGAAGCGCACCCCCAGCCACATTCACGGGGCCCCCCAGTTGTGGGTCTGCAGCAGCGACAGGGCTCCTACCTCTCAATTCCACCTGCATTTCACGCCTACTCTATACTTCAAAAGGAATTGTGCTGAAATTCTGCAGGAGGAAATTAACTGTCAGTTTTGTAGAATAGCATCTAGAAGCACACAAAAATGATAAATGGAGCAGCGCTGTCACGTTTCCTCCTTCATTTGTATTTTCTTTAGTTGAAGTTACATTCTTAGCTGGAACCAATCACACGGCTGGTTAATTGTCTCTCTGCTTACAGCCTGATATACGGCATCATCTAGTTCATGTTCATGTTGCACGGAGAGATTTGGCTCCCTTTCAGCTCCCATAATAGGAATGGACAGTCAACCCAGATAACTCAGGGCAAATGTTCTGCTGGGGCCCTGAAGCCACTTGCTTATTATCCATATTAATCACATTAATGACATTATGGCCAGATTCTATTTTGTCCTGGGCGGTACTGAGGCGATTGTAATGGTTTATTATTACTGTCTATAAATTCATTTTTACTTGATTAGTCTGTCTGCTACAATACAAGGGGTAAACACCATTATAAGTCAGATACAGAACATATTCTTCTAGGCTATGAGCTCTACATTTTAGGGATTAGTAATCAAAGTCCAGCAACTTTAATAAGCAGAAATCATATTTTTCCATTTATCTCTATGACTATATCAATAAGAAACAAGAGGATTAAGACAAGTTGTACATACAGTGTTTGTAGTTTTTAATAATTCCTCAATATAAGTTTTCTTTAATTCAGTTCTTTCAGCATCACAGCCCATATGCAGTTTGTAGTGAAGACATTGTAAGATATTCAGCAGCATCCCTGGTCTCTCCCAAGTTAGGGCAATCAGAAATGATTCCAAAAATTGGCAGATGTCTTCAGGGGAGAGGGTTAAAATCAGCACTTATTGAGAAGCATTATTTGAATTGATAATTTTTTCAGGATTTTAGTATGTTTTTCTTCTTCCAAGCCCTTCAATTTCTAGTTACAGATATAACCTAACAATTTATGCAGACCCAGCTCCTGTAGTAACTGTTTCTGTTCCATACACAGATTGTTACAGAGACCCTGGAGCCCCATATGCTCTAGAGTTTATTTCTAGGTGCCCATTGTCCTGAAAAAAGACTTGGACAGGATAACTACAAAAGGTAGTGAGATTTTATATTTACTAAAGGTGTTAAAGATAAGAAAAGGAGTATGTTGTTCAGAGTGAGTGCTCACTACAGAAACAGAGAGCTCTGCAGGGTGAGAGCCAGCCACTGAAAGAGCTTTACAGCAACCATCAAGTTAATGGCCAATGTTTTCTGTATCTCTCTGACATCAGATCTAGGCTGTCCAATCAAAAAGCATCTTATCTCATGCAAGAAGAATTGAGATAGCATTTTCTGGTTGGTCCCAGGAGTGTCCTTTGAGAAGTGTTTCTCTACCTGCCCATGTGTCCTAGATCTCCATGACTGGCAAGTCCTGGCCACTTGCCAGCTGGCTGGCACACCCCAATCTCCTGTCTTTAGATGACTCAAATTATGACTTAATCATCAGAAATGTTAGCCAGTTGCTCTGCTCCACTTGCTCACCTCACCGTAACCAACCTAAGAGTGCTGCGAGAATTACCATTTGCCCAGAAATGAAGAGAGCAGAACTGGGGAGATAGCTCAGTGGCATAAGTACCTGCCTGGCAAGTGCAAGGTCCTGAGTTCATTTCCTGGTACCAAAAAAAAAAAAAAAAGAGTTCAGAAATGAAAAGAGTAATTTTCAATACTCCCATAGATATCGAAATCTCTGTCCCTTAGTCATAAAGCTACTGTGGGAGTCCCAAAGCCACATTCACCCTTTAATCTCCCTGATAACATAAACTTCATCATAGACATGTGAAATAAGCACCGTGAATTCTACAACCAGTTTCCCCAAGAAATTGCTATTACAAGAGTCTCCTGAGGTACAGGAAAGCTTGGTGTTGCTAGTGATGTGGCACGCATGGTTCGTACAGGGCCCTGCACTAATTCTTTGCAAAGGCAACATTACACAGATGTTGGAGATCTGAAATGAATAATTCAAACACGCAGTGTTTTTCTTGACACTTTAATAGAATTGGCTTTAGTTTCTGAAAACAAAGCGATTTCTGTGGCTTTCACATAAATGCAATGGTACTCCGGTGTGATTATTTTTAGGCTCCTTTTCAAAAGTCCTCATCTGTGACTTAATTTAACATAATTTGCCCTTCAGTATCCTTAGGTTGGCTCTTGAATCTGTGCTTTGAAGTAACTTTCTGATGTATGTAGGTGCAGTCTATAAGCACAGGCTCAAGCCCTTGTGTGGGCAACAGGTGGACCTCAAACTCTAACACGGAGTTAGATGTAAGTCCAGAGCAGTGTGGCCCATGGGGTTGTGCCCATCCCACAGGTAGGACAAGAAAATATTATGAGGTTCTGTAGGGAAGCAAATAAAAGGATGCACATCTACCAGTGCACGTGGAAACAATATTCACACTAAATGCATAAATCCTTACAAGCATGAGATTAGAAAAGGGGAATTACAACTAGTATTTGAAGAGTTATTCTTATTTATGAATTCTGCCTTTCTAACTAGTTTCTTGAGACTTGTTGGAAGACAAGTAGGGAAAAGAGAGAAACAAGTAATTCACAAAGAAATGCAATACATAAAACAAAATGTGAAAGACACACAACCTGGCTAGGAATCACACAAACAGAGACTAAACTGATGTGACATTTTCATTCTTCATCTACTAAATTATAAAGAATATTTTCATTTATAACATCAAACAC
>NW_004524610.1:13363879-13370346 GCF_000260255.1 Octodon degus
GAATATTTCTTTATGTCTTATAGTATTCCTACAAAGCATGTGCCCATCATAATCAGATAAAAATGCTATTTTTAATTGTATATAACATGTGTATAACAGTTTTAAAATATGCCAAAATATTACCAATAGATTTTTTTTCATTCTTTGTGTAGTGACATGGTGGTTTACATTTCTGCACATTTCTCTATTTTTCATCTACTTATAGACTATCTAATATGTTAAAAATTAGTGTTCATTTCATAATCAGTAAATTCCACTGCTAAATGGAAACCATAATATTGGGTATAAATTATTCCAAGTACCTAGAATTTGGTAAGGATTGTAACCTTGGTATTTGAGGGGCAACTTAGTCTTTTTTTTCTGTTACTATAATGAAATGCATGAGATTAGGAACTTATAAAGAGCAGGGGATTTTTAGCTCATAGCTTTGGAGACTGAGGATCACATCCAAATGGCATGATAACAGCTTTTCTCTTCTCTGACAAAGGCCTCCTGTGGATACTAGCAAAACAGAGCTGTAGAGGGAGAAGCCACCAGGCAGGACCGGGAGCCAGATGGGGGCGCTGAGGATCTTCCACCACGGTTAGAGGTTCCACTGCTGCTTAACATGACTGTGCGGGGATTTAGGCTTCCGGCACATGAACCTGGCGTCAAAAACCACTTAGAGGAAGCCTGCACTCTTGTACAGTATTGGCTACATAGACATGTGCACAGTAACAGATATTTAGCTAAAGCCATAGTAACCAGAGGAACACACACAACAAAGGAAGCTCGAGGTGACCAAAGAACATTGTCCAAAGAATGCTGCTAAAAGGATGCATGTCAAGCTGGAGCCTCTGGTGCCACATGGACGTGTCCTATTAAAAGTGTCTCCTGGGTGATGACATTGGTCTCCTGTCTCAGCTTCCCAGAACACTGGGCTTACACGCATGCCCACTATGCCCAACTAACCTCTGCAGTATTAATCTTGTAGTGTCTTCTGCATAGATACAGTGACTATGGGAAAGTGGCCAGAAAGCCATCTAGAGACTCTGCACCAGTATCAAGAGGTAAGAAACAGGGTAACATACGACAATACACATGTTATAGATTTTTAAAACAAGAATAGCTGATTAACAATGGCTGATATATTACCTACTTTTATCATCAAATCTGTTGCTCAACTTAACAGAATAGTTATAAAAGATTGCACATATGATTGAATGTTACTGCTTTCTTTAAAGAAATCTTAAATTTTTCTTCCTTTTTCTTAACTCATTTTTTTATTTTTTAAATAATTTTATTGTGAAGCAAATAGCAATGAGACAATTTCAAAACTGATTACTTGCACAGTTTCAATAATTAATACATTGCATATTGTTGTCTTAGTGGTTATTCATTGTTTAAGATGCAGACATGATATCCTGTCCACAAACACTAGTAGAACAAATCTCTCTATTCATTGAACTAAGAAAATGCAGCTGTATATCTATCCTATTTTGAATATATACATACAAAATGGTTGTTTATTTGTATCCACCTTTTATAGTTTTGTCAGAGAAGGGTATTCTATTATCATTTAAATATTGTAGGTGTGTGAATTGAGCAAAATAATCCTATATAATCCAGTAGTCCATAATAGTAGTGAGTTTTCCATAAGACTGGTAATGTCAGAAGTGGTTGGCTTGAGCCATTTACAGCTCAGCATTAGTATGGCTTTACTTTTTATACCTCATTTTTATACTTTTCTGCTGGATGGTTAAGACCAAGATAAAGCAAGACCTACATAACAAGAAATGCAACTTCTGTATCCAACAAGGTCAGTTAAATTCCCTCAGGTTTTACCCTGAAACCCTGTACTGCGGTTTGTAGATCCTTTGTCAGTGTCAGCCATGTGGATGAGTCACGGCAGAAAATGTCAAATCAACAAAGGGCAATAAACAAATTGGAGAATGAGTAAGCAAATAAAATAACATGCTTTAAGACGTTTGCATAGAGAATCTCAATAGATTTATCCAGAATAGAAGTTAGAAGTTAAAGAGTTGATGTCAAATGGTATTATAAACCAAATAAATAAACAAATAAATGCAAGCACAGTGAGGGGCAATATGTGGCACAAATAACCTCTATAATAGCCTTATTGTGCAGAGAACTCAAAAACACTAGGATTCCAAGCAGGAAATTTGCTAAGGATATAAATGGGTAGTTTATATAAGTAGCAATTATTATACACAGCTAAATCAGATACAAATTAATAGGCAGTCACACAGGGACAGGCCCTTGAGAAAGTCAGTGCAAAGAGAACACACCCAAACAGTGGCTGTAGGTGTATCTGCTGAAGGCCAGGCCTCAGAACAAAAATGCAGTGACCAGCCTTGCACGCTTCCCAGAGGGATAAGCAATAAGCTAGGACTGTGCTGTGATTGGTGTCACCAGGTCCAGTACAGCCCAGATAGACATCAGTCACCCAGGTAGACCAGCAAGGCACCTGGGCCCATCCCTTCCCCAGAATTCCTTTCTTCTTCCCATGTACCTTTGCTATGCGAGTCGCTTCCCTATTGGATCAATAGTGACTGTTGTAGTTTGGGGTTTTGAAAGGGGAACAATACAATACAGGACACAATTTTATAAGATTATTTATAATAGTCACCCAAAGAATCATATATGTAAGGGAGTGAAGAAAATCTGTCCACACACCAAAGATCAAAGAGTCCAGCTGAGGGCCTGGATCCCACAATAATGCCCTGCGCAAGTCCAGCTGAAGACCTAGAGCTCACAACAGTGTCTCCCGCAAGTCCAGCTGGAGGCCTGGAGCTCCTGACAATGCCTCCTGCAGGCCTGTTTCATGGATCTGCGCAGGGAAGGCACAAAGGTTGGTGGTGGAAGCTAAAAAGTCTGTGCCGACAAGACGAAGGATTAGTGCTAGTAGGCTGGGGGATCTGAACTGGAGCCAGGAAGCAATACTCAAAGTAAGCACCAGAGCTCCTCTTAAAGCACCACAGCCACCCTCAGCAGCAGTGAGGTCCAGAGCTCCTCCAGAGGTGAGGAAAGCTGAGTTCCCATCAGGAAAGCCAGTGTGGCAAGCTTCTCCAAGACGCTGAGCAGTGCAGTATCTTCCCCTCTGGATCCCAGAAGCAACGCTAAAGATGGGAACCAGAGCTCCCCCCAAATGAGCCGCAGCTACGTTCAGTGACAGCAAGGTCTGAGCTCCTTTGAGGATGAGAACAGCTGAGTTCATCAGCAAAGCCAGCATGACAAGTTCCTCCAGGAAAACCAACAGTTTCAACAGCGTCCCTAACAGCTTCTCAGCTCCTGTCAGCTCCCATAGCCTTTCTTCGTCGCCTGTTCTGCTTCTCATGCTGCTGGCAACAATCCTCAGGTGGGCCTCCCATAACTGGCACCACGCTGGTTCAGGTCAGCTGGGCGCAACAAGTTGCCCACCAGTTGTCAATGTTAGCTAAGTGGCTATACTTGTAACCTTCTAGGCTGATTGCAGTTTGATCCACACGGTACCCACATTATGATTTGGCTGTACAAATCACCCGTGAAAAAGGCCTATATGGCAACCCTCTTTCAGGAGCTACCGCAGGGTCTCTCTCTTAATAAACCTGACCTACTCTTACTGCCCTTTGTTCCTTGGGATTGGTTCCTGAAGTGCAGGGGACATGAATTTAGCATATCTGAAATCTAGCAGGTTGCGAGTTATATTTCTCCTATATCATAATGACTAAGAAAAAGATTCAAGTTCACTAAAAATTTTTCCTGTATCGTAATAACTGAGAAAAAGATTCAAACTCACTAAAAATTTAAATTTTAAATTTTAAAAATTAATTTGAGGGGCTGGTGAGATGGCTCAGTGGTCTAAAGCACCTACTTAGAACAACCTTAGCAAAGCTCAGGGACGTAGTTCAATCCCCCAGCACCACATGCCAGCCAGCCCCGCCCCCTGGTGGGCTGAGCTGGCCACACACACACACACACACACACACACACAAATAAATAAATAATTTTTAAAAAAAATTAATTTGAAATTAAAATGAAAATTAAGTTAAAAATCAAATTAAAATGAGCAGCCATCATTTTTCATACTTAAAAAGAAAAGTGTAAAAATGTGATAATTCTTCATTCTGGAAAAGGTCAGGTCTGACAAAATATCAAAAGGAACATAAATTTCTCATAAAATTTTACTATGAAAATTAAATAGTGATTCAAACTTTTTCATATCAACGCTTCGTGCTAAAAAATAATGGTCATTTTTGCTCAGTAATGTCACTTACAGGAGCTTTTCCTAAGGAAATGACCCGAATTGAAGCCCTACACAAAGATGCTTTTAAAAATGATCAAAAACTGAAATAAGGGGCTGGGGAGATAGCTCAGTAGAATGCCTGGCAAGTGCAAAGGCCTGAGTTCAATCCTCAGTTAAAAAAAAAAAACAAAAAAAAAAAAAACAACAACCTGAAATAAACCCAAAGTATCCATCAATAGAATCCCTTAATAGATAATGACACACTAATATCATTATGCTATACAGATATTTTTAGTAGATATGTGAATATGATTGTTATATAAGCTAGAAAAATAGGATACAATCCTACGCAGCCGCAGACTGTGCCACCCGCCCCCAGACTTCTGCGCTCACGTGCTAAATGTGACGGCGTGCAGAGACGGGCCTCGGGACATGACCAGGGCCGGCCTCGGTGAGGAAGCAGGTCCCATGATGCTATTGCTGTCGTTCCCAGAGCAGGAAAAGAGCGGAGAGCCTCCTCCACCATGAACGACGCAAGGAGCAGGAAGCTCTTCGCAAGCACCCGGAGCCGAATCTGCCAGACCCCTGAGCTTGCAGTTCACCGCCCAAAGCTGCCCTCTCAGCAGCACAGCTAAGGCTGTTCGTGGTGGCAGTTTAAGCTATGACAAGCACGTTTCTGTGTGCAAAAGGAAGACGAAGAAAATCTCTGATTTATCGTTCTATTTTCTTCTTAAGAGGTTTACATACATTTTTAAAATGAGAATGTCTTCTATGACCAGAATTTAAGGCTGGTAAAACATAAACAATGAGAAAAATAGCAACCTTTTTTTTTTTATCCATTCCTCAGTTTATGGGGATTTGGGTTGCTTCCAAGATTTAGCTATGAAAAATTGAACCGTTATGAACACGGGTGCACATATATCGCTGTGGTATGATGATTTCAGTTCTTTTGCAAAAATATCTACGAGGGGAATAGCTGGCTTGAGTGGGACTGCCAAGCATACTTTTTGAGGAGTATTACTCAGCTACAAAAAAAGATAAATTTGAGGCTTTTGTAGATAAATGGATGCAATGAGAGACTGTATTGGTAAGTGAAATAAATCAGACCAACATATGCAAACATTGTATTGTCTTGCTAGTATGAAAACTTGAAAGAGTAAACAGGGTCATAAATATAGCCTGAAAGGTACAATAAATACTGTGAAAGGGAAAAAGTTTGTTTACTGGGAAGGAAAAACTGATGTGAAGAAAAGGACCAAAGAAAGAAGGGAAAAAGATATATTTAAGTATACATACAGGATAATTTGAATAATTGTACTGATGATTTAGTAGTTAATGCTTAAAATTTTTTCTTTTCAATTTCTAATAACTTTGTTGTTGTCATCGTTTTGTTTTTTAAACCATTTTTGTATGTTTATATCTGGTAACCTAAATAACTACCTGAGGATAACATCGTGCAATACAGAAACCATTGTTGAATTCCTATTACTTTGTTTAGTGAAATTTTGTATCATTTCTAATGCTGTTCTTTTAAGTTACTATTTTGTTAATCTTTAAAAAATAATAAAGAATTAAAAAAGCAACCAATATTTATTCAGCATTTATTTTTGCGCCTTTGATGAATTTTCTTTTACTCTGTCAACAGCTAGTTTAAATACTATTACAATGCCTGTGTTTTAGACCCCTAACCATACTGCTCTAACACTTTCCTAAAACAAAGTCACCTCCTGTTTTAGTGCTAACACCTACAATGGTGCTCAATAAAAATGCATAGAAGAATATATTTAAATTAAGTGGAAGCCATTCAATACAGTGACATATCGGAGGTTGCAGCTTGGGAAAAAAACTTAACAATGAAAGTCAGGGTGAGGAGACACAGCTGTCCAGGCTCCTTGCTTCAGCCAGACGGGGTTTCACAGAAGGAAAGGGGCCTACATTTGGATGTGTGCTTTGATCGCCGTACAGGAAAGCTCAGAGGATGAAGTTTCCTTGGAGCAGAAAAATAAGATTTTTTTTTTCTCTGTGGTTCTTTCTATCTTTGAAATCACTTTAAAAGTATTTAAGGGGGGGCCGGGGAGACGGCTCAGTAGAATAAGCGCTTCCCTGGCAAGCACAAGGGCCTGAGTTCAATCCCTGGTGCTGCAAACAAAAAAAAAAAAAAAAAAAGTATTTAAGTCCTGAAATAGAGGGCTCATACATTATCTGTGTTTCACATTCCAAAATCCCTAGTAACTCCAGAGCC
>NW_004524610.1:13370446-13373217 GCF_000260255.1 Octodon degus
AAAAAAAAAAAAAAATCTTAGAAAATACATTGCTAAATATAGGATTTCTCAGAGATGTAGCTTATCTTCTTCTTTGAGATGTTTTACCACTCACACACACACAGACTTTAGCAGCTTATTTATCAAGATCTAACACAAGATAGGAGAAGTGTAGATGAACATGATCAGTCCACAATATAAGCATATATGGAAAAATCACAATTACAATTAATACGTTTTGATGATTATAATAACTACATATAAAATACATTAAGTATGATACAAGAAATTCATATGAACAAAGTAAATTGCTATCATTTATTAAAAAATAAGCTGAAAAAATTCAGACTTCTTATCATAATGAAATGTTTCTGTAAGCGACAGAACAGTCACTTAATAGAAGGTAATATGGCCTTAAAATATATTTGGAAAATGTACATCAATTGCATAGAATCTATAGAATGGTAATTAAGACAACAAATGAGAAAAAATATATTTACAAGGTAAATAGAAACAGAAGTGTGATCGCAGTGAAAGGGGTTTTCCCAACACAGCCTGCGAATTTGATGTGGCTCAAGATGGCGCTCAGGGAGGGCTTGTAATCCCTTGGCAGCTCCAGCACTCCCTCCTCTAAAGGTACACGGGTACATTTCTCCTTGCTTTGCTGAGGGCCTCAAGAGACAAGGCGGGACAAGGGAGTGACTCATCCCCTGGCCAGATGTCCCATAATTCTTCAAGTACTTTTCATTTACAATGCAGTCTCCTTCCTGTTCAATGTTTTGTCTCAATTTTGACCAATTGCAATAGTGAGGAACTGTACGTTTGTAAATGATACTAATCTTGGAATACATAATTTGAGTATCTGAGTGGTCTTGGTAAATAAGGCAGGGAAAGTGAGGTAGAAACTCATGTTTTGCTAAGCCTTTAAAGTAGATTTTTAAAGCTCAACAGGAACAGCAGATGAAAGGACATGGTTAAAAGGAAGACTAGCTAAGATGGAATGCGAAGTTTGGAGAGTTCTCCAAAGCCAAACTCTGATAGTGCAGTTATCACAACAAGGAAGAGTATGTGGGAACATTAAAAACAAAACTGTGGGGCTGGCAAGATAGCTCAGCAGACTAAACATCTGCTTAGGCAAGCACAGGGACCAGGGTTCAGTCCCCAGCACCACATGCCTAGCCAGGCGTGGTGGCACACACCTGTAATCCCAGCACTGGGGAGGCTGAAAACAGAAGGATTACCACCAGCTCGAGTGAGACCCTGCACAAAATGAAAAAAAAAATCACCATGACTGCTCAGCATGGCTGATACATGCAGAACTTTTTGAGTAGACTGAAAACTGACAAGAGGAGACAAAGACAGAGGTAAGAACAAGAAGAATACATGAGAATTAAGTTAGTAAAATGTAATCTCAACATAAACTGAGGTCTGCTGCAATGCTAAGGATTAAGCCTCCCGAGGAGCAAGGAAAGAAAGCACTTGCTTTTTGAATCCTGTATTATAATTTCAGTGTATGGCAGACAGGGAGCAGTGGTTCTCAGCTCGTTTGTTTGTTTGGGCTTAGACTTCTCCATCAGTAAGAATAATTTTTTTCAAACTGCAAAAGGGAAGACAAACAGAACCAGGAAGGGAGTGGAGCCCAGAATTCAATTAGAAAGTGAGAGAGCAAGCATCAGGTGCTTCCTGTGCTCGTAAGACCAAGCACATGGGCACATCCTTGAGAGACACAGAGAACCAGACCCCTGTCCTATGCTCCCTGAACTTGAATCTTCAGTTTAACAGGATGCCCAGGGATTCATGTGTTTAGAAACACTGGGCTAAACTATTCACGTATCCAGACCCTGATGACATAAAGCAACTCACAGCTACAATCATGTAAATGTTGTAGACTTTTTGGAGAACAGGGCAGAGAAGCTGTGTTGGGTAAATGTCCCTATTTACCAAGAAATAATACATGGCAAAATAGCAGGTTAGTGATATTTTATGAGCCTATTGAAAGGAAAACTTCTGGGGCATTAAAATGATGTGAGCTTTCTGGGCAGCAATTTAGAAATAATGTGCTTCATTTGGCATAATACCAGCAATCCACGTCTAGGAATCATGCAATAAAAATGAATTAAAGGGCCAGCCAGATAGCTCAGCAGATTAAAGTGCCTGCTGAGGCAGATGCAATGGCCAGGGTTCAATCCCTGGTGTGCCATGCTGGGCCCCTCCTGGGGTGCACTGAGACAGCAACTGAGACTGGGTGTGGTGGCACGCGTCTGTAATCCCAGCGCTTCAGAGGCTGAAAACAGGATAACCACTATGAGTCTGATCTATATAGTGAGACTCTGTAGTCCCTGTAAACTTTGCATTAAATACATTTTTTTAAAAAGTAAAGACCAAACTAAGAAAACTCCTTCATGTACAAAGACATTCAGAGCAAATAGCTCAAGACATAGATGATGCAACATGGTTGGTAGTGTAGAAGTTATTAAGTTGGACGGAGTGGGTACTCCTGTAATCCCCACACCCTGGGAAACTGAGGCAGGAGGATCCTACTCTGGAGTCCAGCCTGGGCAATTTAGTGCTTTGGGAGACCCTGTTTCCAAAACAATGTAAAAATTTGTCAAGCAAAATATAACACATGACAATGTGATATGTATGAAAAGATTTCTTCTTAATGTAGAAAAATACTTGAAAACATAGGCAAGAATGTCAAATTAACAAAAAAATAAGAAATAGGTCCCAGCCCAGGCGCAGCGTGGGCCGGACCCTCTCCCAGCCCCTCGGGCCGCCCCACACCACTCTGC
>NW_004524610.1:13382459-13383779 GCF_000260255.1 Octodon degus
AGAGGGCTCATACATTATCTGTGTTTCACATTCCAAAATCCCTAGTAACTCCAGAGCCAAATGGACTCTTTTCCCCTCCCTTTGAATTTTTCACTTTCTTAGAAGCTGAATGAGAACTCTTAATTCTTTTTGGGAGACGAGAGATGAAAGATACTCACTGGTGGAACTTCATATCCAGTTCTGGAACTTTCTGTGGCAGAGGAAAGGGGCTGCTTCCCTCTTGGTATAGGAAACAAAGGGAGTTCTTCCCAGCAGCCTCTGCCAGCTAAGGAGGAGGCACACCAGGAACGGAGCTATAAATCTCAGCCTTAGATGAATAAGAACTATCACTTCTTCATCTCACAGGTCAACTTCCTGTGTAGATCACAGGCCACACATTTCACACACTTCAAGCAGTCCTGTAGGTCATAGACATTCTTTGTGAAGCATTTGTGTAGTTTTCATTTCCACTTCTCCCCTAGTCTTGTGTGTGTGTGTGTGTGTGTGTGTGTGTACAAAGTCTAGACTGTTGGCATCCCAAGCACCATTGGGGAATGCTGGCCCTGTCTGCATGGACATCTTTCTGTAGCATCTGAGCTCTCTGGCAGACTGGTAGCCCAGGGGCTAGATGTTCAGGTCCCAGCAGGCAGCCTGATGTGAGGCCTGCTGCCCACTGCGGGCCCACACCTGCCACTCATGCGTTCATCAGCTGTCTCACAGCTCTTGAAGGTTGGTGAGATCTTTCTCCACCTGGAGTTAGGCTCTGGGAGGCACCCTTCTTTCCCCTCTCTTCTGAACTACTTGGCACCTCTTTGCAGCCTCTCTTCATAGGATGATAACACGGGTCCAGGAACCTTTAGGGACCACATCTCCTTCCTATCTGGTCACAAAGTTTCACACAAGAAGCTCCAGGTCCACCTGCCTGAGTCAATTGGAGGAAGCCAAAGTAGTACATGAGGGAGGAAAAGCTGTCCCACTATTTGGGTGACAAAGAAAGATCTTGAGACCTGAAAACCTGAGTGTGTGACTCTAAGTCACACTTCATATGTGGGATGGTAGACTGGGTAGACCTTTGCAAAGCTTTCCTGTGGTGTTGACATGCAAGAACCACGAAGAGATTCTGCAGCTCAGCAAGCTGACACAGGTGGAGACCACACCTGCAGGCATGATGTGCATAATCACAGGCATGAATTAACGTTGTAGAATAGCAGTTCAGAAAATGAAAGTAGTATAGTTGTATTGTGTTATAACAGCTCAGTAATATGAAGGTGTTAAAACTATAATCTCTTCTTGGTCCAATCCCACCTTCCCAAGTGACTCACACTACTATATATATATATA
>NW_004524610.1:13383879-13386585 GCF_000260255.1 Octodon degus
TAACATCAATAAACTTTAATTGTCATGACCAGAATAAAGAACAAACTTAAAGTACCATAAACAAGAATAAAAGAGGAGACATGACAAATAAAGTAAATTTAAAGAAAAATGTACATAAGATGGGAAAATGTCTAAAATCAGAGAGGTCATCAAGGCTGAACCAACAGTACACACAAAATTTGAACAGACCTGAAAGTAAAGTTTCAATTTGTTATTTTTTTTAAAGCTTCAAGAACCTTTAATTTTTTTCTATGCTGCCCAAAATAATCGATCTTATTGCTACCATATATTTTTAAAACAGATTAAGATTTAATTTTCTAATTGCAGCAGTGTATTGTGGAATATTGCACAGTGTTTTAATTAATTTTATTATGCCCAGTTGATAGATGCACTTTGTTTCTAGTTTTTGCTATTGCAAGCAATGACTCAATAAATATTATGATACAAGTATCATTGCATATTTTTTTTATTTTTTATTTTAACTATTTTTAGAAATGGGTTAGAAGTCACTCAAATTTCAGTATTAATAAATTTTGCAAGAAGTATTTCCCAAAGCCCCATGTATAAACTGACCTAGTCCTTAAGAGCTCATGAGAGTACCCACCTCCCCAACATCTTTGCTGGTACTGGATGTTATCAGGCTTTTAAATTTTTGTTAATTGAATGGATTAAAACTGATCTTGAAATTTTAAAAATGTGCTTCTCTGATTTCTGATGTGACAAGTATCTTTTAATATATTTATCCTTCATTTGCAACTCCTTTTATGTGAATTTGTTGTTATATGCTTTATCTAGTTTTTTATTTTTTAATTTTGTATTTGTATTTTTGAGTAAGTGTCTACAGGGTGTACATGGTCTCGCTACGTAGATCGGACTCGTGGTGATCTGCCTGTGTTCAGCCTCCCAAAGGGCTGGGATTACAGGCGCATGCGCCACCACAACCAGTCTCAGTCACTCTCTCAGTGTGCCCTGGGGAAGGGCCAGCAAGGCACGCCTTCTTTATCCAGTTTTAAATTTGCTATATTTTCATTAATGTCTAGGAACTCTTTAAATTTTAGAGATTAAAAAGTAATTGCTTCTCATTGCATTTGAATAACATTTTCAGTAAAGATCTAGAAACCCAAGAAGTATAAATTTCTGTGATATTTTCTATGTAGTTTATCCATTTCTACATGGAAAGCTTTATTGATTTTTTTTCTGTTTGGCAGATTTCTTGTCTTAAGAAAGCCATGACTATTCTGTAACAGTATAATTTTTTGTATATTTATTAACTGTTTTAATAGATTTTTACATTCCATTTTTAATTCACCTGGAAATTTCTTTACATATGATATAAGGTAGGACACAAGTTTTGGTTTCTTCCAAATTATTCCAACACTATTGATTGAGCATATCACCTTACATTTTTATAGCTTGTTTTCATTCTTCATTTGAATGTAACAGAACAGATGTTATAAGCTGCTTAGCTGCAAATGCTTTCTGTTTAATTCACATTCTCTGTCTCTTGCTATTCCATTTTATTTTATTTTACTTTATTTATGCTTTGAGTTAGCGGAGCCGAACCTCTATCCCTACTTTCTCTCCATTCCCATCACTCACTGCTGACTTCTAACAGTTCATTTCATGTCTCTGCCTTTCTGCTTGGCCTGAAAGGCATTTAGGTTGTCATCCTTTGTCACTGACTTTTATAAAAAAAAATTCTATTTTTTTACTTTTCAATAATGATTTTGCTCATTTTTTTCTTCTAGAAGATTTTTTTTTGGTTCTACATTCACAGTTTTCTTATATTTTATCACAGAACATTCTTTAAAAATCTCTACCTAAAGAAATTTGGTCAGGTTATCTTTCAGGCTTGTGGACTGATCCTGGGGCTCTTTGATGAGCACAGCGACACATTGTGGTTTGGTTTTTTTTTTTGCTTGTAGGACACAAAATGTTACAAATATCTTTACACTATTCATATTCATTTTCATATCTTTATTCAACTTCTTCATAACCATATACATTTTTACTATAACTTGCTAAATTATGTAGGCTATTACTAAATTCTGTTGTATTATTTTTATTGTAACACACTCTTAATTTTCTGCCTTTCTATGATATGTTTCACAACTTTGTTTTGTGCATGAAGTTTCATAATTGTTCTGGTTTCTTTATACATTGTGTGTCTTCTCACAATGTAGCATGCCTGTGGTTCATTGACGGCTTTCAGTTATAGAATATACTTTAACTGATCAGAGTAGTGACACTTTCTCATGGTTCTGTTTTGATTTCATGTGCCTGATCTTATTGCAAAAGAATATCTTTTTGTTTTAAAATATTCCTTGCTATCAGACAGTAAATTTTAATCATTTATTTTTAAATTATTCTGAAATTACTTCCTCTGCTTTGGGGGACAATTCTTTTTATTTTATTTTTTATTTTTTTGGCAGAACTGAGGATTGAACTCAGGCCCTTGCACTTGCCAGGGAAGCACTTATTCTACTGAGCCATCTCCCTGGCCCCATTTTTGGGCAATTCTAACGAGCTACAATAGAAGAAAAAATCTTCTTTAGAAGCAGTTAGAAATTCTTTTACTGCAGTGTTTTTTCCAGATTGGGTTTCCTGCCTATGTTTCTGTAGTTGCTTCTTTACTTCATCTGCTATGAGTTCTGAGAGTTCTTTTTTTATTTCAGAAAAGAATTGCACTCTGATTTCCTCTATATC
>NW_004524610.1:13388887-13390048 GCF_000260255.1 Octodon degus
AGATATCATCTCACCCCAGAAAGGATGGCTATCAGAAAGAAATCACCCAACAACAAATGTTGGAGAGGCTGTGGGGAAAAAGAAACCCTTCTCCACTGCTGGTGGGAATGTAGAGTGGTACAACCATTATGGAAATCAGTGTGGAGACTCCTTAGAAAAGTTGGACTGGAAATCCCAATTAAACCAGCTATTCCTCTACTGGGAATTTTCCCATATGACCTGAAAACATCATATCATAAGGATATATGTGTACCTATGTTTACAGCATCACAATTTGTGATGGTCAAATCTTGGAAACAACCAACATGTCCATAACCTGAGGAATGATTGAAAAAAGTGTGGTATTTTTACACAATGGAGTATTATTCAGCTATTAAGAATGATAAACTCGAAGCTTTTATATTGAAGTGGATGCTACTGGAAGATATACTCATAAGTGAAATAAACCAGACACACATGTGTAAATATCATATAGTTTCCCTAGTATAAGAACTCAAAAGAGAAATACAAATAGAAAGGTATAATACAAGTTAAAGGAAAGCAGGACCTCTAGGACTAACTAATCAAGAGAGGGAAAGGAGAAGAGCTAGGAAACATGACAATGTCAAGCCATACTATTATATGTAGAAGATGGGCAAGGCAATGTCCTGAGAATCTTCAGAAGATTTTTGAATCTAGCAGTTAATTGGAAAGACTCTCACCCTGGCTCACTATATATACTGACACCTGTGAGCTAAGCAACTGCACTGAAGTTAGCACTTTGTAATATTATGTTCATGCTTGGAGTGCCTGTCATTCTGCTCTTCTGAATACGGGCTGCTTGTCATGACATGCTAGTTGCTGCTGTGCTATCTCTCAGGTAGATGACTGTTCAAAAAGAAGGGGGTGATGAATGAAGGCAAGAGATAGGAAAAGGAATGTTGTGGGTCTGTCCTGCTCAAGGTTGTATATGGTTAGATTTTTGGACTTATGTGTAAACATAAGTATGTAATTCTTTATGCCTATTTTAAAAAATGTATTCTAATATTTAAATGTTTTTTCATCATATTCTGTAGGGACTTAAAGTTCAACATATCAATATTTGATGAAAAATACCTGTTCCATAGTATGCCTAAGATGTTTGATATTCAGACAGATAGTGAGGTTAAGCTTAACAGCCTA
>NW_004524610.1:13390373-13391605 GCF_000260255.1 Octodon degus
AGCAGAAAAGTATAAAAACAAAACATAAGAAGTAAAGCCATGCTGTTATGTTGAGCGATACGGGACTCAGGTCAATAATTTCCGACATTGCCAGTCAAACTGAAGACCCAATACTATTATGGGCTACTGGACTCTTTTAGAATATTTTGCTGAGTTTACACACCTATAATATTCAAATAACAGAACTTAACAAAAAATAAAGGGATACAGATGAATGTCCATTTTTTATCTGTGAATACAATGTGGTTAGGATAGATATATAGTTACATTCTCTTAAAGAATAGAGGGATTTGTTCTAATGGTGTTTGTACATAGGATATCATGTGCGCATCTTGTACAGCAATTAACCACTAGGAAGAATGTATTAATTACTGAAACTGTCCTACCAATTTGGTTTGAAACTGTCTCATTGCTATTTGTTTCTCAATGAAATTATGGAAAAAATAAAATTAAATTAAAATTAAAAAAGAAAAAGAAACATTACAAGCATTACACTTGCTATTTTGCTATTTGTGCAAGACAGACATGCCCCATGGGCTTGTAATATCCTCAGATTCCTTTCATAAAGGCAAATTATCTTGAAGAGTATGAAAAGATTTTATTTAGATTCATTTATGTGTTATGCTGATTAACACTTCTATGGGGCACATTACCACCGTCCTGCCAGTTTAAAGGACTTCATCATGCAAAGAAAAGCCATCTGTGGTGAGATGACAACTCTAATAATTACAACCAAAACCAAATGGGAAGGCAGAGATAGAATAGGTCGTATTTAAGTGAAGTCTTTTTCCAAACAGGTGATATGCAGGGCACAGCAGCAGCATGTAGCAATAATACCTTTGTCTTTGATGACGATTCTTAACTATGTGCTGATTGAGTTGTATTCTTGATAAGAATGCTGTACAAAGTTTAGAACATTGTATTTTTTATAGAAGAATCTAATAAAATTGTTTTTAAAATAAAAATTTTAGTTTTTTGTATTCAAATACATATTTAGGGCTGGCCAAATAACTCAGCACATTAAAGTGCCCATAAGCAGGCACAGCAGCTGGAGGTTCCGTCCTCAGGGTCTGCCGTGCCCGTCCTCCCCCCCCCCCAGGGTGTGCTGAGACAGCCGTTGAGACTGGGTGTGGTGGCGTATGCTTGTAATCCCAGCACTTTGGAGACTGTAAACAGGAGAATCATTACAAGTCCGATCTAGTAGTGAGACCCTGAACACCCTGTAGTCCCTT
>NW_004524610.1:13391705-13400216 GCF_000260255.1 Octodon degus
AACCACTAAGAAGAATATATGCAGTGTATTATTTGTTGAAACTGTACTTCCGATTTGATTTGAAACTGTCTCATTGCTATCTGTTTATCAATAAAATTAAAAAAATAGAAGAAAAAAGCACTTTCTACTGTGCAAGGGAAATTGGAGTTTGGTGAACAGCAATCTCCTATATTTTCTTTTTTCTTTTTTTCTGAGTTCCATCAAGGGTAAGAGAGTATTTTCAGGAAAACCAGACTGTATTGAAATTTAGTGAGGAAATCGTAAAATGTGCTAACTCGTGCTACAGCTGGTCTGTTGGGGTCGTAATATGTTAATAGCCACTTTTGTGGAGTTCGAAGTCTACAAGAAAGGAGATGTTAGTGGCAGCTTGTCAGGACTGTTCCCTTGGAATCCAGGGAATGTTTCACAGCCAGATAGCCAGTACGCTTCTACCAACGGACAGATAAGTGCTGCAAGAATATTTTTGTAGAACTGCACGTTCATATACCTCACAGCTCTGCCACAAAATTATATACTAATAAAAGAACAGAAATGGAACTCAACAACAAGAAATAACTTCAGAGACGGGCTAGAAGACTATTTTTAAAAGGCATTATATTGAGATGCCTTGGTTTGTGGTCATAAAATGAAGTCTTTCCCAATTCATTTCTATTTTAAAATTCCTAAAATAACCCTTATGACAAATTATCAAGGCATAGTACCAATTAATTCAGTTTTATTATACAATAATAGAGTACAGTAACAGAATCCAATGTGACAGAATCTGCCTAATTAGAACCTGAGTAAGTTCATGTAGGGGTTCTCCTTCTATGCTATATTTAAGAATCTTTTTAAAAGCATATTTTACAACAGATAGTTTATCAGACTATACACTCAGTTTAATGCTCATGCCAATCATTTGATATATTCCAAGTTACTCTCACCTGAAAGATTCCTATAAATTATTTTCTCTTTGGTCTATTTTTTTAAATAAGATATTTTTGCAGAAGAATTGTTAATATCAATAACCTCACTCCCTGAACCATCACGGAAGTGGGTTTCCATACACATCTGATTCAGTCCCTCCTGCTGTAAACGAGGAAACAGAGACCCAGAGAAATTACAGCTCTTGGTCAAGGAGCTGGCTTTCGGGAGGCAGTCTTTGGTGCTGGACTAGAAGCCATGACTGCAGCTGCCTGGTACACGAATGATTATTCTAACACTGGCGAATGCTAAGAAGGCATGTCCGTTGGGGGCCATGAAGCGGTGAAAGGACCTGCTGTGCGAATGGAATAAATAATGAACATAAAAACAGGTGGCGCATTATCTAGCACTTACAACATCCTCAGGAAAAGTTATTCACATTTTTACATCTTTTTTTTAATTAGAAAACTTATTCTGACGTATCACAGACACACCCATAATTATACTTAAGAGATAACATATTGCCAGCATTTTCATGAGGACTTATGTCATACTCCAGGATTCCACCCACTTTCGACCAAAGTAACTTTAATTTGGATATGTTTCCATGTAATACTAGCCTTATATGTTTTGTAATCTTGCAGTTCTTCAATGATTACATACACACAAGTCAAATCATTACATTGTGCTGCCTTTATATGCTTTAAACTATGAATACTATAATGCATGTTTTATTCTATGGAACAAATAAAACAAAAGTTCATAACAAAATAATAGAAGAATAACAATAGTTAATACATTGTGTACTGTTATCTTCAAAGTAGTTACTCAGAGCATGAGCATAAAAATTCTCCAAATGATATTAGCACACACCTTTCTTTTCAATAGACAAAGAAAAACTATAATATGTAGCTTGCAAACTGCTTTTTCTCCTTAATATATTTATGGCTTGTCCTTGGAGTGTGCCTATAATGTGTTTAGTTTTGATTGATTAAACTTAAATTTTAATATTTGGATTTCTTCATTTTTATATTTGGATATTTTTTTTAAAAAATCCTTTTCAGTGTAAAACCACAGAGATACTCTCCAATACCAGTAACATCGCCATCATCATTATTTTTGTGTGTGTGTTAGTGTGTGGCCGGCTCAGCCCAACCGTGGTGCTGGGGCTGGTGTGGCATGTGGTGCCAGGGATCAAACTGTGGCCTAAGTGGGCACCTTAGACCAACTAGCTATCCCACTAGCCCCAACATTAAAAATTTTAACTTCCACAATCGTGTTCACCCACTTGAAATCTATTTGTGTGCGCTGAATAATGTGGAAATCTGCTGCACTCGGGTCAGATGGTGCTCACTTCTGCCAGGCCTGCAAAGCCTGACCTATACGCCTCTGTTCTTTGACCTAGCCAATCTCGGCTGCTTATCTGTACCTGAATGATGACTAGGAATTCTATGATTTTTACTTTAATATCTTGATATCTAGTGAAGCTAGTCACATTTTATCTCTGAATATAAGTTCTGACATTCATTCTTTCTTTCTCGATAGATAGATAGATAGATAGATAGATAGACAGATAGATAGATAGAGGGTCTTGTCTTGTTGCACAGTTCGGACTCCTAATGATCCTCCTGTCTCAGCCTTCCTGGTGCTGGGATTACAGGTGTGTACCATCATGCCCAATTCTGGGGTTGGCACAGCATGCAGTATTGGGAATAGAACTCGGGACCTTACGCTTGCCAGGCAGGAGTCTATGCCTCTGAACTATCTCGTCAACCCTGACTTACTTTTTCTAGAGCAAATGATTAGCACAAGCAAAAATTCCAGACAAGTTTTAGAGCTCAGGGGAGTTTGATAGATCACTACAGTTATCACTCTGGGGGTGGAGAACACCCACCAGAGGTGGGGTCCTGGAACACCATGCTGGGCATTGGAGGAAATGGACCAGTGTTCATTCATACACTATCTGGGATTCATTTTTCTCATCGGCCAAAATGAATTTCCAAACCTGGACATGTGGTGTGAGTCTGTAATCCCAGCACTTTGGGGGCCTGAAGCAGGAGGATTGCAACTTCAAATCCAGACTAGGAAACCTAACAACTTAACCAGATCCTGTCTCAAAATGAAAAATTTAGAAGAAGGATGAGGCTATACAGTTCAGTGAAAAGGCCTTGACTTCAATCCCTAGTACCACAGTTTTTTTCTTTGTTGTTTTGTAAAAATTGCTATTCTGAGATAAGAAAGACAATAAGCGTGATCAACAGGAGAAAGCTACTTAGCAAAAAATGGAAGTAGTCTGTTTGTAAGGGAAATTTGTGTCGAGTCAGCTGTAGCTGAAGAGGGTGTGACAGCGACTCTGGAAAGAGTGTGCGCAGCCGACAATGGGCAGAGTGTGCGCACAGTGGGACTCCCGAGCTGGCGCTTAGGTGCCGCGTCTGGAGCATACCGCTTGATAGAAAACACAGGTGCAGCTCTGAAATCTGGTGCTTTGAAGGCCATTTCAAGCTGGATTAGCTAGCTAGACACTCCCATGTTCCTGCAGTTGGTTTTCGAGCTTTCCTGTCCCTGGGAAATCACCATTGTGCCTTCCCCAGCTGACGGAACAAGCGTCAGCTGTAATCTGACAGGAGGAAAGTCACCTACACAGTCCAGGGGAGGGAAGGACTCCACCCTGTGTGAGGCAGCGAGGACATCAAGAGCCAGTGAGACCCTTCTGGAGCATCCACGGGGAAGCTTCCCACGTTCAGAAGCTTGTGGCCACGTTATCTGGTTCAGGCCCAGTTGCCTTTCTCAGGTGAAAGATACAGACCCCAGATCAGTGCCAATATTGCCAACATCTCTATTCAGCAACCATCTCCGTGTCAACTCAGGGCCGCCGCTGTAGCGAGAAATGAGTTATAATTCAAAACAAATTAAATAAATGATTAATCATTTTTATTGTTCACTTAGGAAAAAATACTCAACATCACTGGTCATTCAAGAAATGCAAATCAAAACAATGCTGACATTCTGTCTGACTCCAGAAAAAATGACCACTACCAAGGAATCAACCAACAACAAATGCTAGCAAGGCTGTAGAGAGAAAGGAAGCCCTCTCCATCGCTGGCGGGAGTGTAGACTGAGGCAACCAGTGTAGACACCAGTGTAGAGATTCCTCAAGACATCTTAAACTAGAGGTTCCATTTGACCCAGCTTTTCCTCTTCTTGGTATCTTCCCCAAAGATAAAAGCATCATGCCACAGAAATAAATGCATACTCTTGTTTATAGCAGCACAATGCGTAGTAGCTAAATCTTGGAAACAACCAATATGCCCATCAAAAGATGAATGTATAAAGAAAATGTGGTGTTTATGTACAATGGAGTACTATTCTGCCATAAATAAAGATGAACTGGAACCATTTGTAGGAAAATAGATGTACCCTGAGATCATAATCTTCAGTAAAACAAATCAGATATACAAGTTTAAATATTACATTGTTTCTCTTGTGAGGAGAAACAATGAGGATATAGCTCAGTGGCATAAGCACACACCTGGCTAGTGTGAGGGCCTGAGTTCAATCCCCAATATAAATAAATAAAAAAATAGGGAACAAAATGGAGGATGGATATTGCAAAGTAGAAGAAAATTTTCAAATGGGAAAGAGAACAAGAGGACAAAATATCTGGCAAAGGGGAGAGGAAGGGAAGGAAGAGAAAAGGATAAAGAAGAGAATGGAGGGAAAAACAGAAACAAAGCTTGCATAAGTGGGGAGAGAGAGAAGGATTGAATGCAGGGGAAGGGAAGGGGGAGAAAGATCAAGATGTATGTGATCAATATATATAACAAATATGTACCAATGAAAACATAAATTTAAAAATTAATCCACTTTTGTCCTTTATTGAGAGCCAATAAGAAAGTGCCAGAGGGGCCGGCGAGATAGCTCAGCAGCCTAAAGCTCTCCCCAGGAAAGTGTAGGCAGGCCTAGGGGACCGTACTTCAGTCCCTGGCACCACATGTCATGCCAGCCCACCCTCAGGGCAGGCTGAGGGGTGGGGGAGGAAGAGAGAAAGTGCCAGAATCTTATAAATTTAAAAAGAAGACTACATATGTAAATTACCTATAAAGCATGGAGTCTTCATTGTCCTCCTTAAATATGTCCTTTTTTTGTCAATTGTAAAGACATTTTATATTTTATTCATTTTACTGAGAAAAAAAGATAAAATAGCAATGAAACAATTTCAAAGCAGGTTAGTGGGACGGTTACAATAATTAACACATTGCATATTGTTGTCTTCATAGTAGTTATTCAGAGGACAAGATGTAGACATGATATCCAACAAACTGAAGCTACAAAGAAAAAGAACAGAGAACTTACCTACATGACTGAGTTAATAAGGCATAGTGAGATTTTAAATTCATGTAGCTTTTCTCAAAGGAATATGCTCTTCAGCATTAGATTTTGCTACTATGTGAATTTAAAAGCTTTTTTGAAAAACTTGCACTACCTGCAGTGAGTTCTATTCCTTTTAATACGTCGGTCATACTTGTATTTTTTTTTCTACACTTGTGCTGAGCTGTGCAAGGTCCTTCAAGAAAGCCCACTCCAGAACTCTAAAGATGAGTATCTTCAAACAGAAAGAAGACAAACTCAATTTTCTGGTGCCTTAATTTCACATTCCCATAGTGCCCTGAGCATATCATAGCTAATTACTTACTATACTGCATAGCAGTTACGGAAATATTTATCTTTTTTCCTGTTAGAGACTTGGTACTTTGAGGGCAAGAACTGTCATTTCCTCCTCTGTGCTTCCACTGTGACTGATACATAGTGGGCATGGAACAACTATTTGCTTAATTTTTTAAACAATCTCTTCATTTTACTGATCATGTACCTAAGACAGAAATAGGTATATTCAACCTACTGAAGACCTACCACTAGGTAGGTAGTACTGAAGACCTATGTTCATTGAATGGTATACACAGGGTGGTCTGTGGGCATTCATTTAGAAGCTGTGAGTGGTGCTCCTTTCATAACTGAAGTCTATGAATGTGAAGAGGAGGAAGAGAGAATCTGTTTATGGAGTGAAACACTCCAGATACATTCTGTTACCTAGCGACATCACGAGAAGCCTTTGTCTCAGTCTCATCTCATGAAAACAAAGGACAGCATTGTTAGTGTCTGACTCAACCAGGACTGGGACAATGAGCAGTGTCTTAGCACCCGGTGATCAGGCAGCCAAGGGAAGCGCTTACTTTATAGAAGCACTAATGAGGCAATTTGTGTAACCAGCATCCCTTGCAAACCAAAATCAGGCAATGCACTGGCACATTTGAAAGCTCAGGGGGCAAGAATATCTCGGTAGAAAGAGAAATGAGGCTATGGCAGGTATTCGTGACATGTAAGCAGTGCATCCTTAGGTACCATCCAGTGGCAAAAAAGCACCTGCTGCCTTGCTGCTGGAGAATGTGGTCCCCTAGGTGACACAGGGGTGGATTTTGCCTGGGAGGACTTTCTACTGCTCTGACCCATTCACCAAGACATGACCAGCAGTGTTCTCTAAGGAACTAAGGAAATGTCACAGCTGCTTAGGTTCCGGTGAAGCCCAGGTGGAATGTTTCCTTAGCCTGACATTCACAGCGTCTATGACCTGACAACCACAGATGTTCTCACTGTACTGAGACACAATATCCTCATCTACTTTTACTGATTCTCCTCCCTGGCCTGGAAGACTTCTCGCATCTGTACTTATAAAACTCCCCTGAGAAATACTGGGACTCCTGCCCTCGTTCGTTGGTGCTACCCTAGAGCTCAGATTCAGCCAAGCCATCATCGTTGTCCTGAAGTTCCTGCGTTCTGCTACTTTGAAGCAAGGCCTCTCGGAATTTGGACCCAGTGTTAGATCCAGTGAGCCTTCTGAGTCCCTTGCTTAAGCAGGGAGGGTCGGGAAGTCATGGTTGCCCAAGCTTCCTGAGCCCCTCCTAAGAAATGTGTGCTGCTACAGGTGATGTGACTCAGGGTGCATCTTGTCACCTAGCAGTGCGCAACTGCACAAGCCTTTTCACTTCCCTTATATTCTGGTTTGAGGAACAAACACAGTTACTCCACAGTTGAGGACCTAGTAGGCCTGGCCACCCGAGAGGGGCCTTAGCCAGCTGTGAAAGCCAGGCCAGAAGCACCTGCCTTTTTGCCTCTGTCTCCCTTACATCCCAGGACAGACCTATTTCTCGTACCCAAAAGGCCAACAGTCATTTCCCCACTTTTCCTTAACCCTGCTCCTGGGAGCTGATGGTAACAAAGACAGATGGCTAATCTTTAGAAAAGCATGCGGCCCCAGAGGTGGAAGTTTCCAGGCTCCGCATCTTGGCTTGGACTCTAGCTGAGATGATATTTAACTAAAAGATTTTTGTCCCTTTTGTAACACAAGGAAAATAAAAACCCACCCTATCAGACAGAGGGCAAACAGAACAAAAATCAGTAATTCATGTAATCTTACTCTGAGCTTGCAAAAAGCTCCACACCCAGAGGCACTGGTTATGGATTGATTATTGCAGAAAGATAAGGAACCCCTTAGCTGCCTGAAAGCTAAAGTGTCTGAGGAGCCTTCAGAGAGACTGCGATAGGTCAGACAGGTGAAGAGCTGTGCATACGACTGCCACGGAGAGCTGCCATGGAGGACTGACATGGAGGACTGACATGGAGGACTGCCATGCAGACAACGCCACTTAACCCTAAGATTGCTGATAAAGTGCACACAACATGTCTCCTTTTAAAAACACGAAGAAACTGCGTTCCAAAAAGTTTAATCTGCTTCTGACTGCTCAGCTGGCTCCTAGATATTTACTGGCATCTTTTGACTATTGTTTTCCTTTTTATAACAATATTATCTCAAAAAAAAAAAGTATTGCAGAAAAAGAAACATTAGCGCTTCGAGCTACCCTGCGCCGGCGGGACCTACTGGTCCCAGCCCAGGTGCAGCGTGGGTGAGACCCTCTTCCACCCCCTTGGGATGCCCACCACCACTCCGCAGCACTTCCTGTAGCCCGCCTGCCCAGTAGGAATTTCTGCCGCATTCCGGAAACCCCCAGATCCAGTCCTAGCCCAGGCCAGGTGAGTGTGTGGGAAGCTTCCAGCTACCCTGTGCTGGCATGACCTACTGGTCCCAGGCCAGGCTCAGCGTGGATGACATCCTCTTTCACCCTCTTGGGATGCCCCCCATCACTATGTAGTACCCCACTACACCAGGCCCACAGAGTAGGAATTTCTGTCGCAGTTTGGAAACCCCCAGATCCAGGCCTAGTCCAGGCCTGGTGAGTGTATGGGAGAGCTGCCTCTCGCCCCTACTGCACCTTGTCCCCTCCAGACTCAGCTCAGGCCTGGACTACAGGCCTGGGGTGAAATCCTGCAGCTGCAATCTTTGCAGAGAGTGTATGGGACAGAACCATCCAGCTAGTCCACGTGCAGAACATCTTGCCAGAGGGGCACAACAGGTTCACCCCCAATGGCGGCATCAGGAAGGAGCTGAGCACAGCAGGCAGACCCAAGCCAGGCACAGCTGGATAAATCCAAACTTAGTAGATCTGCAACTGAACGTCAGTAGGCGCTAAGGTTATAACTGCGACAAAGATCTAC
>NW_004524610.1:13407626-13416601 GCF_000260255.1 Octodon degus
GTATGTATTCTTAAAATATAAATTTTCATTAATAAAGTGAATGTGTTTGATTTAATAAGAACAAGAGTGACAGTTCTGTTTCACTTTCCACATTCAAAAGGATTATTTAGTCCATGTTCTGCCCCTAGAGAGAGTGAAATATGTGTGAAATTACTTGGCAGATGAATGTTCCTGAAGCCTGGTAGCAGAAGTAGTCACAGAGCCCCTCCCTATCTACTACGTCATAGAATATTTACTCTAGTGGGATCGTCCTGATGCCAACCTCCCACTCCTTTTGCGTCCTCGGTAGTTAGCAATCAGACTAGGGGCCACAGTCAGTACCTCTGCGCCTCCTTCCTCTCCCAGACCCACAACTGGTTCCCAAGTTTACAAAAGCACACAGAACGGGAAGAAGCCAGTCCCTCTCTGCTGTCCTTGCTGAAACTACAGAACCAAGAATGATGGTCTTCATTCCTTGGAGCAAACAGCACCTTGCTCTGCATGAATCACACTTCAGTGGTTGAATTCAGGCTTCTCACCTTCACACCTTGGAGAGTCTTCCCCAGCCTACCGAAGATAGCGAAGAGCTCCCTCACAACACACCTTTCATTTGGGTCCCCTTTTGTTGTTTCGTTTTGTTAGACATGGGTATTCCATTGCCATTTAAATGTTGTAGGTAAGTGAATTCAGCAAAATAATACAATATAGTCCAGATGTTGTATCTGTATATACAAAATAGTTAGAATAGATATACAGCTACTTTCTCTTAATTCAATGAGAAGAAAGATTTGTACTAATAGTGTTTGGGCAGGATATCATGTCTGCATCTTGTACTATAAATAACCACTACGAAAACAACAATATGCAACGTATTAATTATTGAAACTGTCCCACTAATTGGTTTTGAAATGGTCTCATTGCTATTTGTTTCTCAATAAAATTACTTAAAACCCACCTTTCATACGCAAATCAACCAATACGGATTCTCTCACTGTTATCTCCATTAACATGCCATGCCAGGATCTCCCTACCCTGCACTGACCTACACCAGGATAGGTACAGGTACCAGCATGCCTCTGAACACAGAAATCCCCAGATTATGTGAACCAGGATATCCAAAAACATTTACTCTGTCCTCCTTCCTTTCCTGAGTTTTAGTAATTGTGGTCAGGTGGCTTTTGTTTTGTTTTGTTTGTAGTGACAGGGATCAACCCTCCACATGCTAGGCACTGGCTGGCCACTGTCTTAGCCCAGCCTGGCCTCCCTTTCTCTGGGAATCCCACAGGTTTCCTCTGTGTCCTCTCACTCCTGACTGGCTGACACCAGGGCTGTCTCCAGGCCCACTGTGGAGTGGCAAGGCTTTCCTCTTTCTTTGGGGAGTTATGAACACTAAAACTCTCTTCAAATGTAGCTGTTCCATGAGTGTCACCTCACTTTACCAGATTAAAAAAGAGTAACAGGGACAACTCTTGAAAGCCTTAGGCAGATCTCCCATTCAGACAGTAGTATGAGGAATGGGAAAGACAGTCCACACCCAGGTTCCAATTTCAGTCATGTTGCAGAGTATGTTGCTTTAAGCAAATCTCCAAGATCCAGCAATATTAAACAAGGTAGAAAGTAAATGATTTATGGATAAACAGATCAAGCTAGATCATATCTGCCTCAATCCAGAGACAGATAGTTGTGTTTTGTTATGTAATCTATTCACAAAAGCATAAATTAAAAATTTGGTGTGAAATTTAACAATAATAACAATATAAATATCCTGATAACCCTCAGATATCTTGGGCACTTGGTAAGAATCTCTAGGTTGTCTCCTCCCATCTTAGAGCCCTGTCCCACCCATAGGTGCTCAATGTCATAGCAGAGTCACTATTCTATTAAGTGTACATGAAAGACTTTAAAATTTTTATCATCTTTAAGTGAGAGTATTTTAATTTAAGAAGCTTTGCTAAGTTCACACTCACCAGCAAACTACCTCGCTCCCTCACAAAGTGATTCTCAAGGTCATTGAGGAATGACTGGAAATCCCAGACTCGAAAGCCTTCCTCACCGCCCACCCCGCAGGGACCCATGCTGATGGACACTGGCACCTGCTGCTGCTAAAAGCGCAACCTGAGGTTGTGATGCCCCATGGGGGGCGCTACCACTTTAGCAATGGTTCTCAAGTAAATTCATTTCACAGCCTCTGCTCTATCAAGAACTTAGGGTCTATGAAGAGATTGGATGCTGGGTTTTCTGAAGAAGATTGTATTGTAGAGTCTCAAGGAACAGCAGTAGCCCTGGCATTCTGAGATGAAGGTTGTTGAGTAATTTTATAAAGGCAAGGGCTGGTTGGCACAAAGTTATGGCTTCCAATCCAGTGTCAAATCCAGTAATGGACCACACCTTCTCCTCATTTGAATTGGCCCAATTACTGTTTAATCAAGCGTCTTCCATGGCGATGATTGTCTCCTCTCCTATGTAAGTAGCAGCAAAGATGTCTGTGAGTTCTGACAGTGCACTGGGCACCACCCTCAGCATGGCACAAGAACAAGCTCTTTCATTTCAGGACAAATCTGTGAGGTAGTGACTGATCTACTCCAATTCTGCACATAAAACAACTAAGGTCCACAAAAGATAAGCAATTTGTCCGAGACTGTATAGCTAGCCAATGAAGGGATTAAGATTAGAACCCTGGTCAGCTCCAAAACCTAAGGTCCTTTAGGAGGTACCATGCAGAGCATTCGCATTTGTAGAATACCCCAGAATTGAGGACACTTTGTCTATTATGTCATTTAGACCCCCTAGGGAAAGAAGCTCAGGTGCTTGTCATTTATCCAACTTGGATGAACAAATAAAATCATCTGAACCTTGAATAACTTTAGGACTCTTTGGGGTGTGTGTGATGGAAAATTCAACAGTAATGGATTTAAACAAATTAAAAAACAGAAACATTGGTCCAATAACTGGAAAGTCCAGAAATAGGATGAGTTTCAGGTACAGGTTACTTAAAGACCTAAAACAATGTCCCCCAACCCAATATGTTTTGTTTGTCTCTTCTTCAGCTATCTCAGTGTTGTTTGGTTTTCTCTCCCCACATGGACCATCCTGGGACAGCCGCTCAATCAGAAAACAGGCTACTTCCCGATAGCCAAAGGCAGCACCCTGAGCCCGCGTGCCTGCTCCTGAAGCCATCATGTGGGATTTGTACAACACTGCCTGGCTCAGCCTAGATGTGGAGGCTCAGAGCCAACAATAACAGATGCCCACTGCAAAACAAGCCCCGGCCTGCCGTGGCTCTCCATAAATAACACATCATTTCTGAGTGCATTGATGTGTTTTCTACTCAAGAGCCCCGCAGAGCTTTCTTTACACAATCTCTGCTTTATAAGCTTTTCACAAGAACCCAGGGAGAAAAGCAGGGGGCTGGGCTTTCAATTGGGTTGTAGCTGAGCTCTCTTGTCTAGTCCACAGTTCCTTGCCACACAAGGGCCCCAATAACCCTTGGGAACACTGAGGAACAGCCTGTCACTTGCTGTGCCACACTTCCTGTCTCTCTGAGCACTGCCATTTTCCTGGGGCTCTCTCTCTTCTCAGGGAGTACAACACAGGTTCTCCTCGCCTCCCAGATCCCAGAATCCTCTAGCTTCTGACAGGAAGTAAGTTTCAGGTCCTTTGGTCTAGCACCCACAAGAGCCAAGGTGCTTATTGCTTCTCCTCCCATCTCTTCTCCTAGACCTTCACTGAGGAATCCTCATCAAGTGTCTGGCTTTGGGGTTAGGGAGATGGGAAGGAATCCCTACCCTCCTCACACCTCTGACTCACCAGTATTTGCCTGGCCTTGCCAAATCCCAATATAACATCTTGTAAGAGAAAGCCCCAGAAGAGCTTCTAGACTACTGCTTGTACCCCATCCCTCCACCGACACAGGAAGAGCAAAGCAAAAGGAAATCACCCACGAAGATCAGTGGTTAATATTTCAAAAATATTTTCCCATCATTTCAGCAATGATCAGAGGCCTGCAGTGTTCCAGGAGATAGGCTGAGTACCTCACACACGTCATTTGCGTTTCACTGGCTACCTGCTATGTTACCAGTGCACAGATCAGGAAAGTGAATTGCAGAGAGGGGAGGTAATTTGTCCACTATCACAGGGAGGGGCCTGGAAGGGCAGCCACTCACATCCTCTCTAAAGAGGAAGGGGCAGGGCTCATCCCAGCACATATGGCCAGTAGGAGGTGCCAGTGGGAGACAGATGGGCCAGAGGAGGGGGAAGCCGGGGTATCTCTCCCCACAATTTTCCTTTTGCCCGGGGGTAGACTCTGTATCCCTTAGCTTCTCAGCCACCTTCAACCCACCCTTTCACTGAATTCCTTTTATTGTGAATATTTGAGATTGTTCCCTTGTTCCTGGTAAGAATGGGTTTTGTACCTGTATGCGCTCTCTCTTTAGCTCTTCCTGCCTCAGAGGAGGGCTGAGGTAGGGAAGCAGTGCTGGTGTGAGGTAGGCCATCTTGTCACCAGAGGCCTTGTTCTCAGAACCCAGAGGAGTCCAGGGGAAGAGCGGGGAGAAAACACCCTCCCCCGCCTGCCTGCCCCACGGGGAAATGCCGCCCTAGGAAGGATCACTTTATTTTACTTTTGCCTTGAAGGAGGCAATCACAGCAACACAACTTACAAATGAGTTACTTTTAGCCCAGCCAGTACAACATAGCTTTTGTCTGCTATTCTGAAACCAAGTGGGAAGGTAAGAGGGGGAGGTTTTGACTCATGGGCTGGGGGTGTTCCACAGGGCCAGCAGTAACTTTGGTGTCACCAACAGGCAGCGATTTCACCTAGGGCAATGGGGGCCAGCCTGGGAGTGCTGATCACTGGTTATGGATACTCGTTTCTGGACACCAGTATCGGACCAACTAAATATCCCCGTATCTGCAGAATCCACCTCCGCGGGTAACTATTGCTATAGTAACTGGCAACCAGGGCCTTTTTTTTTTTTTTTAAAGCTCCTTTTTCTCAGGGCAAATATACATTCTGTATTTGAAAGAAAACACCCTATAAGTAAGCAACATGACCTTAGCTATTCAGAAAGGCTCATCTTAAAGAACAAACTAGTAATGTTGGGCGGCTTCAATTAGTCCAGATTGGAGGCTGCTGATTGTGAATAGCACATGTTTCAAAGCAAAGGAATGTTCGGAAGAAGCCTGGTTCAGATCAATCTGCTTCTCATTTGTATTTAATTTTCTTGCAAATGTTGGAACAGAACAGTTCATGCTGAGCAATAAGCTTCTGGGTTGAATCTAACAGCTTTTAAAAACAAGGAGTGCGCGTAGTCCAAGTTCCCGGAGCCTGCTTCCAGACCTGATGTCTCCACTGGACCAGTGATCAGAGTCTGGACTCAGGAAAGTGCTGTGAGAGATGCTTTCTCTGTGTCTTTCCACGGTGCCCCCAAAAAGGAGCTGCTGGACGCCTCCTCTTCTTGTCCCCCGAAGATGTTTCATAAAAAAGCAATCCCTTGCCTGCCACTTTTAGATAGAAAACTCCAGCCTGGCTCAGCTTAAAACTTTACTCCAACTTTAACTTTCACGTCCTGCTGCTCTCAGGGCCAACCAGGCCTCCACCTAAGGTCCCAACGTGGGGAGCTCAGGTCACTTCTCCCACAGGGGATGGGGTGAAGAAAGACAGACAGCGAAGGGAACCATGACTAGGCCCTGAGGAATGCTCCTCATGGCTGTTGTCGGTGCCTCTGACTGCAGAGTGGTCTAGCCCAAGAGATCTGCTCTTGCCTCCCTGCCCAGACAGATCACTCCAGGGCTCTTGCCTTGGTGGTGTCTTTACCTGGCGGCGATGACTTTGCAAGAGCTGTCTCTCAGTAAGGTGGCTTAACTCCTCGGGCTTTTAGAAGTACAGACTGAGCAACCTTTTTTTGAAATGCTGGGGACCAGGAATTTTTTGAATTTGAATTTGGGGAGATGTTATTTGAATGTGCTTCTTGAGATATCTTAGAAGTGGTACCCAAATCTAAACACAAAACTCATTTTTACCTCATATACACCTTGTAAAGATAGGCTGAAGGTAATATTCTTACTGCTTCTGCCCACTGAGCAACATCTGTATGCACTGCGCAATCAGAATGTTGCCAGAGGCCTCTTACCAGTGCTCACGGTGTTGCAGGCTTCGTAGCGTTTCAGAGTTCTGGGTGCTCCCCTTGTATCCACTTGACCCACCTTTTTGTGCCTAGCAGTAGGAGGGATGCCATCTGGACAGCCACCAGTCCTGATGCTTGTCACGTTCCACCGAGGGCAGGGGACAGATCCCTGCACAGTGAATGACTGATCCCAGCCCTGCATGCTGTCCTCTGAGAGCTTTCCTGGGATCCCACTTCATGTGCCTTGGGAGTGGCATGTAGAAAGGTCCCTCTGCATCCCCCGGGGGAGAGCTGCCAGCCACCTCTTCCTAGACCCTCGCTCCATGACTGGTTATATCTCCAAATTTCTGCTTCATCCAAGAGCCGGGCTGGCTGGAGCAGGTCTGGCTGTGCCACTGCTCCTTCTGGGTGCTGATTGGGTTTCCTTGCAGGTCTTTAAACATAATCAAGGCTAATCCTCTAAGTGACACTCTGTATTCTGTTATTTAAAACACCAGCTTCTGCAATATAAATCTCACAAAGAAAAGGATGGGAATATAGCTTATTATTAGAGCATCCCTGGGTCCCATCCTCTCTCTCTCTCTCTCTCTCTCTCTCTCTCTCTCTCTCACACACACACACACACACACACACGCACACACACACACACACACCCCACAAAGCACTATTTTCCTCAAATTGATGCAAACAGATTTGAAAACATTCAGTGGATAATTTAAAATTATGTAACAGTTTCTTTATTTTTTTATGTATTTAGGACAGGGTCTTCAGAGTCTAGATCAGACTTATAGTGATCCTCCTGTTTTCAGCTTCCCAAGCTCTGGGATTATAGGCAGGCACCATCGTGCCCAATCTCAATTGCTGTCTCTGCTGGCCCTGGGGGAAGGGCCAGCACAGCACTACAATTATATTATATAACAAAATGAACCAGAAAAGACAGAAAAAAACACAAACAGACTGATTTTTATTGAACAGATTTATGAGAGTATTGTCCGTCCCACCATACATGCCAGGCCTTGGGGGCTTCCTGGAAATTCTCCCCATGTATTATTGTGTGTGCTCTGTACCTTTCTACTTTTATCCCGTCCAAATTAGGAAATAGTCTATGTAATTTATCATTTTCTTTTGAACCCCTAAAGAAGCAGTTTTAGACTTGTTTACTGATCCTGGTCCTATTTTTCTGTTTTTCTAACTCACACAGTTTTATTTTTAACTTTTTCCACACCTGCTCCCTCCCAGCCCAGCCCTTCAGCAGAGTTACGTACTCCTCCCCGCAAAAAAAGTAAATAAATAAAGTTTTTTATATTCTTGAGAAAGTCTCTAAGTCATTAGGTTTCTGGGGCTGGGCTCAAATTCACTATCTTTCTGGACTTTCTTACTAACATGTTCTTATTTTCTCTCTGTTCTTATATTAATGTGCAAAGCAAGATTGTTTCTTCCAATTATTTAAATATATTCCTAAAGTCTGATATACCTATAATATTTTCATTATTATATATTATAGATACTCTGCTGGTTTTGATTTCTAAATTGGACTGGGGTTTTGACTGATTCTATTGATTTAGCCTTATGGCATCGTGCTACAACAATGTTATTTGTACGCTTTGGCATATTTTTACAGGAGCTGGGGAGATGGTTCAGTAGAATAAGCACTTCCCTGGCAAGTGCAAGGGCCTGAGTTCAATCCCCAGTTCCACAAAAATAAATAAATAAAAATAAAAATACAATTAGTAGTTAATATTGCAATATATGTGACTAGGTTTTCATGTGCTTTTGTCTTATTTGATATGGCATAAGAGAAGTAGCTAAAGGTCTTGGGACCCCAGTCCACTTCTGTGGCTGTCTCCTTCAGTCTCTGAATTTCTGCCACATGAATGTCACCTGTAGTTTTTATGTCTTCCCTGGGAATTGCACTTTGGTCCTGAATCTCTAAGTCCATTGGACCTACACTCCATGTTGTTAGGGTGGTGGCCTAGCTGTTCTCCTTGGTTTCCTTCATCCTGTCCTGACTGCCACTTCCTGTATTACTGTGTTATCTCTGTGATTTTAAATAACTCATACTTCTAGTCCTTGATGTGAAATTTATTAATTCTGCATTTCCTTAGCACATATTTGTTCACTTAAAAACTTTAAACCTTTCTCAGTTTATTTTAAGTATCTCTCTTCTGTAGAACAATGAGTTAGATAATCCTTGGTGATTTACTCTAAAACTCTATTTCTTTTACTAAGCAAATCGTCTTCACCTAAAGAAAGGGATGCTTTACATTTAGCTATAACAGCTGTGCATTGCCTTAATTTTTTATTTACTTTATTAAAATATTTCATTGGGTGATATATTTGCTTAGGTTTCTTTTTTCTTTTTTCTTTTTGTACTGGGGATTGAACTCAGGACCTTTCACTTGCCAGCCAGGCACTTATGCCACTGAGCTAAACCCCCAGCCCTTTGCTTAGTTTATATATTATTTTGAAAATATGAATCTGATGTGTGTATATGCAAAAGATTATGTTTTGCTTTAGTGATTCCATTCATAATTATAGGTTTATAGGTTACTTGTAGCCTAGTTTACTTTCCATAGTTTGTCAGTTTCCTACTGTAAACAATGTTTTTCTTTCCTTTCATTTTAATTAATTTCATCATCTTTATGATGTTTAAATTTATGCTATTAAACATGTTTACCTGCTATTGCAACTTTAAAAGATATGTTTTTTTTTAATGAAAAATTAGTTTAGGCTTTGTTTTTGTTTTGTTTTGGGGGTAGTTTTGAGACTGTCTCACACTGTAGTCCAGGCTACCTTCACACTCACCATAGCCTTCCTGCTTCAGCCTCCCAAGTGCTGGAGGGCTAGAGTTACAGATGTAACCATGCCCAG
>NW_004524610.1:13417261-13423197 GCF_000260255.1 Octodon degus
TTAGGGAAGGATCTACAGAGTGTTCAGGGTCTCACTACTAGATCGAACTCATAGTGATCCGCCTGTTTCAGCCTCCCAAGAGCTGGGATTACAGGTGCGCACCACCACGCCCAGTCTCAATTGCCATCTCAGCGCGCCCTGGGGGCGGGGTCGCATGGCAGGCCCAGGGATCCAACCCCAGCCCCTGTACCTGCTTGCAGGTGTTTTAATTCGCTGAGCTATTTGGCCAGCCCTGTAAAGTTCAATTATTTTAATAGGTTGTGTTTTTGTGCTCACTGATCTGAGTCAACATTCCCTGAAGCGTGGCATACCATTTCAATGTAGGACTTCAGTTTCTAAATTCAGAAAAATTCTTTTGAATTATATTTTGAGGATGTATTGCATTTCATCTGTGCCCATTAACCATAATGTGTCAGTTGGTCTGGATTAAGAAATGCCTAACATGCTAATAGGCATTTCTGTTTGGGTCTGCCTGGTGGGTCGTACCGACGTGACCCTGAGTACCATAGGTAGTCTGTGGGCCCTTTCCTCTCTGGCACTCTCCCCTCATGAGGCTTCCTGACCACCCGGAACTAAGCAGCTTGCTGTCCCATATCCTCCTCCTGCGATCTTTCCATCTTGGAGATAGCTAGCCGTGAACTGAATTCCCTGACACTAGGCACTGAATGAAACCTCCTGTGCTTCAGTTGTGGGTGTTGGGTATCACATATCAGTAATGAAAAGCTAACACACCATCCTTTGGCCGGAGATTTCTTTAAAGACATCAAATACATCCGTGCTGGGCAGCCTCTTCTTCTTACAGCCACCTTGGGATGGGCTGGAGGCCCTGTCTCCTGGGCTGGCTGCTATTTGCTCCTGATTGCATGTACTCACTCAAGCATAAGCTAATTGAATCAGGCATTCTCTAATCAGTAGAATGTGCACAACATCGCCCTACCAGAATTGGGCCCCAGTTCCCTAATAAAGTGTTTTTCCTTTTGCCTTTCCTCAGACAAAGTAGCTGTCCCTCATTGTCTTAACAGTAGAAAGGAGGTTAGATGAGAATTAGGGAGCTTCCCCTCACTGTCATAAGAATTCCTGTTTTCCTGTCTTGAAGCATCACAAAATCACCTGGTGAGAGCTGCAAGCATGACTTTATGGTCAATATTTGTGGTGAGCACCATGGGTTTTTTTTTGTTGTTGCAGAACTGGGGATCGAACTCAGGCCCTTGCACTTGTCAGGAAAGCACTTATTCTACTGCACTGTCCCCCAAGCCCCCACCATGTTCATTTTATGTTCCATGCACACTTACTGTGGCATAAACGGAAAAAGAAATATGAGCACTGGTTCTTCATTCTAACTCTCAGGAATTCAGTTTTATTATCTGTAAAATGAGCTCAGTAAAATGCATCTTGCAGAATTCTTACAAGGATTAGCAATAGGATACGTGTTCTTCCGTTATGATTTAGGGCACAGAGTAGGGGGTTGCAGCGGGACAGCACAGATTTCCTTTGTGCTCTGCTTGTCCCTGCTTCATTCTTTTATATTTAATGAAGGGCAATTTTAATTGAGAGCAAAATTGGTTTGGAAATTTAGCCCATGCTGCAATTGAGAGAGGTATAGAAAGGCAGCTCAGAACACAATCTCTCATTTGATTTTAGTCCAGCTTAAAGTAAATCCAAATTTCAGTGTATTCTTTCCAATTTTAAACAATATTTTAAAAATTGGCATAGGAAAAATATTTCTTCATGTCTATTACTGTGATTCTACTATGCTATTTAATCTGTTTGAAACATGATGAAAGGTAGTTTTGAAAAACCACTTAAATATTGACCACTTACTATCCCAAAAGATGCAGTGGAAAAAAAAAAGCTTTAGCTTTTGAAGTTAAAAATGCCGAGCTCTGTGATTAGGGAGGAACCCACTCAATTCTTCTGAGCTTCATGTTTCTCATCTTTAAATGGGACATTTGCTTAGTTTATAGGTTGGTAGCACTAATTGAAATGTGATACAAAGAGATGATACAATTTTCACTATTATCTACCATATTTCCCAAATATTAGCATCAGGAGAATAACTCTGATTTTTGTATTCATTTATTATAATAACTCATTTGTGAGTTTGGATTCCTATAGTTTCATTGGGTGTTAGCCTGAGAGCTACGGGCTGGGGTGATAGCTCAGCAGTCTAAGTGCTTGCTTGGCAAGTGCAAGGACCTGAGTTTGATCCCCGGTACCACATGCAGTGAGAGGCCCCAGAACCCAGGCATGCCGTGTTGGCACATGCCTATGATCATAGTACTGGGAAGGCTGAGACAGGAGGGTCACTATGTCTGAGCTGTGTAGTGAGACCCAGTACCAAATAAATAAATACATAAATAAATACATACATACAAGCTACTCAGTAGAGATGACTATGGTGGCCCAGGTGTCATCTCAGGAAGCCAGGGGTACTCTAATTGCAGCCACCTTTCCATTTATTTGAGGTCTACTAATGTGACTTTTGTGTGAAGAGTTTCAGACTAATCTGACTTGCTCGGATCAGTTCAGGTGACAGGAAGGTCTATCAAATGCCAAGCCCTGTGATTAGGGAGGAAGCCACTCAATTCTTTTGGTAGTGAGACCAAAGAGCACTCCTTTCACTCATTTCTAAACAGTGAATTAAATCTTTACTGTTACAGCTGGGGAAAGATCTTTACGAGTTTATCATTCCAGAGCCTTTCGTAGCTCTTTGTACGAGGTTCCCACACCCAGACACTTGTCTCTCATTCCAAAGCACTTTGAGAAAAATGCCTCTTCTAAAATTGCTGTGGGTGTGAAATTCTTAAAAGTTCTGTGAACTAATGTCTCCTAGGAGTCCCGGTGTGATACCTCATGATTGTAATCTTGGAATAATGCAACTATCAGAGGATAGAGCCCTAGAAAGACTTCAGGAAGATGTTTGTGATTCCTATGTATCGTAGTCAGGGACCCGTGAAATCAGCATGCCACCCTCTTTGCCGTCTCCTCCACGTCTGCTAGGTGCAGCCCACAGCCACTTCTCTGCAAACGCCCACTATCCCAAATAAGCCATCTGTCAGCTAACGTGATTGCTTGGTTCTTCTTGGGGCTGGCCGACCTCTGCTGGATTTAAGTTATTAACATTTAAAGACAATCTTTTTGGGTGTCTGCAACTCACAAGAGAAAGGAAAGGGATGGAAGTGCCGTTCTTGGAGTTCCTCATAGACCCTCCTAAGGACAATTTCTCAATGTCAACTAGGTGACAGCAGAGAAAATACTTTCTACACAAGGGATTCATAGCTGAACAAGAAAGCAAACTCTTTTTATTGTGGGAGTCTGGGAGACATCTCTCCTCCAAGTCCTTTCCTTGCAGTTATTCTTTGATACTTTTACAATTGACACTAATCATAGGATTTACGGCATTTTGTTTGCCTGATTGGAAAAGAACTGTGAGATGCCAGCATTTGAACTGAACAAAAGTAGAGAATATAAGAGCATTGACATATTAGTAAATGCATTGTCCTCTGTATGTCTAATTTATCCCTTCAGAACGATTTTTATGTAAGATGCTGAAACTGTACACATGTTTAGCAGCAAATCCAAGAAGTTACTCTGAAAACATGAGAAGCTGACCAAATAAAGCTGTTTTCACAATGCATTACCAGAGCATCCGTCAAATCCAAGGCCAGTGGCGAGGGAAATTGTCCACAACCAGAGTGCTGGCCCACATCTGGGCATGGTCAGATTACCAAGAGATCAGATTTAGGCAGCGCTGGGATTTATAGTGCTTACTTATCAGACACGACCAAAGAAGTCAGCACAGTCCCAGCACACGGCCACCAATGGCCAGTCTGTGATCTGTTCCGAACACCAGAGGCACCATTCAATGCCATCGATCACATTGCACTGTGGCTAAAGCTCTCCACAGTCAGAACCCTCCTGGGCAGAAGGAACTGAATTATCTCAACTGGATGCAGCCTGGGGCCCCAACCCCAGCCCTTCACATTAGACAATTCTGAGGAGCAGATGAAGTTTAAGCAACATTCTGGGGGCACAACGGGCTCTTTCCAGGTCCAGCTTTCTATGTGGGTCAGCCTGGTCTCTTTCTGCACACAGAAGTGCAAGGACGCTCGGCATGCAGGCCAGGCAGAGCTCGTCAGGCGCCACCTCATGCAGTACACCGTGCAGCTCACTCCACAGGACTGAAGCCTTATGCCTCCCCTGCCCCTCTCCAGGCTGCTTCACCCCAGTGCTGGAACACTTTTAGTGTGGCAGACGGATTCATCTTCAGTCTCTCTGAGCCAGAGTAAGAAGCTGTTAGCTCACTTGAGTTTACACTGCGAGCTGAAATGCAAGGAGCCAAAGTGGCTGCATCTCCACACTGGCTTTCTGATGAAGCAGCTCAGAGCAGGGCAATGTGGTGCAGGGCAATGTGGTGCAGGGCAATGTGGTGCAGGGCAATGTGGTGCAGGGCTTCATGCGAAGTGGTGCTGCCCTCAGCTTCACATGAGCCAATCAGAGCAGCCGGCTTTAGTCAGTCGGTAAGGTAAAGTAGGCTTTGGGGGTGAGAACTGAGGAACTTCGGAGCCTCGCAGAGATGAGCCCTAGTTCTACAGCCTAGCCTTTGCTTTTGATTGGGTCAGGTGCTTGAGCTCTCAGAGCAGTTTTTCTTTTTTCCATCTATGATGTTATAATAAAACTTAAAGCTTGGGATTAATAATAAGATGAATGAGATATGTATAAAACTTTTGCCACTATTCATAACATCTGGTAAGAAATGATAAATACTACCCCTTAATTTTAGTACAGGACTGAGCTATAAATCATGAAAACAGTTGTATAGCACTAAATGAAAGTATGCTTGTGTGTATGTAGTTAGAACGTTGATAAGAAATTATCCTTATCAATTTTCCTTTTGCTATATATATATATAGATATATATATATTTCGGGTGTTTTGCTAAATATATATATATATATATATATATATTTGATTTCGGGTCTTGCTATGTGGTTTGAACTCAGTGATCTTCCTGTCTCAGCCTCCCCAGCACTGGAATTACAGGAGTGCACCACCATTCCCAGTTTCAGTACTGATATGATGCGCCTGAGGTTCTGGGGCTAGCATAGCATGTGGTACCGGGGATCGAACCAGGTCCTTATGCTTGCCAGGCAGGGGCTTAGACTGCCACGCTATCTCCCCAGCCAGAACATTGTCTTTTTAATAATGTTATTAGTGGATGTTAATATTACATAAGGAGATTTATTTATTCATATCTTAATCAATTTCCATCCTGTTTTCCCCATTTCCTTTTCCTCCCCTTTCATTTGTCTGCTTCTCCTTCCCAATAAGTCTACCTCCTGGTTTCCTGTTCACTGTTACTTACTTATTTATTTATTCATTTGTTTTTAGGCTTCTGATATAGAAATTATATGACCTTTAACTTGCTGAGGCTGACTACTTTCACCTACCTTGGTGGTGTCTAGTTCTATCCATTTTTCTGTAAAGTACTTTCTGGCTGGGTATTTGTCCCTTGTGAGTATACACCACATTTTCTTTATCTGTTGATGGGCATCTCAGCTATTATGAATTGTACTGGCATAAATATCAGTAAGTATGCTTCACTCTAGTGCTAAAGCCTTTCAGAAATATGCCCAGGAGTGCTATCTTGGGTCAAATGAAATTTCTGTGTTTATTCTCTTGAAGAATTCCACCTTACGGCTGGCCAAATAGCTCAGCGGATTAAATTAAAGTGCCCGCAAGCAGGAACAGGAGCTGGGGGCACAATCCCCAGGCCTGCTGTGCTGGCCCCACCACCAGGGCATACTGAGATGCTGATTGAGACTGGCCGTGGTGGCACGCCTGCAATTCCAGCATTTGGGAGGCTGTAAACAGGAGAATCATTAGGAGTGTGGTGTGGTAGTAAGACCCTGAACATCCTGTAGACCCTAAAAACT
>NW_004524610.1:13423404-13436454 GCF_000260255.1 Octodon degus
TCTTCTTCTTCTTCTTCTTCTTCTTCTTCTTCTTCTTCTTCTTCTTCTTCTTCTTCTTCTTCTTCTTCTTCTTCTTCTTCTGCAGAACCGAGGATTGAACTCAGACCCTTGCCCTTGCCAGGCAAGCGCTTATTCTACTGAGCCATCTCCCCGGCCCCACCTTCTTCTTTTATAAGGACTTATTCACTTCATTTGCCCACGTTTTATTGGATTCATTATTTTTATGAAGCCTAAATTTTCAGTTCATTATTTATTCCAGGCATTAGTTCTTGGTCAAAAGCATAACTAGCAAAGATTTTCTCCCATTCGGGGAGTTCTCTCTTCACTATTAACTGTTCGCTTTGCTGTACAGAAACATTTTATGATCAAGAACAGCTAAAGCAATCCTAAACACAAAGAGCAGCGCTGGGGGCATCGCTGTAGCAGAATTAAGTTATGCTATAAAACCAGATTAACAAAAAAAGATGATATGGCACAAAAACAGAAATATAGATCAACAGAGTGGAATAGATGACATAGAAACGAACCCAAACTCTTCCCATCCACGAATTTTTGACCACAGAGCCTAATATATCCACTGAAGCAAAAGCAATCTCTAATAAATAGCTCTGAGAAAACCGAAGGCAAATTCTAATAGATAGTTCTAGATCAACATGCAGAAAAGTGAAACTAGAAGGCTGTATCTTCCCCATGAAATAAAATCATATCAAGATGGATCAAAGGTCTAGAAATAAACCCAGAAATATTAAAACTACCACAAAGTTTCAGCATAGCAAAGCAATAACAAAATATTGAATCTGTAGATGCAGACAAATATTTCCTAAATAGGACTCCAAAACATACAAAATAGTACCAAGAATCAACAAACAAGGTTACATCAAGCTAAAGAGGTTCTGCCCAGCAAACATTATATTGTATAGTATATTTGAAAATAAATCTTAAATGATATGCTGATAGAAAAATGTGCTCTCCTTTTTTAAAAAGTAGAATATTATAAAGGAAGTTAGAATTGACTTCCATCACTCTCTACTATTTTCTATCAATTTCATTTCTTTCTTCTTTGTTTTGTATAGGTAATGAAAGTCATCATATTTTTATAGTTAAACATTGTATCAGTCAGCTTTCTGTCACTGTGACAAATAGCTGCATAAACAACTTAGAAAAAAGAAATCTCTGTTGTGACTCATGGCGTAGGTTCACAGTTGCTGGTCTGTGCTGCACTCGGGCCTTGTGAGGCAGCATAACATGGAAAGGCATGCGTAATAGAACAAAGATGCTTACCTCAGGGCACCTAGGAGAGAAAAGAAGGGGCCTGGCTCCCAATATCCCCTCCTGAGGCCATGCCATGTGATCTCACTTCCTTCTACTAGGCTCTGCCTCCTTAAAGTTTCGGTACCTCCCAGCAGCACTACTGACGGGAGGCCAAGTCATATGAGTGTTGGGGGGACATTCCCCATCCAAGCCAAACAATCATAAAAGTGTATAGCTATTTAAAGATTCTTATAGTAGTTTCTAAATGCTACAATATGATATGTGCTATGGCAGTGCTGCTTTTCTGCTTTTATTCAGCATTGCTTCTGAGTCGTTCTCATGTTATAATACTTAAATCTGTAGCATTCCTGTTATTGCACTGAGACATGCTAAGTGGATGTATCCGTGTGTGACTAATGTGATCTATTTTGCACATGTGAAGGCATTTTTAAAATTATGTGTAGTGTGTCTATAAATAATACCATGAACATTCTTTCCACAGGTCCAAAATGTTGTCAGGGACAAATGCCAGAAGTAGAACTCCTAGGTATAAATATTTTAAATGTTATTGGATATTGGCAAATCCCTTTCTAAAGTGATTATATCAGTTTACAATCTCACTACCAGTTTTTAACTATTGCTGGAGCCTCACGTTCTTGCCAACGTTTAAATTTTTGCCAGTCAGTTTGGAAAATGATTTGTTGTGCTACTTCATTTTCCCTCGGTAGTCTAGATGTGAATACTTTGCTATTTAGACTAAAAATACATTTTTATTGTATATCTCTGTGTCAGTGTTCTGAAGGAATAGATTTAATATATGTGTGCATTTATAGAATCCAGAATTGTGGAGCCAAGTGTGGAACAGTGCTGAAAGGCCAGTTGTAAGCTGAAGATCTGGATGACCCAGTAAAAGCCAGAGGCCGGCAGAGTTCCATGGAGGTCCATATCAGGAATCCAAAGGGTCTCTGCTGAAAGGCGAAAGAGGCTGCACTGGAAATCTGTAGACAGAAGTCCAAAGGCAGTGGACAAGAGTGGAGCTTCTCCCAAGAAGTAGAAGCAGGACCTCTTTCCTCTTATTTATTCTATTCAGGCTACAAACCTACTGGTTGGTGCCACCCACACCCAGGGTGGGTCTTCCTCCATAGGAAAGTACATTATTCCGACATATCCAAGCTGTGCTAAATCGATCCGCTGGGCATTTCTAATTCAAGTTGACAGCACAGTTAACTATCACCATGGTGATAACAAGTATTGTTTTCCTCAGATGCATTTCTGGTTACTTCATTGACTTTTTTTTTTTAACAGTTGTAAATGGAAACTGGTAAATAGTTGCTTGGAAGTACAGAAGCCATTGATTTTGTATTTTGATTTTATATCAGACAGAATTCCAGACTACTTTACATGTTTTTGATAGCCTGCCATTTGTTATCATATATTTCCCAGGTAAACAATTATATTACCTATAACTCATCACAGTTTTTATTTCTTTCTCTCTAATAATACATTTTGTTGTGGGGTTTTTTGGGGTGGAGGTTCATTTCCTTTCCCTGTACAGTGCAGTATTAATTACTGCGGCCAGCATCCTTATTTTAGTCGGTATAAATTGCTATATTTTCAACATATTTTTGTTCAATAACTCACCAGGTGAAGGAAATTTTCTTCTATTCCTCATTTTCTCTTTTCTAGATGTGTATTTTAATCATATGCAACTACTGAATTTTAAATCTTTGATTAGTTCTTTCTTTTAACTGAATGTAATTTATTTCCTGGGTGTAAAACTTTCCTAATCCTTGATAGTATTAGATTTGTCTTTGGCATTCTATTCTTAATACTTTATTAGCTCAGCTCTTTTCTGGCGAGGTTCTGGATTTTGTCTTTTCTGTTGCTGTTGCTACTGTTGAATGGCCCTCCTGAGTCTCTCATTCCTGACCTTGAACTTGTCCCTCTGTTGTGACTTCTGCAGGTGGACAGCTGACACTTTGTATAGCGGATAAAGCAGGAGAGTTGGACTCCACTTTCTCTGGACGAGTGCTGGGGAAGGTGGCGTGCTCCTGCTGGGCTGCCTTGCACCTGGCCTTCTGGGCTTAGCAGTTCCATCTTCCACCTGTCACCAGCACTTGGCTCTCTGTCCCAAAAATTGCTTTTTCTGGAAATAGATATCTCCGTTAAAGCTTTCTAGCCCTAAAGGTGTGTGTGTGTGTGTGTGTGTGTGTGTGTGCGCGCGCGCGCACACGCATGTGTAAGAGAAAGACGCAAAGAATCGCGAAGGGTTTCACAGCTACAGATTTTACTACAATAACCCAACGAATAAATCTTATAATTGTCCTTTGGCCTTGTCTCTACTCTGGCTTCCACTACTTCTTAGAAGAATGACTAATATTCTTCTCACTTTTGAAGATATTAGTCTCTCGTGGGCTTCTGCACATTGAGGTTGTTTATGATTTCTTTTAAGTATGACCTCATTTGTAATTTAGGGATGCAATACAACTTGGGGGAGAATTTCCTTATTTGAATATGACTGTAGAGAATATGAGGGCCGGGGAGAAAGCTCAGCAGCATAAGTGCCTATCTGGTCCTGAGTTCAATCCCCAGTACCACAAAAAAAGAGAATATGAATATATATATATACGTTACATAATCATGCACATTGAGATATAGACAAATACACAGACAGAACCTTCCATGTCTAGGGTTTCTTGGAGCATACCTGAGTTCGGTGTGTGCTCACCCTGCTATTTTAAATACAACTGCACCCTCCCTCTAAATGAGTATCTGACCTCCAAAGACTCTTCCTAGACTTCAACCTGAGGTCTTCACTACACAGCATATCAGCTGTACATAGCACACACACACTGAGATAGCAGCATCAGACAGGACTTAGTAAGACATGACTTGGTCTCAGAATGGCCTCTCTTGATCTACATATGGAAAATAGGAGTTGAAAACTATCTTCAAATTGTTTTCTGGATCTTATTGATTCCATTTATTAGTTTTGTAACCTTGAATAAGTTTTTATTTCTGAGTCTCGGTTGGGTTGTTGCAAGAGTCAAGTGAATAACAATGCACATGAAGACAATTCGTGATCAACTAAGCGTTGTGTATGGAAACCCTTATCATTGTCACTGCTCCTGTCATCTCTGACAATACAGTCATCCAAACTATTCTGCGTATATACTTAAATACATCTTTTTCCTTCCTTTATTTTGTCCTTTTTCTCATCCCAGTTTTTCCTTCCCACTGAAAAACTTCTTTCCCTTCCTCAGTGTCTGTTGTATCTTCTAGATATTTATTACTCTTTTAGGTTCTCACACTAGAAAGACAATATGATGTTTGCACATGTGGACCTGATTTATTTCACTTGCCAATATAGTCTCTAGTTGCATCATTTATCAACAAAGTCCTCAAATTTATCTTTTCTCAGAGCTGAATAATACTCTGTTGTATAGAGATAGCATATCTTTTTTATCCATTTCACAGTTCGTGGGCATTTGAATTGTTTCCAAGTTTTAGCAATGACTGTTAGCACTGCTACAAGTATGGGTGCATATATATCGCTGTGGTATAATGATTGTAGTTCTTGTGGAAAAATACCTAGGAGGTGACTAGCTGGCTTGAACAGGGCCTCCAATCCTAGATTTTTGAGGAATCTCTACACTGATTTCCATAATGGTTGTCTCAGCCTTCACTGCCACTAACAAATGGAGAAGGGTTCGTTTTTTCCTCACAGCCTCTCCAGCATTTGTTATTGGTTAACTTCTTGATGATAGTCAATCTTCTGGCATAAGATGACATCTCAACATTATTTTAATTTGCATCTCTTGAATGACCAATTATGTTGAACATTTTTTTCATATAGTAATTTGCCATTTGTATCTCTTCATTTGTGAAATGAATATTCATCTCAGATGCCCATTTTTGGATTGGGTCTTTGAATTTTGGAGGCTTGGTTTTTAAAAATTCTTTATATGCTCTAGATAGTAGTCCTTTGTCTGACAGACAGCCTGCTATAATTACTTCCCACTTCATAGTTTTCTTTTTACTCTGTTGGTAATTTCTTTTGACATGCAGAAACTTTTTAAAAAGATGAGATTCCAATTATTGATCCTTTGAAATATTACCCATGCAGTTTGATTTTTGAACTTTATGTTCTTAAGGTTTCTACCTACTTTCTTTCCCAGAAGATTGAGTGTTTCAGCTTAAATATTTAAATCTTTGGTCCATTTTGACTGTATTTTTGTGCATGGTGATAGGTATAAAGCTCTTTTAACCTTTGGTATGTGGAAAGCCAGTATTTCTGCCACCATTTATTAAGAGGCTTTCTTTCTTCCAATGAACATGTTTGGCACTTTTTTCAAAGTTAAGGTGGCTGAGTGTGCTTGTAGTTGTGTCTGCATATTCTGTTCTGTTCCATTGATCTTCAGTTCGGTTTTTATGCCAAGTACCATGCTGATTTTATCACAGTAGCTTTATAGTATAATTTCAAGTCAAGGATTGTGATAACTTCTGCCTTTCCTTTGTTATCCAGGATTGCTTTTGCTATTCTATGTCTCTTCTGGTTCCAGATGAATTTTAGGAATATCTTTTTTCTAGATCTGTGAGGTATATTAATGGTATTTTAATTAGGATTTCAATGAATCTTTGTAACAATTTTGGGAGTATGGCCATTTTCACAATGTTGGTTCCTCCTACCCAGGAGTAAGGAATATCTTTTCATTTTCTGAAATCCTCGTTAATCTTTTGTTTTCAGAGTACTATAATTTTTGCTGTATAAATCTTTTACTTCCTTTGTGAGATTGATTCCTAAGTATTTCATTTTGGGGGGGTGTCCCTGTGAAAGGTATGATTTCCATAATTTCTGTCTCAGTGACTTTGTTGTTTATTTATAGAAATCTATTCATTTTTGAGTGTTGACTTTGTATCCAGCTATGTTACTGAATCTGGTTATTAAATCTACAATCTCTTAGTAGAGTTCTTAGGGGTTTTCTATGTACAGTATCATCTCATCTGCAAATAATGATAATTTTGCTTCTTCCTTTCCAATCATTATTCCTTTTATTTCTTTCTCTTGTCTAATTTCTCTGGCTAATGTTTCCCAGAACTATACTGAATAGGAGAGGTGACAGCGGGCATCTTTGTCATCTTTGATTTTTTTTTAATCGGTTGTACCTAGAGCTTCAGGTGCTCACAAGTGAAACCCATATTGCCTGCTACATTAGACACCTGTGTGTTGCCACACAGAGATATCCAAGAAAACGAATATCTAAGGAAAAAAATTAACTTGGCCCCCGGCCTTGGAAGCCCGCCCTGCAAGGGCCCAAGAACCCCATCCATGAGCCACTCATCCTGGCAGAACCACACAGCAGAGCAAGCTGCCCCCCTCATGAGCCAGAAAACAAGGGGAAGAAAGAAGGCATGATCATAGTCCTCTTCCAGGTCACACCCCCTACGTCCTAAGAACCTCCAGTGGGCTCTGTATCTGGAAGGTTCTGCCACCCACCATTAGTTCCACCTGTGGACTAAGATTTAACACATGTACCCCAGAACCTATTTGTATAAGAATATGCTTCATGGAAACATTTTCATGCTGTTACAGAAAGCAAGCAAGACTTTATTTTGAATATACATATCATATTGACTGAAAGTATATTGCTTTAGTTTATAGGATTGATTTTCAAGCCAGCCAAATAATTTTCCTTGCTTACTTGGTAAATCCTTCCTTAAAACAATAAGAGTTCTGTGGAAGTTATAAGTAACTTCTGGATTTCCTACTGTTATTATCCCTGCAATAACTTTAGCCAGCTTGAAGAATTAAGAGATTGCCTTTATGTCTTATTAAAATCTTGTGTTGAGAAGGATGGTAGAACTGTTTAAGAATGTCTCAGAGAAGATTACTGGAATATTCTGATAATATGATGTTCCTGAGTTCTCTTTGCTGGCATACCAATATTTTAATAATTCTATTATTTAATCCTGCTGAATTGCGAGCTCATCTTCATATCTCCTTATCCTACTGAGAATTTATCAGACAGTACAAAAATGTACCCTAGAATCCTGTTGTGTACACCAGTGCCGTTTTCAGAGTTATTCTGTTTTAGTCTTTATAAGAAACTGTGGGACCAAGCCTTTGGTCCTATTGAGGTCACAGGCCTCGACCATCATGAAGTTCATGGGTCAATATGACGTTCATCAACCACAAAGTTCTTTTCCAGCATGTACAAATCTCAGACACATCAATTTCCACTGCTTGTGCCCTTTTTTTTTTTTTTTTTGGTTGTTGTTGTTGTTGTCTTTAATGTGTTTCTTATATTTGTTTGGAATGATTTTGATTTGACTACACTGCCTAGAAATGTACAGGAATAAAATGTCAGGAAACAATACTTCACTGTTTGCAAACAGGATGTTATAAATTTGAGCTAGATTGTGAAACTGGACAAACTTTCATGTTTCTTCAAACATGGAAAATTCACAATTCTCTAATACATTAACATAAATCTCAGGCCTGGGGAGATAGCTCAGTAGAATAAGTGCTTGCCTGGCAAGCACAGGGTCCTGAGTCAATCCCCACTACTGAAGAAAAAAAACCCATAAATCTCACACAATAGAACAATCCTTCCCTTGCCCCATGATAATACCAATTAGGAGAAAAAAGTTGCTGTATGGACAACATTTGCTTTTCATACTCTATAATTTACAGACAACAAAGTTAGAAGATGCTGTTTTGCTAAATAACATTGAATAAATAAAAGTCAATTTATAGAAAAACTGCCTTTCTGTAATTTTCACTGCTTTTTTGTATGTGAGTTTGAAAGTTTTTAAGAGAATACTGTGATTTGTTGTCCTTCTATGGCAATGTCATTTTCTTGTGAATACTAACAGCTATCACATTTGTTAAAAGCCAATAAATGGAAGCAGTCCTTCACACACAGCTCCAAACTTACTGCTCATTACCAGTGCTAGACTCACGACACTGCCTCTGCTGATGAGACTTGTCACTCGAAAATGAAATCAGCATTCCTTATTAACCAGGCATCTAGGATCTAGACATTTAGATAGCTGAATTCTATTAACTGGACTTAAGATCTAATGAAAAAAGATCCACAAATTTGACACAGAGCTTCCTGGGAACACTATGTAGTTCCATGAAATGGTGAGAAGTGAGGGAGTTGCAGAGGTCATGTTGCCCACCTACTGTCACCCCTCACAAAAAAAGTTGATCTGAACATGTCATGAGGGCACTGATTTCTAGAGTATTTCACAAGGATTCCTGTATCCACTGAAAACTTGGTGTGAGCTCACCTTGTGACTGCTACAACTGCTTCACACTTACCTAGCTACACTCCTTCAGAGAAATTCAGAAAGTATTTTCCTTTCCAATGCCATGGCAAGTTGAAAAATACTTTTCAAACCTCAATGTACGCTAAGATGCTTGTGCTAGCCCTGGTAGGTTCTCATAAGTGTGATGCGGTAGTTACACCCTTGCAGTGAAGGCTCTTGGAACAGTGTATTTCAATTTCCAGAAACTGACGTGGGAGATTGACCCCACTCTGCCTTTCTATGTCTTTGTCTCTTGCCCATACTTCGCTCATTCTTTCACTCATCCTCATATCTACCAGCCACAGTTTTCTCAAGTCACCTTTTTAAAAAAAAGAAAAAGAAAAAGGTTTTGTGCCAAGTGCTAGAGATACAAAATGTACAGGACAGAGCCCTTGTCCTCAGAGAATTTGCTGCCGTAGCCCAGAGGCTGCCTTTGCGTTGTATTCCTAAGGGACAGAAACATACTCCATCACTGGCAATTGCTGAACAAGTGCATTTTGTCATAAGAACTTTGTCTGGAGCAACGGACCCAGCAAAACATACAGACCAGGATATAGTTTGTCCCTTAGCAGAAAGGAGCACGGTCCTGCTTCGTTGTGTTTGCTATTACTCTCTCTTGCCCAGTGGCCCACTGCCTTTGCTCTGGCTTTTATATGCTGCTTACGCACAGTTTCCTCTTCCTCAGAAGTTTATCTATGTGTGGTTCTAACCTATGCATCTGTTCAGCTTCCATTCCCATTACCAACTAAACTATTTCTTAGCTCACAGTCAAATAATTAAGAAACAGACTGTGTTGAATGTGTCATATGATATTTGGCAAGCTCCAGCCCTTAAACATGCACAAAGAAGAAGTCTCATCCTTCGGTGGCTATCTAAGGTTGCTTTGTTTCCTTATCTTCCACTAATTGAGGACCCAAGGGCACAGCTTGTAATTTATGTTTGCCGGTACCTCACAGTGTGGGAAGCAGGCATTCAACTTCTTTGCCATTACATTTCTGAGTTATTTGACATTTCTCAAACACAGGAATGACCAAGTCATGAAAGTGCTGCTTTCAAAGGGAACATGTCTTAGGCAGGTTTGAAATCACAAGCAAGGCTTTAAATTTAGTGGTGCTGGCATCCATGGTGCAGTCTGCACTGGAACCTTAAGGCATCCCATGCCCTGGTCATCCCCCTTCCAAATGCCACTTTCCAAGTTATTAAGTAATCGCTATGTGCAACAGCAGATCCTGGTTTTCTGGATGCAAGAAGCACAGATTCATATAAGCCTTCCGGTTAATAAGGGTTTGTAGAGGCCACCTGTGCTAACAGGAGAAGGTAATGGGAAATAGCACGCCTGGTAAAAGGAATTGCACCATGGGCCCCACAGAAGTGGAACTGAAAGTCCATGCAGCACTCCAGTCTGCTCCAGCCGAGCCTAACTGAGCTCGGGGCATGGATCCTACTCCGACCTCGCACTTTAGAACCTGCCTCCTTCCCCCCCCCGTTGTTTCCTGTGTATTTTCTTTTCTTCTCCTTCCTCTAATCCTATGACTCTTCTGTATCTTAACAGTTCTTTTCACATGAACATACTTCACCGTTAGTGCATGTTTTATGGATAAATTGTTCTAGAATGGGTTGCACAGGAGTTGTACCTGGCGCAGGTGACAGAGGAAACTTGACGGTCAGTTCCAGAACCCAGGACTGGTTTTTCCTCAGCAAGGCAGTGAACAAGGCCACATCCCTCAGAAAGTGCCATGCTGTAGGTCCTCGTCATTCCCCCACCATCTCTCCTGGGCTGTAACTATGGTCTGCAGTTCCTATTCTCCTCCCCTTCCCCTGTGACCCTCTGCTTACCCAGTAGTCAAGTATGCTACATTTAGAACCCAGCCCAAATCCTCTCATTCTTCCTCTGAAAGCATTCCATTTTGAATAATGCCTAGTTTCTCTGTCTACAAGATCCCACTTCGATCCTAGGTGACTTCCTTCTCCTTACTCCAGTCCAGACACATCAGGTACTTTATAGTCCCTCGGAGCATCCAGCCTGCTCCTCCAGGCCTTTTCACCTAACATTCCAGCCCCTTGAGATAGGAAGAGAGGGCGTGGCTTACACTAGGGGGGAAGGCAAAGCAATTCACCAAACCCTGCATGTGTACTTCTCGTGAGAACTCCAGCAGGCTTTCGAAAGGATGACCTGATGCATGACGTCAGTGTGGGAGATACGTAAGGCAGCTTGTATTAAAAGTGCCCTATCCTGACTCCTCAGGATAGCCTTCCCTATATTCTAAGCTCTTACTTTTATGTTTTATATTTAGTAAGTGGAAACTCTAGCACCCTGGAATCTGGTCACCCTGGTACTTTCCTCTCTTGCATACCCATGGGCTCACTTGCTTACGTTGCGCACAGATTTCCTAAGGAAAGCCTCCTCTGACTTTATATTTAAATTGTACTCTTTCATGATCATAATTCCTTTTACTTCCGTATATAACACATCTACTTCTTGGTGTATTGGTGACCTTTCTACTAGCATTTAATCTCCATGGTGACCAGGAATTCATTGGTTTTATTTCCTCATGTCGCAGTTTCTGTGATAATGCTTAGCTTGAAGTAGATGGGTTTGAAAGAAGTGTGACAGATGTATCCAGAACAGCACTACTGGAGATGATGCATCAGTTATCCTCAGCATAGTGCTGAGCTTTCATATTTAGCCAAATAGAGTTCCAATGTACGTACTTTGTACACCTAGAAGAGTCTTGTCTTTGTTTTGAGACCTATGGGCTGCACAAAGGACATTCTCATTAGATTCACGTGCATCGATCCGAGGAAAGAAAACATGTAGCAGACTAGAGCAACTCCTTATCATGATGCCTTCAGTTACAAGCAGCAAAAGAAACTCAAACTCCGTCAGCTTTAGCAGTGTAAGATGGAAATGTTCCAGAAGCAACGTCTGAGGCTTCCAGTGGAGCATTTTAGAAGCTCTCGTGGCTTTGCCCTTTTGTCTCTGTTGGCTTCATTTCCATACAGGTAGGCTGGCCCTATATAGCCTTTGTTCCCCCAGCCACACCCTAGGAAGCTCCACCTCTCTCCTTCCCTGTGATCTTCCCTGTGCCTTTACTGCACCAAGAAATCTACCAATTTCTATAGAAATTTAGGGGAAAGGATAAAGAAAAGACAGATGTGAGTCTTGAAGTAAGCAAGGGTCAGACAATGTCTTTGATGTTCTTCTAGAGTTTAAGCATTACCATAGTGGCTACTGGCAAGCAATGATAATTTTAAAGTAAGGAAATTGTAGAGTCACTTTCCCAGGGTATAAAAAGTCACTAAATGTCATTGCAAAGAATGAATGAGAGGGCAAAAACTATGACAGGAAAGAGCAATTGGGACCATTTCAGTGACACAAGTGAGGAATTCAAACTGAAATAATGGTGCTGCAGATGGATTTGGAAATGGAAAGTGCTGCTGGAGTCCTGGACCCTTTCACCAGAGTTTGATGATTAAATGGATGTGGGAGCTGAGACAGAGAAAGATTTAAGGCTTAAGCTAAGGCTTTGGGCTTAGGTAACAGGGAAGAGAGGAATAGGGTGCAGAGAGGAATAGGAAATAAAGAGGAAAGAGATTAGGTGGGAACTCATTATTATTGAGCTTGACAGTTTCAGGTAGTAATGGGTGCAAAGGAGTTGGAGATGAGAATTTGAAGTTTGCAGGAGAACATAACTACATTTCTGAACAAGAGCTAAGTGACTGTCACATTACTGTCCGTAGGGATGATAAACATGTGTCCAGAGTGGAGATTTGAACTTCGGTAACTGTTTTAGAAAATAGTAATTTAAGTTCCTCAGAAGTGAGTAGAGAGAATACAGAAGAAAAAAGAAGAAACTGTTTGAATTAGTGTAGCCAGGTCATCTATTTATGCAGGTCTTTAACAATGAATAGAGTTTTGATCAGGGAAAAAGAGTCACCAGTAAGTAAGGCTAGCTAAAGTATCAAACACACATTAACAAGGAAACAAAACTAAGAGCATTAGAGCTAGAAAGAAACAGAACCAGACAGAAGCCTGTGATATTTCCATTAAAAATGTAATTTTGCAGCTTATTGTAGGTTTTTTTTTTCTTTTTGATTCCAGGAATTGAACTCAGGACCTTATACTTGACAGGTAGATGCTTATGTCACTGAGCCATCCCCACAGCCCTGAAGATTTTTTTGAGGGACTGAAAGAACAGAAAAAGTGTAATCAATGATAAATTTTGACTAGAGTAATAAGGGAGAGTGAACAAGAATATATCAGCTTTAGACACATGGATTTTAAGAAGGTTGAATATTTAGTGGAGGTCCTGGAAATGTAGAGCAGTCAGAGGCAGAGATGGGGTCTTGTGTGTACATTTGGCTGGGGTATTGAAGTTACTGGGCTATTGTGACACGCCTGGGAATGGTGCAGTATTGTAGTACCTATTAAAGATTTTTAAGCTTTATTTTATTTATTTTATTATTTTTTTATTGACATCAGTT
>NW_004524610.1:13438521-13441874 GCF_000260255.1 Octodon degus
ACTCGCCGGGCCTGCGCTCTGATTTTTAAGCTTTATTGCAAAGATATTTTTCTTAGTTGGATTTCAACACTAACCTGAATGTAATGTCTTATGAGTTTCCCCAAAAAAGTTAGATAAAATATTCAATGAAGGAAACAGAACTAGGGACAATAGGAAACAAAAAGCTACTATGAAGATAAAAGAACCAGGAAGGACAATGCTCCTTCCACACAACTATTAATGTGAAAGAACACCCAAGTTGATGCACACTGTGCCAATTTTTCACTGGACAAGCAAAGAAAAACCCAGTATTTTTCTCCATGAGTATGGGGATTAGCTGAGAAGAATCATCTCTGATAGGAGCAAAATCTGGACACTGTGGGTGTTCAGCACCTTTGGTGTAGTAGCTGCTTATCGCCTGGTCCAATTACGTGTTTAACAAAAGCCTTCAGCCAGTATTCTATTGGGCTGGTGTCAGCCCCCATTCTACCCACGAAGTCCATGAGCAAGTAGATAACTAAATGCTCTAGTGAGGAGCAAAGGAAAAAAGGAGATAACGAGGGTTTAACTTCTGCTGCGTATTTATGCACATCACATCAGACATGCGCATAGACACATGCACACACTCGCTTTTTTGACTTGGTTGAACTGAATCTTCAGTAATGACTTATAGGGTAGTAGTGATTGTCCATAAATTTTTAGAGGAAAGTTCTTTTATAATGAGGGAAAAATATAAATTTTACCCTGTAAATCATTAAGGTATCAGGGACAGGAATCTGTTGGAGAATTATATGAAGCAAACTCCTAATCAATATTTTCTATACTGATGATCTTCATAATATTCAACAGAGAAGTAGAAGATAATTGCAGAATGTTGTATTATCTGTTACACTAGACAAGTTTAGTGTAAATAGATACATATATCATAAATGAAAACTTTACTTATTATTGAAAAGTAAAATGAAGAGAAATATTGTTGATCTGGTAGTGATTAATTAGTAGAAATATCACTTATATAAAGCATGGGTTCCATCAGGGCAGGGCCACTGTAATTAGCACAGTACAGCATTTGTTAGTAAAACAAGCGTTCAATAAGTGCATGAATTAATTTATCAAGGATTGTCATAGGCGCTGCATTATTACCAAGAGGAATGTAGTTTGGGGGCTTATTTTGAAATTCAACTGTGAGAGCAAGATAAGCCAATAGGGCACACTGCTAGATATTTGTATTGATTTACTATTCATTCATCCAATGCTGTATTCTGAAAATAGCACATAGAACAGGAAAAGATGTAATCAGAAGTTGGAACAAGCAAAATATGGGAGTAAGATAATGGAATAAAAGGTAGACAAGGCTACATGTCTACTTTGATACAAAACTCATGCAAGAGAAAGAAGAGCCACTAGAATAATTAATTTGTGGATTTCCTTTGATCAGCATGTATTCATACTCTATACTGCAAACTCATGAGTAAACTTTACAATGGTCAAGGTGAAAAAAGCTAACAATGGCACTGAAGAGCAATGCGGTGAGCCTTTTCAGTTACACTGCACCTCAGACCTTGGTATATGCACCCAGCAACTCAGAGAGGACAAGGCAAAAGACACGGAATCACTGGAGCCTGGTAGGGAAATTAAAATGTATCAAAGAGGTGAGGGTCAACACAGAAAAGTTCTCTTACCAGAGCAGCTTTGAGATTACTTTCTGTAATCCAGAACCAGATCAAATAACGTAGACCTCATCTACCAAGCTCAGACAAGGGGCAGAGGTGGAGTAATACAAAAGCTTCCCTGGTTTTAATTTGTTCTGTGGAAAGGCTAGATCCATATGATTTGCTAGAGCTCTCTTTGAAAGGGCAGGGAAACAGATTATTGGGGCCAAGTGTAAAACTTTGGAAGATGAATTTAGCCCCCAGAGCTTTTAAAAATGAAAACTAATAAATGGAATTCTTGCTGAAAGTTTGCCCTCCTTTGCTATTAGCCTTTCCTCTTCCAAATTTAGATTTATGGTATACCTTTATGGTGTCATTGCAAATTCACCCTGGGCTTCACTCCAAGAATCAACTATATGCTTTAAATAAACAATCACTCAAGGAACTTTCCATGCATTTATTTGAGTTATTATTTCTAACTTCAAATTTTATTTTTAAAATAATACCTGCAGCTCTGGTTTTAAGAATTTGGGTAAACATACACACTGTTTTTATTGCTATCTACTTGAATAGTGGCAGAGGCTACATTAACTACATTACATAGATTACTTATAGTACAAAAATATGTATTTATTACAATTTTACCCATTGAAGATAGGGAAATTGAAAGGGTTATGTTGAATAATTTTCTTAAGTTCTCACATTCAGTTTTACCATCAGAATCTGAACTCAGTCATTCTAATTTCTGACCCATAGTCTTAACCACTATTTCATACTTTTTATTGTGTTTCAGCTTTTATTTAATTTAAAAAATAAAATGGAAATGAAGAAGGCTTATCCTTTTTTATTTTTATTCTTCTTTTGGGCAATACTAGGAATTGAACCCAGGGCCTCTACAATAAGCTACGTTCACAGGGCCAGTGAACTAGCTCAGCAGACTAAGCGCTTGCTTAGGCAAGCGGAGGGTCCAGGGTTTGATTTCGGGCACCAATTGCCACACTGGCCCCACTCTGGGCGTGCTGAGTCAGTGATGGAGTCCGGGCATGGTGGCACATGCCTGTAATCCCAGCACTAGGGAGGTAGAAAATAGGAGGATCACTACAAGTCTGAGCAGCATAGTGAGACCCTGCACACACACTAAAAGCTACATTCACATCTAGTTAGACAGTAAAGACTAACCATCTGTGAAACAGGCAAGAAGCATAATTTCTACTGGGGTCACCACCCTATACCTTTTTTTCCCCTCAATGAAACAGTATCAGAGGCTCAAAAAAATCCAGCTGAATTGAGCTTTTAGGTCATTTAGCTTCTAGATCTGTTTTCTCTAACTATATTCCTATTACTTAACATACCGTTAATCAGAGATAAGAACGTGTATGAATCCAAGTCTGTGTAATGCAGGCTAACTTGCTTCTGCACAACAGTCCAGTATGGTGAGCAAAGAACGCATTTGTTAGAAGAGGAGACCAGCAAAGAGAAGTACCAATCAAGTTCCTGTATTAGATATACTAGTCTGTCTGTCTGTCTCTTTTTCTCTCTAACAGAAGGTTGGTGATGATTTTTAAACAACTAAAATTAAGGGAAAACCCACCGAATTCCAATATATCTATTAAGACAAAGAGGCTGATTTCTGAGAGGCTCATCCTCTGTGTGTTGCTTGGGAAGCTCATGGGTAGAGTGTTAACCTGTTACCTCTACGCAAGCAGCATGGTCGCATTCTTC
>NW_004524610.1:13442004-13444868 GCF_000260255.1 Octodon degus
TCTCTCTCTCTCTCTCTCTCTCTCTCTCTCTCTCTCTCTGTGCACTGGTAGATTTTTCCTTCCCATTGTGCTGCTAAGTGAATGACGCACCTGACTGCACAGAAATCCACGCTGTAGCGTTTCTGTACTTAAGCACCATGAATCCAGAATTATGCATAATAATAATATAAAGGGCAGTAATCACTGAGTCTAGAAGGATTACCTTAGCATAGTGCTTGGCAGATCCTCCGTTCTCATCTTCCTTTCTTGCATCTCATTTTTCATGTGACATATCAAGAATCTGCACATGAACTGATTCACACAACAGCAATATTTTTCTGTAAAAAATTGAGAAAAATAATTGTAGATTTTCTAGAAAAGTGTGTTTTCCTATGGAGCATTTTTTCCCCAATTTTTATTTTTATTAGCTCCTGTTTGCAGGACATAATGATCAGGCACAGTGGGCACATTCACCTCTCAATTTTGTTTCCACCCTTACTCTCCCGTCCCTCTACCTCTTGGTCCTCTGCCCATTTGCAAAGGATCTATCTGTTTCTTAGTATCTATGCCTTATGTCACACTTTGTGTTCTGTGTTCCTCAAGCAAGAGAAATCTTGCCTTGTTCCTTCACCTCTAGCACAGGTGAGGGCATCGAGGCAGGGGAGGGGTTAAAGAATTGAGGTCACACAGTAAGTCAGTGAAAAGGCAGAAATAGAAATGGGGGCTTTCTGAGTCACAACCCAGTTTCCCAGAAGACAGCAGAAGCTCATATTAACTCACAAAATAACCACAGGCACATTTCCCCTGAATCCAGGCCATGTTGTCAGTGTGTGCCCCAATGCCTGTGCAAATTAATTTTTGGCAGCAGGAAGCCCTGGCACATTTTAACTCCAGTGTACAAGTCTTTAAACCAACAGAGACACATTTTTTTGCAGGTGAGAGAGCCAGAGTTCTAGTTCAAGCCCTAAAATTGTCTTGAGGTCAGAGTAACTTATAATGAGCAGAATATAACAAAATGCTTCATTTGCTGTCCCGGTATTGTTGATATGAGCCACTCCCATCCCAGAATCCTCTCTTCTGTCCAAGACCAGGCTCAGATGTGTAGTCAGTCAGTTCTGGGAATGTTTGTCTGGCCGACTTAGAAGTGAGTCCTATGGAATGTTACCCTTCATCTGTGTAGAAGACTGACAAGAAGTCTTACCGTGGTTCTTTGATACCTCAGGACAGAAGAATGGCTCATTGTCCAAATAAATGACTTTGGGGAGGGTCAACCAGATAGCTCAGTGGACTAAAGTGTCTGTTTAGGCAGAGTGCAGGAACCTGGTCCAATTCCTGGCACTACAAGTAGTGCTGGCCCCACCCCCAGGATGCGCTCAGATGAGAATTGAGATTGGCCGTGGTAGCAGGCACCTGTAATCCCGGTGTTTGGGAGGCTGAAAACAGGAGGATCACGACAAGTCTGATCTATGTAGTAAGGCCCTGTACGCTCTGCACTAACTACATAAAAAAGGACTTTGGGGATCTAAGTTCTCACAAGAAAGTATACAGGAAGATGGCTGTGTGGTGAGCTCTGAAGCTTCTAGTGTTTTACTTTTATGAGTTGCTTTGCAGCCTTTCTTATGGAACCAACTGTGCAATCAGGTAACCCAACAAACATTATGCACACAGAATTAAAAGCTGTGGTTATTTCCCTGTTTTATCAATAGAGATAGCCTGAAGGTCGGGCTATGAGGAAGCTCTGGCTCAAGTGCTAGAGCCCAGGGAACTCCTGCATACCCCATGGATGCTCAGTGGCACCAGATTTGGGAAATAGCAACATTACCAACTCATTCACTTATTTATTTGTTTAAGAGACACACACTCTCATCCCGTGCTGAGAGAAGCAAGAGGTGAGGATGTGGAAGTGGAATGCACACAGTCTGCCTTCAAGAACCCTGCAGCATCCCCTGGGGGGTGGGTGGCAGCCAGGTAAGCAAGTTCTGTAATCTTGAGTGATAAGAACCCAGCCTATGGTGAGGACTTAAGCAAGGGAAGCCTAGCTGAATGTGGTTTAAGCAAGTGGAGGAAGGGGTTGCAAAGGAAGAATTTTCACCTGGCCTTGATGTGACAAGGAGTGGGCAGTAGCAAGGCCAAGACAAAGAAAGAGCCCTGGACCACACCCAGGACCAAGACAGCGGAGAGCGTTGGGAGCCTCGCTTGTTTCCTTTTAGCATAGAATAATGCACCTTGCACAGCACCATTGCTGGTGCACCACAGTATTTTATTTGGAAAGAACAGAAAGGTAAAGTCATGTGTCCCTTGCAAAAAGTGGAGAGGCCACCTGTGGAAACCACATGAGGAAGAATGGGGTGGCTTGCAGAGAATGGTGACACTTGGCTAATAGACCCTCACAGTTAGGGTTTCCTGGCAGTGATTTGAGAGAGAGAGAGAGAGTGCTGAGGAATTTGAGACCTGGTAAGCGTGGTTTGTTTCTAGTCTCTCTGTCTAAAATGTTAACCATTACTGTGGGTATTTTTTTAAATTTACAAATAGCCTACCTGGCCACGGTGTATAATCTTCCTGATGATTTGCTGCATTCTATTCACTAGTATTTTATTGAAGATTTTTGCACCTATGTTCATGAGATACATCAGCCTGTAATTCTCTTTTTTGGTTGAGTCTTTCTCCAGTTTTCATAACAGTGTAATACTTGCCTCTAGTAATGATTTTGGGAGTATTTCTTCCTTTTCAATTTCATTGAAGAGTTTGAGGAGTATTGGGATTTAATCTCTAAATTTCTTGTAAAATTCATCTGTGAATCCATCAGGACCTGGACCTTTCTTTGTTGGTAAGTTTTTTATTTCATCTTAAATTTTGTTGGCTGATATTGGGTTACTCAGAGTGTT
>NW_004524610.1:13445288-13446843 GCF_000260255.1 Octodon degus
CTTTCTCTTTTTGATGAGGTTGACCAGGGGTTTATCAGTTTTATTTAATCTTTCAAAGAACCAGCTTTTTGAATCATTAATTCTTTGTATTATTTTCTTTGTTTCAATTGCATTAATTTCTGCTCTATTGTTTTATAACATTTTACTTTCTTTGGGCTTTGGGATTGCTTTCTTCTTTTTCTAGAAGCTTTAGGTGTAGCCTTAGGGTGTTTATTTGTTCTCGTTCTGTTTTCCTAATGTGTGAGTTCACTGCTACGAACTTCTCTCTGGGAACTGCTTTCATTGCATCCCACAAATTCTGGTAAGTTATGTTTGAATTTTCATTGAATTGTAGGTATTGTTTAATTTCTTATTTAATTTCATCTGTAACCCATTGATTGCTGAGAAGGATGTTGTTCAATTTCCATGTGTTTTGGTCTGCAAACAAGTTGTTAACTCTCCAGAAGCGAAGCTTAATTATATTATTACCCTACAACATAGGCCTTTGAGCTTAACCTCACTATCTCTCTGAATATCAAAGCATTACACATAACATGGAACAGGTATTTTCCAACAATCATTGATATGCTAAATTTTAAATCCCTATCGAATGTGAAAAAATAAATAATAATAAATAAAACAATGAAATAAAAATAAACAATTATACATTTTTACACAGAAATTTAGAAATCTAACCATATACAACATTGTAGCAGGACAATCCTATTAGAGAAAAACAAGGGCTACAAGGATAGTCAATGTTTTGGCTTTAGCCCTTAAAGGTCAGTGAGGACTCAGGACATAAGAGAATGTGTACTGTAATGTAGTGGTTGATACATTGTGTCAATTTGGCCAAATCTGGCTGGTGGGGATCCTTCCCTGGGCCACAACTGGTTCAGCCCCCAGAGTGACTCAGCACAAGGAGACCATATAAAGGAGCTTAGTAAGTCATCAATGTTCTGCTTTGTCAGAGGAACTTCAGTCTTTGCATTCGGCTTGGACTTCAGCACCTGGCAGCGCAGACTCTTCTGCCTCTAGTTTGGATCCTTCACCTTCCATTGCAGACTCTCCAGTGCCCATCCCGGACTCCTCAGTCTTCAGTTACAGACCCATCAGCTGACAAATTGAGACTTGCACAGAGCACAGCAGTGAGCTTCAGACCCTGGGACTGAATTCTCCAGTCTGGGGTGTGCAGACGCCCTCTGCACTCTTCCTCATCTGACTCTGTGGCTGACTGTCCTAAGCCAATCTTGTAATTCCTTCTGCATTGCCTATCTTATGTTAATATCTGCTCCTTATATTATATCTGTTATTCTAAGTAAAATCCATAACATCCTGTAACTCAGTGGTGTCCCAAATTTTCTGTTAAAGGAGATTATGGGGCCACAGAGGAAAGTGATTGACGATCTATAGTGGGCCTAAGGAGAGTCAGCGAGAGAGAAAACTTTCTCTCAGGCTTTCACAACAGCAAATTGACCAAGCAATGGTCGTGACTCATCCACATGGCTGACACTGACAAAAGATCTACAAACTACAGTACAGGGTTTCAGGATAAATCCTGAGGGGATTTGACTGA
>NW_004524610.1:13448857-13451048 GCF_000260255.1 Octodon degus
GCTTTCCTTCTGCCCATATTCTTTTCAGGTCATTTGTGTTGTTTCCTTCTTTGTCAATGATGTCTATTGGTCTTATGTTATTCATCTTTGCATTGTCTTGTAGCTGTTGAATTATTATTTCCTGGATCCTTGTTATTTTAAGAGAGCTTTCCTTACCTGTTCACTAGCAGTGACATATCTTCAAGGTCTGAAAGTCTATCTTCACTTTCATTCAAATGATTGTGCCAACTTTTAATGGAGTTTTTAATTTCCTGCTTATCTGTTTGAGTCTGCTTCATGCATTCTATTTCTTTCCTGTATTGATCATAAAAGGTTTCCATTATTGTTCTATTCTCTACTTTTTATGTGTCTTCTTTAGAAACATTTAGTAATCCTTTCATTATAGTTATCATTTTTTTAACCTGGGAGATTTTTCTGATCTGTTTTCCTCTATGCTTTTATGCAGTTGTTTCTTTTTTTTTCTTTTTTTTTAAATTAATTTTGTTGAGAAACAGCAATGAGACAGTTTCAAAACCAATTAATAGGACAGTTTCAATAATTAATACATTGCATATTCTTATTTTCTGAGTGGTTATTCATAGTACAAGATGCAGACATGATATCTTGACCAAATACTATTAGTATAAATCTTTCTTCTCATGGGATTAAGTAGCTATATATCTATCCTATTTTGTATATATAGATACAAAATGGTCCTTCATTTGTATCCTCTTTTTTGTTTAGTTTTGTCAGAGATGGGCATTCCATTGCCATTTAAATATTGTAGGTGTGTGAATTCAGCAAAATAATCAATATAGCCCAGTAGTTCATAATAGTAATGGGTTATCTATAGGACTGCCAATGTCAGAAGTTGTTTCTTGAGCCTTTTACAGCTCAGCATATTAATATGGCTTTACTTTTTATACTTTGTTTTCATACTTTTCTGTTGGATTGTTAAGACCAAGATAAAGCAAGACCTATATAAGAAGAAATGTAACTTTCGTATCTGATAAGGTCAGTCAAGTCCCTTTAGGATTTATCCTATGACCCTGTGCAGTTGTTTCTTTACTTCCGTTGCTATTATTTCAGAGATTTCAGGTGTGTGACTTCCAATTTCATCCATGCTGATGTCTCCTGAGTTTGTTCTTGGTGAGCTGGGGGCCTGAGATTTCATTTTGCTCCTTTGTTTTGTCATTTTCTATTTCAGAAAGAACCCTTTTTGCTTTCTGTGATACTTTTTGTGAAAGTTTGATTGTAGGTAGCTGTATCATTGTTATCAGAACCTCTCTGCAAAAAGCCTGTTCTTTCAGTCTGTCTTCTGTATCAGAGATTCTTGTTTTGTACGTGTCCCAAGTTTTTGCCTTCTCTATTGATTGAGAGTGAGATATTGTTTTCCATTTGACACTGTCCTCTGTCCTTTGGTATAGGGCTTTTTAGGGTTATTACCCAAGTTCTTTCTGATATTTTTAGTCAAGGGAGAACATGTGGTTAAGGCAGATATGGTATCCTAGTTATAGTAGTACAAATAACAGCAAGTGAACTTTAGAAATTAACAAACTTTGTTAACTAATGGTCTTGTATTTTAGAACATAGAAGCAAACACTATATCTATACAACAAAACCAATCCTAAATTGGGAATTTGTACGTAAGCTTGTTCTCCTGAGTTCTGTCTGGGAAACTTTCCCTCATGTAACTGGAGACTTCTAGGCTGAGTAGTTCACCTAGGTTACCTCCTGCTACCACCATGCCATGAGGATCCTCCCAGTAGGTCTGGGCCTCAGTCCAGACCCTGCTAGGCCCAGCAGTGTGCCTCAGCCAACCGTCCAGCTACAGGCCTCGCTCCTTCCTCCTGGATCCAGGCCACTGAGCTCAGCCTGCTGGTTCTGCCCACCTCTACTGCTCCACAACACTGCACTTGGCCCGTGGGTTCTGGCCACCTGTACTGCTCCACAACACTGCACTTGGCCCACTGGTTCTGGCAGCCTGTACTGCTCTGCACCACTGCACTTGGCCCATGGGTTCTGGCCACCTGTACTGCTCCACACCACTGCACTTGGCCCACTGGTTCTGGCCGCCTGTACTGCTCTGCACCACTGCACTTGGCCCGTGGGTTCTGGCCACCTGTACTGCTCCACACCACTGCACTTGGCCCACTGGTTCTGGCCACCTGTACTGCTCCACACCACTGCACTTGGCCCACTGGTTCTGGCC
>NW_004524610.1:13451702-13465746 GCF_000260255.1 Octodon degus
TCCACACCACTGCCTTGGCCCGCTGGTTCTGGCCGCCTGTGCTGCTCCACACCACTGCACTTGGCCCGCTGGTTCTGGCCGCCTGTACTGCTCCATGCCCCTACACTCATCGCACTGGGCCTGCTGCCTCTACTGCTCTGTGCCTGGACATTCTTAAGCACAACATAAGATGGATGCTATAATGGACTTCCATGTAGTCACTGCCTGACCAACAATTAGAAAACTGGAACCCTGTCTTCTCTAATTTCCCTGGTCCTTTTTTTTTCTTTCCTGGCTGCTTTTAAAGAAAATCTCAGGTGTCATATCATTTGGTCCCAAAATATTTCTGCCTAATATATAAACCAGAGACTTTTAATAACCATAATTTTTTCTGTCATTGAGAAAGTTAGCATCATTTCCTTAAGCTATCTAATTTTTCAGAAAATGTGTGTATTTAAGTTTCTCTAAGTATTCAAAGAATTTTTTAGATCAATTCTGTTTAAAAATCAGCCACTAAATAACCACACATTACCTTTGCTTAATTTCTCTGAAACCTCTTTTTTCATACCATCATTTTGAGTTTAATTTACATATAAAAATATCTATTTTCTAATTAGGCTATGTAATGATTGCAAATGAGAGTGTAGCAGATTAGACGCTCATGTTAAGGAGCAGCTCAATGACAGAGTCCTATGCAGAGTCAAAGATGGGATTCAAAGGTATCTTCACTTTTGTATGAAGGGAGAAAGGGTCGATACAGGATGCCTGAGCAGTCCTGAAACCCACATGGAGCTTTTATCCCAGAGCAGAAGCACAGGGTAGATGGTCAAGGGGATCTTCCATGTCGCAGCAGCAGCATGCAAGCATTGTGAGGTAGGACATGACATAGCACATTAGAAATGAGCCATGACTGTGAACATTAAAGCAAGATGCATGTAGAAGGAATGGAGGTGACCCAAACCAGTTAAGAAGGTACCTGCCTAGACATTAAAAAGCTAAGAGAAAAGAGACCACTGGAGGAGAACTGTCATTTTACAAAGATTGTCACATGAGCCCTGTGGATGAAGGATGGGAGGAGGCTAGCACAGGGAGGTCAGCTCGCTGACTATTGGCAGGAGGCCACAGGAGACAGAACAGGCAGATGAAGAGTGCTAAGAGCTGAGGAAAGACAGCTAGCCGCTAATGGACAGATCTTTATAGGCAGCTAAGGACAAAGACAAGTAATTAGGAAAGGCAGAGAAGAATCTAGAAAAATTCCTCATTTTCTAACATAAGAATCTGCTACAGAGAGTGAATAAGCACTGGCTCTAGAGTTAGATGGAATTGAGTTCAAATCTCAGATCTGACACGCATGTATGAGTGATTTGGTGTGACTGACCTCTTAACTCCCAGCCTCTCATCTTAAATGAGGATCAGATGCTTTGCAAGGTGGATGTGAAGATAATGTGAGATAACGTGCAATGCCAGGGCAGTATTTGTGCACAGGAAATGCCCAATAAGTATTGTTTATTAGAGTTGTCCAGTTCTGATGTCCCTGGCTATAATGTGAAATTTTGAATAAGGTGAAACACAAAACTATGAGTTCCTTAGTTGTAGGCCCTTTTAAAAGGGGAAATCCAAGAATCTGTACACAGGAAGACACCAAGTATGTGGACACTGGTCACCTGTGACTGACAACTAAAGTTATCTGCTTGTCATGAGTGAGTTACTCTGATAACAGAGGGGCTTGCTTGTGTCTTTCTTCAGTGTCAGAATTTACTGAATAACAACAAATTTATAAGCTACTCATTCTAATCAATCTTCTCAAGCCAAGTACTCAAGGTTCACTCAGTATCCAAATGAACTGGGAAATCACAAGCTATAGAATTTCAGCCTTAATTCTTCATATCTGTAGCTGTCAAGTCACAAATCACAGTAAACAATCATATAAATGTTACAAAATGGCAAAGAAGGAGCTAACAGTGTCAGAGAGATCAACAGGGTCTGCAGAAAGGGTTAACAGTGCCAAAGAGGAAGGACTGGAAACCAAGGCAGAAATTGGGTAGAGCCTTGCCTAGTCTCCCTATGGGTAGGACCAGAGACTAGGCTTAGTTGCTCCAAAGAGGCAACGAGCAGGTCCAAAGCAGGAGTCTGGATGGCAGATGATTGGAGTGAACTGCTTCAACCTGGGGAGAGCCCAAAGTCGTGGCCTATGGCATGTTCTGGTCAGATGATGGGTCAGTGTGTGTCACCACTGTACTCACATTGGGTCCCCTCCTTTTATATGGTCAAGGTGACCAGGTAGCACCTTTGTTGGGTCTGATGTGTCCAATAAGGCCATGGGACTTTTTTCTTTTATGATTTAGATACATCATGTGTCCATGTGCTCATCATTTAGTTTGATGAGTTTATAGGTGACAGGTTTTTTTTCCCAGTGAGATTATTATTATTTTATGTCTTATGATGGTACTATGTGCTTGGGAGTTGCTTTTGTTGATAAATTTGGTATTTTCAATATCTGGTAGTTACCTATTTACACAGCCAAGCTATCCAGTCATTCTTCCTGGTCACTGACACTCAAAATGGAGGCAGCTCTGTTCTATAAAGTAGAGTCATTGAGGGCAAAGAAAGTCCTAAAAACTACTATTCTGTATAAAGTGGAGCAACTTGCAGCAGGGCCCAGACCGTTCTCTATCCTACACACACAGAGGGATACATACCAGTGAATATGCCATTCACATTGTGCTTTTACATAGTATCCTTAGACTTAATAACAGCCTTAACAAGCCATCACTTAGTATTGCTTTCATTTCATGAATGAATGAGCTGGTGAGATAGCTCAGTGGACTAACTGCCCACTTAGGTAAGCACAGGGACCGGGGTTCGAGTCCTGGAACTACATGCTGTGCCAGCCCTGCCCCCCAGGTGCACTGAACTAGCCTCTGAGACTAGGGGTGGTGGCACATGTCTATACTTCCAGCACTGGCAAGGCTGAAAACAGGAGGATCACTAGAGTTTGAGCTGCATAGTGAGACCCTATATCAAATACATTTAAGAAAAAAAATGAGTCATCTTGTAAATGAGGAAATCCCAACAAAGTTAAGGTCACATACCAATAAAGGTGAAGCCAAGCTTTTAAATCTTGGGATCCTTCGACTACATCTTCAGGGTAGTAAGAGCTACTTCCATGTGCCAAGTACCATGGTAAATTGGTCAAGCAATGGCCATGACTCATCCACATGGCTGACACTGACAAAGGATCTACAAACTGCTGTACAGGGTTTCAGGATAAATCCTGGGGGATTTGACTGACGTTGGCAGATCACAAAAGTTGCATTTCTTGTTATATAGGTCTTGTTTATCTTGGTCTTAACTATCCAGCAGAAGAGTATAAAAATGAGGTATAAAAAGTAAACCCATATTAATACGTTGAGCTATAAAAGGCTCAAGTCAACAGCTTCTGACATTACCAATCTTACAGATAACCCACTACTATTATGGACTACTGGACTATATTGGATTATTTTGCTGAATTCATGCACCTACAATACATGAGTAGCAGTGGAATACCCATCTCTTACAAAAGTAAACAAAAAAAGGGATATAAGTGAAGGACCATTTTGTAGTGAAAAAGTATACATATCTGTATATACAAAATAGTTAGCATAGATATATAGCTACTTTCTCTTAGTTCAATGTGAAGAAAGTTTTGAACTAATAGTGTTTAGAGTAGATATCATGTCTGCATCTTGAACTATGAATAACTACTACAAAGACAGCAATATGTAATATATTAACTATTGTAACTGTCCTACTAACCCGTTTTGAAACTGTCTCATTGCTACTTCTTTCTCAATAAAATTAATATAAAAATAAATGTTTGCTTGTGGTTATAGTTCCTGTCATCTCTGAAACACACAGTAGAAGCTCTGAGCTTATGCTAGAGATCAAGAATTCAAGACAGGATATAAGCTTTTAGGAAGTTCTAAATTATATCATTTCATTTTGAAATGAAGTTAAACTGATTATGAAAATACGAACAAGACGTGGATAACAAACACCAGTGGAAGAGAAGTTTGAGGTTTTAAAGAAGGATAATTAGATTTATTAAGAAACCAGAGTCATCCCTTCAGTACAAATTCTTGTCTTTCCTTATTAAATTGTTTGTTTGTGCCCATAATTTTGTCTGGCTGAAATCCTGATTTCAGTTATTCATTGAATTAGCAGTCTTACTGAGTTTTGTGTTATCCTCAAATCTGATAGGTTCCCACTGCATATTCTATCTAAGTCTGTGATAAAACCAATGACCAAGGTAAAATTGAGCACCCATGGGCCTCTCTGCAGCTTGGCATTAGCCCCCAGTCATTACTCTTCAGAAATTATCATTTCAGCACATGAGGTAGCTGTTGTTCCAGGCAAGAATATTGGGTTGTGCTATAAAATAGCCTGTGGGGCTTAGTTTCCAGAAAATACACCTAATAATCAGCCAGTAAATAGCACCTGGAAATAGCACCAAGCATAGATAAACTGAATAACGCCCTAAGGGTTTTTAAATGTAATTCACCTAGGGAAGGTATATAGAGGTAGGTAAGGTACACCAGTTAGAAGCTGCCCGGGATAGGAATGTTTGGGTCCCTGTGAGCCTAAGATTTGTCTCCCTTTGCCTGAAGACACTTGTGGTAAAATGAGGGTCCCATCAGGGGAAAGAGCTGGCTGCCTGGTCCAGGATGTTTCTTTTGCAGCAAAGGAATATGATAGTCAACTATCATCTGGAGCTCCTCCCAACCCCCCTGCAGCAGTGCCAGCACGGACAACTGAGGACCACAGTGGAGTCTTGTTTTCCATGCAGACAAATACAATACCATACAGGCTCCAAAAAGTAAACTGACACCAGAATGGTCCACAAAAGTAACTGGGTAACTACTGCTATGGGTCAATAACAAAACATCTACTGGTCACCTCATCAATTTCAGAAAGAGAGGTAATAAGAAAGAGTACTGAGGAAACAGCAGCAGGAAATTTCCTCAATCACAAGCCTACACACAGAAGATGAATGAAATAAAATAGGGATCAGATAAAAAGAAATTTATACCAACACCTTATAATTAAAAATAAAAATGAAAGAAAATTATCTTGAGAACTTTACCTAGAGTGCAGCACCAGCTGAAATCATAGCAGACCCTCATCTGCAGCCAAGGAGACCAGAGGAAGAGGCACAATATTTTTCAGGTACTGCAGGAAGACAATTATCAACCGTGAAGTCCACGTCTGGCCAAATCCTTCAGGAATAAGAAGAAATAAAAACATTCTTAAAAGAAGGAGAACTAAAAGGGTTTGTTTCTAGGAGGCATCCCCTTAATGATTCACTAAAGGAAATTCTTCAAAGAGAAGCAAAAAAAAAAAAATACTGTAGCATCAGAAAAGAAACAAGAACCACGGCAAGGGAGGAAGATGCTCAAATTAAACCATCCTTTTCCTCCTAAGTTCTATAAACTGAACTTGATGATTGAAGCAAAGGGTACAGCACCATCTAGCATTCAAGAATAACAAAGATAAAGATAGTTGAAGGGCCTTTCGTTCTTCATTCAAAGTGATTAAGTGTTGATTCAGGTTGACTGTGTTAAGTCACATACTTATATTGTTGGTACCCAAGCAACCACTATACAAACCACAAATCAAAAACACTAATTAAAAATTATTACTTAATAATTATTAGTAGATAGGATTGATGATATCCCTTGTACCTAGACGCCCTCCTAAAGCATCATACCCTCTTATGTGGGGCTTTCTGGAGCTGGCTGGATCTAGGGTGTGTGATACTGGGTTTAAGGGGGTGAGGTACTAAAGTAGTCCACTAATTGGAATGGATTTACTAAAGACAGAAGTGGGACCACCACCCCCAGGATGGGTGGCACCATCCACAGGCCCGTAGCCTGGAGGGGATAAAAGGGAAAGGGATGCTTGCTGCTGCTGTCCTGCCTCCTATCTGCTATGCCATGAACTGCTTCTCCTTTGTCACATTCCTTCCTTGGAGCCAGCTGAACATGGACTGAAATCTCTACCAACTCCCTAACTGAAATAAAGCATTCTTCCTTTAACCAGTGAGTGTGGAGTATTTTGGCCCAGTGGTGAGAAAAGTCACTAAGACAATGGAGTATTTTTTTTTAAGTTCAGTTAACTTAAGAAGGCAACAGAAGAGAAACAGAGGAAGGCAAACCAGAGGAAACAAACAGAAAATAGATAAAATAGCAGAACTGAACTGAATGCTAAAATCTTATTAGTTTATATGCAAATGGATAATCTAAATAACTAATCAAAAGACAGAGGGGGTGGGGTGTGAGTAGGTGGGTTTATGTTTGTAAAAGGACAGCACAAGAGATCAAAGTGTTGCTGAAAGTGTTCAGTACCCAAGTGTAGACTCAAGTAACAAAATCGTATAGAATTTAACCAGACAAATACATAAGTAAGCATAGAGAAATGTAAATAATAGAGATGCTCAGGAATGGATGGAGAAGATTTGGTATTTTTACACAAGGGAGTATTATTCAGCTATAAACCAGGATAAATTGGGTCTTTTGTTGATAAATACAGACAACTAGAGAACATACTCTTTAAGTGAAATAAATCAGACCCACATGTGCAAACATTGTATTGTCTCCTTAGGGAAGGGTACAGTAGACACTGGGAAAAGGGAGTGAACTTACTCAAAAGGAAAGTTACTGAGGTGAGGAGAATGACAGGAGAGAGTGGAAGGAAGAGGTGTGGCTCTGCAGGTAAGCAGGATTGTTTGGACAACTATGCTGGTCGATGGGAAGGAGCAGATCATGCTTAATTTGTTTTGTCTCCTGTTTTCAATTGTTTGTCCTTTTTCTCTCTTTAATTTCTTATATATTTCTTTCCCTTTTTCTTCTTTCAACTTTGTGTGCATATTTCTGGTAATACGAATACCTGATCAGAAGACAACACTATGCATTACAACATATACTGTGAAATTCGGATTATTTTGTTAAGTGAAATTCTATATTACTTGTAATTTTTCTGTTTTGACATTATTTTGCACTCTTTTTAAAAATAAAAAATAAACAAATATATACTAGAGATGGATTGTAACAATGTGAATATTTCAGTTATGATATTCTATTGTAAATTTATAAAATGCTTCTTTGGAGGGAAACTAGGTGAAACATATTTTTTTATTGTTTCTTAGGACTGCAAGCGAATCTATGAGTATGTCACCAAAAGTCAATGAAGATACCCTTATTACATGTTATAATTTCACCTGTCTTTGTTATATTTTGAAAAAGATTATATAGTCCATGAAGTTAAGCAATCATAAAAACAAAGATGAACTTGTATTTCCTGCTACCTATACAGATATATTTTTAAATTTTGAAAAAGGAAGGACATTCTCAGCTAGTTTCATGAATATTGTAACATAATGCTCATTATAGGCCCACTGGAGGATGATTGGCTAATCTTTCATCACAATCTTTATACCATTTTTTCACAGCACAAATGAAGAAGACCCCAAGGGAATACTGACTTACCCCAGAGATGAACATGCTTATAAATCCACAACAAAGTGTGCTAAAATGCTCTGTGCTACCAAAAATCTCCCTTGAATTACAGCATGAAGAAAGGAAGCCTTGTTTGAGTGCTGGTCACTTGACACTCTTTATTGACATTTACTTTTGAAATTTGAACATTGCACTTTAGCTTATAGTTATTTGCAAGTCACGCCCACCCAGTGTTCTTGGGAGATCTTTTTGATGAGAATTGTGATTGCTTTAGGTTTGTGTAGTGCTAGGGATCATCAAACCCAGGGCACTGAGCATGCTGGGCAATGCTTCATCAGTGAGCTACTTCTCCCGCCCTTGGTCTTCATTTCTTAACTCCTACTGATGGAAATGAACAACAGTGTTCAGGTCTCAGCCCACATCACAGAGCAGGGCTTGTTTGGTACCAGCATTGTACTGTGGCAACATCAAAGTCTTCTGATGCTTCCTTCATTGAATCAATGAATGGATGGCATAGGGTAACTTTGACAGATACAATCACACTAAAATTGTATTTTTCTATGCCCAGAAGGTGGCATTAAGTGTGAAAAAAAAAAAAAAAGAATCAATGGATTCTCCTATCATTGAGTACACCAAAAAATTCAGCCATTGTTCATCTATGTATTTTTTAATCTTTAAAAACTGAGATGTGTTCACAGTGGACCTCTCTTTTGTCTCACATTTGCATAAACAGTACATCACTATTTCAGGGTAGAACCTGAGTAGCTTGTGCTAGTCTACTCCTCGGTGGCTTTATGTTTGTGACAGAAATGTCCAATGCATTGGACATTTTGCCAGTAAAATGTCCATTTTCCATTTAAAAATGGAAGATATTAAACAGAACACTAAGCAAATTAATAACTTCAATGCAATTACTGTCATTTCTATAACAAGGTTATCTAGAATCTACAGTTGTTCCTGTGGTGATAATGGTTGGTTGCTTTTCAGCATTGTCTCTATTGGAGCAAAGTTACTTACTTCCCTGACCAAAACTTCTGGACCCATAAGGCCATGTGTCCTATTTTTTTAGGAAATGCAAGTAGTTTGGGTCTTTTTCCATATGCTTGCAGGACTCTGAGCATTTGCTATACTTACCAGCATCTTCTATCTTCCCACCAGTTTAACTAAATGATCTAATGGTATAAGATTCATGCATTGCTATGGTTCTGTTTAAAAAAATTGAATCTTAAACTCTATTCATCAACATGTGGTCACACAACTACAAGGGAGCCCTGTCATACTTAGAGCTGCAGTGTAACAAAGCAAATTGTCCCATGGCCAGAACACTGTCAGAGCTACTGACAGCAAGGGTTTGGTCTCCTCTTGAGCTGCCCCCGTTGCAGGGAGCTTATTGCCCACAGTGGCCCCACTGTGAAAATGGTGCCAGTGCCATTTTTCCACTGAGCTCTGACCTGATGTGGGCTCTGGTCGTACATCCAGCCCAGCATGCAGTAAGCCCACCCTTGGCCTCACCCTCAAATGCCAAAGAGTGGTGCTACTGCAAGTAAGAAAGCTGTGGGCACAGATAGGCTGAAAAAGGCAGTCCTTCTTTTATAAGACCTAGGGGGAAGACAGATGAGAGATTGTGCTGAGTACACCGCACCATAGTTTGTAAGAGACTGAGGGTAGTAGTAGTGAAAACCAGCCTGAACATCCCGGATGACCATTGGCTGCTGTAAAATTTCTAATCATCTGAAAGAAATCATGTAAGTGAGGACTTAAAATTTAACAATACCTGGCCAAGTGCATCTGTGGGCCACAACCTTGGCACCACACTCCAGAAACTGCTCACTTCACAGCCTTCTGGGACAGACTCTGGGCCTGTAGGGAGGCTCGCCCTTTGGAATCAAATGATGCCACCTCATGAACCATTCTCTGCATCCTGTCTGTGCTGAAGAGCTTCTGCTTGTTCCCGTTTTCTTAAAGCTGACTTGAAGCACAGCATGGAGGGAGCCTGGAGTGCTTCAGCGGGCACTGGTCCCCGGGCAGGTGGCATGCTTTCCTGGGGGCCTCTCCCCAACCCTCTGTGCATGACCACTCACTGGGAGGCTCCCTCAATGCTGATTTTCTCATAATAATGATGGTATGGTTTAAATGCTTTTGATTTTTGCCAACCATGATATCTCTTCAAATCGTATTTCCTTTTTAAATCTCTGGTAATAAATTCATGCTGATTTTGTCTCAAAAATTTTTGAAATCTATACTCCAAAAGTAAAAATGCCACATTTTTATGTTCACAAAGCCAATTTGTCTATACCTAGAATTCCCTTTCTTAAGATTTACTAACATCAAAAAGGATCATTGCTCCCTAAATATTCTAATTGCTCCTAATTCAAAGCATAGATACTCCTTTCATATTAAATAAAAGAACCCATCTGTGTATGAAGTACTTTACCTCACTTCATTATGCAAACTCCAGCTCTACAGATGAAAAAATTAATACTTGGAGTGATTGAGAAAATAGCCTGCATTATTATTAGGGCTCTCCAGAGTGGGGTGTGTGTGTGTTTGTGTGTGTGTGTGTGTGTGTGTGTGTGTGCGCACACGCATGCGTATGCATGTGTGTGTGTGTGTGTGTAAATTGGTTCACACAATCACAGAATAAAGGGTTCCGTAGTGACTGGAAAGCTACGCCCAGCTCACGAAGCCCAAAGCCTCCAGACCATGGAAGAGAGTGGTGCAGCCCGCACTGTGGGGTGGAAGGGCCAGAGGGACTTCAGAGTGCTCCCAGAATTCAGGGCTGAAGACCCTTCAGTCTGGTGTCCCAACAGGAGAAGACACACCCAACCCAAGGCAGAAGAATCAGAGGGGGAAATGAAGACCCAAGTCCTCTGTTCTCCTGCTTCATCTGGGCCTCAAGACAATGAATGGTGCCCACCCCACGAACGCCAGTCCTCCCATTCAGTCTGCTGCTGGAGTACCCACCCTCTCTGGAAGCACTCTGACAGGCATGTGCAGAGATGTGCTCTGCACATCTCTATCTGGGATTCCCTCAACCCAGGCAAGCTGGCCCCCAAATTAAATTCTGTATGTCCACCAGTTGTCAGCTTGGCACCCATACACATCTCCATAGACTACACTTAAACTCCAGTGCACTCTGGGTCAGAACTATATAATAGGTGGTTTGATCCTTTCATGGCCCATAGGCAAGTGTTCAGTTTCTACTAAGGCACTGTTAGGTTAAAAGGCTATGTTAGGTTGCTTTTCTCATTGCTGAGACGGAGTATGCGACACCCAAAGTTGAAGGAGGAAAGGTTGATTTAGCTCACAGTTCACAGAAGTTTCAGTTCGTGGCAGGGTGGCATGGCAGACAAGCATTACAGAGGAGAAACACTTCATGGTGGGAAGAAGATTGCAAAGCAACAAGGGATGACCACAACCCCTTCCATCTCTTATATCTTATCCAGGCTATCTCCCTTAGACTGGGTGGCACTCACACCCTTAATCCTAGTGCCCTTGATCCTACCATTGCACCTAGAATCAATCCCAGCATCACACACTCTAGACCCAGCCACCTCTGCAAAAGCCCCACCTATGACCACATGAGGCTTTGGAGGGAACAGGACACAAGCCATGACACAGGCTAAGAGGGGTTTTTCAAAAAAGAAGCACTATCTTCAGATGATATAAAGACTTTGCTTAAAAAATCCCACAGATCTCCATGCTGTTACTATAGCAGCCCTTCAAAGGGTCCAAGTAACTTTTTACATATAGCTGCGACCCAAAATCCCATGGGATCTGCTTAGCCCAAGTGGCAGCAGCCTGGGCCTAATGCGTAGCCTGCTGTTCTGCGCCCCACTCAATGGGATCCGTAAACGAACCAGAATAACACATCCAAGTGAGGAATGTACTGCCTTTAAAATCTACATAAGCAAACTAGACAATGTGTGTCTTTCTTTGTTGTAGGAGGAAAAACATAACACAACTTATCCTTTCACCTTAGAAGGGGTAACTCAATATGCTCTATCCCAGTGGGATCCTAGAAATCTCACTAAGGTAGAAGTGAAATTTTCATTGGATTTTTCCCACCCTCTGACATATAAAAATCTTATGTAAAAGTCCAGCTGGGCTGAGAAGGTATATTCTGGGCCTTGTCAGCTGAAAGCAAACTGCTTCTATTGGACGTTGTAGCCAGGTATGTAGAAAACGGCGGCTGCATCCCAGTACCAGGCAATGTGTTTGTCCGCTATGGCGGGGGCAGCTAGGCTAAACATTTCCCCTGCTTCCTATCTCTGCAGTGTTCAGCCTCTAGTCAATATTCTGTGGCTGCTGATTTGTCTGCTAGAGCCAGCAAACGTGAAGTGAAAGCAGCAGGCTGCTGTTGGCACATGAATGGAGTGGAGGTCAAAGGCACAAGCCAGCATCTTCTCCATCCTCGTCTGCCTGTCTTCCCACTCCCAAACTCATCCATCATCTCTAGTCCACATCCTCGTATGCACCAATGTGGGACAAGCTGTTTCTAGTACTAATCAAACTCTTTCTTGCCTAGTTAATGGCTATCATAATCAATAGATTTGCCTGCAAATCAGCAGTGTCAGAGAACAACCACAAATCACTTTGTTGCTGCAGTAACGATTTTCATTTTTTGCCTTGATGATAACTTTGCATTGGACCCCAGCTTGTGGTATGGACTCCAATTTATATATCGATTATATTGACTTTGACAGTTTTCTATCACATTTTAACAGTTAATATTTTTCTTAATTTGGAAATTTAAGGGTGTGAAAGAAATCCTTCCTGCGTCCTGTCTCCTTGAGATATTTATGAGTTCACCTGCTTGTGAATTAACATTGGTCTGTTTTGTTACCTCCAAGCAACAGTTTTAACAATTTGCTGGCAGACATTTTTCTCCTTTTTGTTGCTAACAGTTCAGGATACAGTGTACTTTGTCCATGCTGCTCATATGCATTATTCAGAACGCAACAATCGGATTGCTGTGGTTCCATTCACACAGGAAGTGGCATATTAGTGCAAGCCAGGTGCTGCTTTTTAAAATTGTGAAAAGGTGAACCTCAAAACAAGTGAAACTCAAGCCTAGTCTCCTGACTGAAGCTTTCGTTCTTTCATCAAAAACATCCCGTGGCTCTTTAACACAGGCACACCGATGCTTTCTCAGAGGTAGTGCAATCGTGTCCTCAAGCCTCTCTCTTTCTGACTCTCAGCATTCACTTCACCACAGCAGGCAGCCAGTCTCCGGTCCCAGACAGTCCTGTGGGCCCTGACCCTTCTGAGCATGCGCCACTCTCTATTCCATGAAGTTTCCTCATGGGGCCCCACAAGGCTAAAGGTCATTTCAAGACCACCTGGAGCCTACGTTTGCATTAATCAAACTTTACAACTCCAGCGTGTGTCTTGAACACATGAGCCATTCATTAACTAACTCCCACAGCAGTTATTGAGGACAAAATTTAAATGCTTTCAGGTAATGGCTCTTTCCACTACACCCCTGCTGAAACCTGATTTTGTGCCACCGTCCCTCTGAAAATGCCTTCTGCATCTACTTCCCAACTATTTTTCTTTCTTCTCTTTGTTAAAAATATCACATTGAAGACTTGTTTATTTTCCTCTCTATGTGCAAGTAGGGAATTGCATCTCTTGAGTAACTAGCAAATCCTTGCCTCTGTTCTTTCCAAGTCTTCTGATTATGTTGATTTTTGCATACTAAGTGTTTTGAGGTGAAAGAACCACTGTGACCAGAAAAGTGTTCTGCACAGGATAATCAACCAGTGTTCCTGATTGTCTGAAGGGAAACAAATTTTTTATCCTTAGTTTGCCTGTGGAAAGCAAAGCAGATTTTACAATTAAGTTAGTCATTATTTTTTGCAAAACATATGCATTCCAAAATAAAATAAGGTGAGTTGAATTTCAATTTGACCCTGGTTCTTTTACTGAATATTTTCCAAACATTTTTTAATAACAACTGTATGACATGATAATGAAATAGCTGGTGGGCTTAGAACTGACCAAGAAGCACAAGATTGGATTTTCTCGCTCAATTTCAGAAGTAAAAAAACCTACTAATACCAACGTAACTAAAATGAGTAATGAGCCTCTGGGGGCCAGTAATGAGAGCACCTAAGAATGAGATTCATTCCTTCTTATGTTTACGTAGTTTAGCGTATACATACTGAGTAAAGAAAGGATCTAATATAGGAGCCTAATTTTATCTATTTTGAGCAACTCATGTTTGGGCACACACACACACACACACACACACACACACACACACACACACAACCACATTGCTTTTTTAAAGTTAATACAATTACATAATACATTTTCAAACAATATAAGAAAGCACATTGTAATGATTTACACATTATGACAGCTGAAGAAGTCTAGAAGTTTAACTGAGTAACTCAGCAGTTTTAGATCTTAGGGTGTAGACGACATGCCCTTACCGTTCTAGCATGTTGTGTCAGCTTGAACAGTGAGCAAAGACTTTGAAGATAATAATATGCAATGTAATAACCATGGTTAATTTCTTATCATCTTGTTTTGAAATTTTGCATTGTTTTATTTTTCTTTAA
>NW_004524610.1:13465846-13480350 GCF_000260255.1 Octodon degus
TTTTGGCTTGCTCAGGCTGCCTTAAAGGCAGGTCTGGTAAGGCATGTGGAGCTGGGGATCAAACCGCGGTCCCCTGCACCTATCTGGGTTTGCCCAAGCAGGCGCTTAAACAACTGAGCTAACCTGCAAGCCCCTAAAATATATAATTAATTGTCCAAAAACAACCTGACCTCCAATGAAACACAGTTTAATGAGAATGACTCAGCAGGGGCAGGGTCTTTGCTTTGTAAGCCTGAGCAAGAGGAGGGCTCGGAGATGGTATGAGTGCTACACGCGCCCTAGGGCAGGTCGCCTGCTTACAGTATGAGGGAGGAAAAGAGGCTTGCTCTGCCCCTCGCTTGCTCTTGTTTCTTCTGTCTTCTGTTCATGAGCTACTGCCCCTGTGCCAAGAAGCCCTGCCTTGTTGCCAGCTGACTGCATGCACTGAAACCTCCACACACTGTGAGCTAAATAAGCCTTTCCCTCTTTAACTTTGGGTGTCAGGTATTTTGTCTCAGACATGAGGCAAAAGTTACGGGGACACATATTATGAAAATGTCACATTCACATGTTCCAGTTTTCCAATGACCTTTCTCAAAAACAACATTTTTACCAGCTTTTACCCTGTTTGCTTATTTAAAATTTCAATCCCTTAGACTATCAAATTCGTTACCATAGTCTTTTACTTACCTTAAAGTCTATCCCCTTCTCACATACACAACGTCACTGGTTAGATGTTTTTGTCCCGTGTTTTGTTTCTACAATGGAAGCATGTTCTATGTGGACTAAATATCGTATGTTTTGCCCATGTAATCTACATGCTTAAATCAGGTGTTGGCATTCAATAAGCATTTGTTGAATTCAGTCAATAAATAGCTGAATATATCCACAATAGTTTATGCAAACTCTTTCTACATAAACCTTAATATTAATATACAATATCATAAATTTTACTTATATAAAGGAAAATTCCCAAGATATTAGTATATATAAGTTTATTTAATTTTTTCTAACAGTTACATAAGAATTTATCAATCTAACAAAAAAAAATTTATGACTCCATTCTTTCTTTTTGTGGGAGAGAGGTACAAGGCCACACTCTGTAATTGAGGCTGACCTTGAGCTCACTATGTAGCCCAGACTGACCTTGAACTCACAGTGACCTTCTTGCCTCAGCCTCCTGAGTGCTGTGATTATAGGCATGTGCCAGCACACTCAGCTTACCAGTCCATTCTTTTTGTTTTTTTTGTTTTTTTTGTTTTTTTTTTTTTTGGTACTAGGGATCGAACTCAGGACCTTGTGCTTGCCAGGCAGGCACTTGTGTCACTGAGCTAATTCCCCAGCCTTACCAGTACATTCTTGATAGACAAGTTGACTGTGTAAACCAACTTGCTGCTTCAAATAATAGCATAATGACCAGCTTTATGTCAGTCCTTATTCATACATAGCATTATACATGTTAAATGTTTTATATAAAATGATAGATATCCTTTAAATTATGATGAATGCTGTCAAATATCTTTACAAAGAGATCTCACGATTTACCAAGGACAACATGGCATATTATGAAAATCTGACAGGTTAGGACAATATATAAATATATAAGCGAAACAGTAATTTGAATTTCTACATTATGATTGATGTTTATCATCCTTAAATAAGATATTGAATATTATAGAGATTTTCTTTGTTGATATGTAAGAATTCTTTATTAAAATTGCTGCTTTGTTGATCTTTCTTCTTTCAATTTATCTTTTCTTTTATAGTTTATGCCTTGAGAATTTTTTTATTTCCTTTAAATAAAAATTACCTAGGCTGTATAGGTTTTGAAGTTTGAACTTTACATATGATATCATAAAATAATTATTTTAAAATGTGTATGTTAATTCTACTATTCATATAGTTCTTGTCATTTTTATTCTATTTTAATTATCTTTGTTTCATTTTTCATATATATATATATATATATATATGCACATTATGAAATGATTACCAAAATCTCTCCAACTAGCACTAACAAATTTTGAAATAGTCGTTATAATTTTAAGCTGAGAGTATTTCAGGTCTACTCTACTAGCAATTTCCAAGGATACAATATGATATTATTTATGATAGTCACCAGGCTGCTCCAGCGGATCTCTGGGACTTTATTCACCCCATCTTATCCCCTAGATCAAGTTACTTTGGTTAGGAAGTCTTCTCTTGGGAATGTATTTATTTCTATGTCCTGTGAAAGTTTAGCCATTTTCACAATATGATTATGTAACAAAGACATACCTTAAAAACAAAATGAATGTTTTATCAACCAAGAAAGTTGTTTTGAATTGAAGCATTCAAAGCGCAAATATTTTTAAATTATGGATATCATTCACTATATTTCTATGTCAGAAAAAACAAATTATCTTATATCATCCCCATTTCAAAATAGTTCTGTGGTAAGAAATATGAGCAAATGCCAGAAAAATGTAACAATTTAAGAGGAAGTGGATGATGAAATGTGTCAAACTATACTTTGAACAAATAGTTCATTTCTGTTTTTCTGTTTTTACTCTGTAGATATAAGTAATACATAATGTCCCCCTTCCCCATAGTGACCTGATACATGGCCATAACTCACTTGAATTCCTTTCATTATCCCCTTTGCCTTCTTCTCCCTCCACCACTTGTTCCCCTCCTCTCTTGAGAAAGATCTATCTCCCTACTTACTAGAACATATAAAGACCTAAAAAAATTAGACCTCCCTCAAAAGGAAAGATCAAATGAATAATAAATGGGTAAGTGAAATGGGTCGACACTTCACAGAAGCAGAAGCGCAAATGACCAATAAGTACATGAAGAAGTCTTCAATGTTCCTGGCCATTAGAGAAATTCAGATTAAAGCCAGCCTAGAATCCATCTTACCCCCTACATGGCCACCATTAAGAAATCAAATAGTTGCAAATGCTGACGATTCCATGGAGACAAGAGATAGTTCATTTTGTAGTAAATAAACTATTTTGTGATAAAGTGAAGGTGTGTTTTCAAAAGAACCCAAAGAAAAAATTCCAACACATGTATGGTTCCTTTAATGTCATTAATATGAAAATAATGCAAAACCCTACAACTGAAAGTGCATTATTTCTGTGCCCTTTCATTAATACACACTGTCTACTCTTCCGTCTTACTGTGAGTTGGTTCATTTACAAGTGTCTGCCTTCATGCACTTCATCCTTTCCATTATTCTGATGACAAACTGACTTGGGTGGAAAACAAGTCAGCTTGCCTCAGAAGGTCCACATCCAACCTCACCTCTGAATTTGATTCAGTTCGTATCTATTTTGGTTTGTGATCAGGGCCGTGGAAAGAATTTAGTTCCTGAACCGAGGTATCACTATATTTCCAAAAAAGAAGCCAAGATATTTTCTTCTAATCTTATGGGATTGTAGGAAACAGAAATAAAGAAAGATTTTGAAAAAATAATTTGCATAAGTGAACACATTTAAATGTTTGAAATATTTTGTACCCAGAAGCACTGTAGTGTTTTGGAGGCTGGCCTTAACTGTAAAAAAGAGTGTCTAAAACAAAGAGGGTAGAAGCAGTTTGGAGAAAAAAATAAATCATGCAGTTATGCAAGGAAAATAAAACATCTGCGAGATGGGCTGGCCAGATAGCTCAGCAGATTAAAGTGCCTGCTTAGGAAGGTGCAGGGATTGGGGTTCCATCCTGGCATGCTGTGCTGGCCCCACCCCCTGGGGCACACTGAGAAGCAAGTGAGACCGGGCATGGTGGCAAACGCCTGTAATCCCAGCGCTTGGGAGGCTGAAAACAGGAGGATCACTATAAGTGTGATCTGTGTAGTGAGACCCTCTAGACTCTGTAATAAATTTTTTTTTTAAATCTACAAGAAAGGAACAACAATCGTAGGGACTTGCATGGCTCATCCATCCATCTACAGTTTATAACGATATAAGCACTGAATATATGTACATATATGTATTTACGTATATATAAATTTTATTTTATGGAAGGCTCTACAGGGTGTTCAGGGTCTCACTACTAGATCAGACTCCTACTGATATGCCTGTTTATAGACTCCCAAGAGCTGAGATTACAGGCACTTGCCACCACACCTAGTCCAGCAGGCCTGAGGATACAACCCCCGCCTCTATACCTGCTTTAATCCGCTGAGCTATTTGGCCGGCCCTTAAACACTGAATATTAATATGGTCAAATTTTATGTATTTATACTGGCAGACTCAGTGGGAACAAGAGACATCATCTTTGACAAAGATAGCTAACTATGTATGGCCTGTGAAATATATGTATTTTTAATTGTAATATGTGTGCAGAGATTGAGAAGAGAATGCCTAAACAGTTCCAAGAAATCAGAAACCTGCTCCCGAGGAGCAGGAAGTAGCACCCAGGACTGAAGTGCTTCGGGGTTCAGGCAGTACGTTTTGTAGGATCACCTGACTCTTCAGTCTTGGTAGTGCTTATGACCTGGGAGAGATTTTTCCAGGAAATTGTAAAGGTATGTCATAAAAAAAATTGTAGCAAAAAAAAAAAAAAGGAAAGGTTGGGAAGAATTAAGCTTCTTTGAAATGAGGGAACTGTATACTGTATCTCTTCTATAGTTTGGATTTGCCTGTAGGAATAAAATGTAAAGAAATTGAAATTTAAAAAACTGGGTGCCTGCTTTTAAACAGAATATCTGAACACATTATCAAAAACACACACACAGAAACCTGGCAGGATATTCCATGCCTATTTTCTAAGCCCTCAGGTAGCTGAGGCAGGAGGATCACTGAGAGTTCAAAGCCAGCCTGGTCTGCAAAGAGACCCTGTCTCAAAAACAAAAAGTATCTGCAGAAAAACTCTGTAAACTGAGGACAACATAAATGACTTTAATTTTTCTGTTTGAGTTATATTAGCAGTCCTAAGATTATTATCAATCAACAGTGTGTCCAAGTCAGACTGAAATAAGTTCTATTTGAAGGGCTTTATAATCCTTATAAATCAGATATGGCTAACCTTGTCTGAGTCATCTAAAAAGTATTTCTATTATGATTTACCCAGACTTCTGGACCTGAAAAAATGATCAAGCATGAAGTCTGCCCTTCAATAAAATAGGAACAAAGAAAGGAACTGCTATTTCTCAAGTACCAGCCACCATGCTAAGAGCTTTACATATTTTATCTCATTTAATCCTCACACTAACACTCCTGAGGAGCTGCCATTATCCTTGATTGAAGACGAAAAAACTGAGAAGTTAATTAAAGCCAGGCGGTAGGAACTAAGGTAAGCTGAGATTGGAATTCTCTGTGCTGGATTCAATGTGTAATATTTTATTTGTTCTTTTATTAGCTGTGAGTTGAGATACTGTAGAAAACTAAATGTGACAAGCATTAGCAAAGGTGTATATTAAGGTGATGTTTGGAGTGTTAAAAATGGACTCCAATCAGTCCCAATTTTGTTGTCTAATAGTCGATGTTCTATTGCTATAACAAAAAGTCCTGAAGCTGGGGACTCTGTCAAGAAAAGTTTATGTAAATCAGAGTTTGGGAGGTTGGACGACCAAGACAGGCTCTTCCATTCCTCTGACCTCTGACGAGGGCCTTTTCAGCTGTGCTACATTCTGGCAGATGGCATCGTGTCAGGAGCACACGCAAGAGGAAGTGATCCTGCACCAAGCCAGGAAGTGAGAGTGTGGAGAGGAGCCAGCCTTGTTCTTTTACAACAACTTCTACAAGCTCTAACTAGGCCTCCATGAAATCTACTGTAATCCCTTCTGAGGACACATACTGGACAGCCTAAGGATGTCCTGCTAGGCTCCACTTCTTAGAGATTCTAGCACCTCAACATTACCATATTGAAGATCAAACCTCTAACACATGAACCCTTTCAGGTCACACTCAAACCATATCCCAACCATAGCAGAACCTTTTATTTCTTATAGGGAACTACTTCCATGAAAGTGAATGAAAAAATACCCGGTGAAGTACACAGATATTTGATATACTGTGATCAGCAGAAGTATATCTCATTGTAAAGTCAGAGTGACCTTACCAGAAAATATTTGTACAAACTCCAAAATAAGTGTTTGAACCTCACAGAAATCAGGAATTTGTGTGACAAGTAAGAAGGCTTTGCGAGCAGGAATTCTTTGCTGAATTAATCAGGGTTAATCTCCTGCACTGACAGCCCAGACCTGTAGGTGAGACAGAACAATAAACCATCTTTCCCGGTGTTGACAAAAGCCTTTCATTCCAGTGAGTTAGCACACTTGTGGGAAGGCAACCTTGTGCTGTCCTGCTGTCGAAGAAAGGCAAAGTAGCAGTTGACCTCTGTCATCCAGTTGAACTGGAGGCTTGTTTATGAGATGAACACAGAGGCAATAAATGTGGCCTTGACCGGGGGGAGGTACTGAAGTTGGTTCCAGAGTTTTGAGAATCTAGGAAGCTTAGTTTCCTGGCATTGTAAGGTTCACTGGTGGTCAGCAGTAGACAGGTTCAGTGTCAGGGAAGAGCACTCATGGAAAAGACCCACAGGCATCTCAAGGTTTAGGAGGTGTCATTCTAAGTAGCAGCCACATCTCCAGTTCCCCCATCCTCTGATTCTATCCCCTTCTGACTCACAGTCCACACAATTTCCAAGTGACTGCAGCATTCCCACTGTCACACGTCCTGCAGGTCTCCATGTAGCCTCAACTCCAAGGCCCTCAGGGTCAAGCAACTATAAGCCTTCACATAGTGCCAGCTCATTCTGTGCCCAGACAGCTAGCAGCATTGAGTTGGAAATCTTCCTCTTGACTTTTTTATTTGTGAAATCTCAGTGGCTCCATATATCTTCCATTGTGCAAGTGTGTGAAGATATTACATTATTTTCTAGTTGTTTATTATATTAATATGTAGATAAATTCTAGTAAACAATGGCTATAGAGATAGTTTCTGGGATGAGCTAGTTGTTTCATGACTTCAAATACAGGTTTTATATTTCTGCCAAAAGTTTGAAATCAATACCTGGCACTAAAAGTTAGAATGTTTATGTAAAACACAGACCCTTAAAGTATACCACATTCAGACTGTAACTAACTTGACGTTGATATTTACTTAACACCTAGCATGTTTACACTGTTAGCAAACCTTGGGATTCTCCAACATAATGTACACAGTCCAGTTTTGCAACAAAACAACTACTTGCCATTCTAAATTTTTTCATGTTCAGGTTTTTCAACTACTTCGATCATTTTTATTTTCAGTTGCTTTACAATCCAGACTGATTATCTATCTGAAAGTATTTTTTATTTACTAGAGGTAAACTGTAATGCAAGCTATTTATAGCCAAGGATAGAAAATAGACTTTTTTTTCTATTTTTTTTTGAATGGACTCAGGAGCTTCCACTTGCCAGGAAGGCACTGTGCCACTGAGATTTCTCCCTGGTAGAAAGAGAATCAAGTAAGTCTTAAATTCTACATGAAGAGTTTTTAACCAGAGATATGCTTCAGCATATCTCAAAACTCTTTGTCAAAAGATACGTATCTAGACCACATTTCTGCAGAGTTTGACTCTTATCAGTGTATTTAGAAAAGTTGCCTGGGTAACTTTAATACATACCCTGCTGTTGTCTTAGTCACTCTTCTCTCATTGCTGGGACAAATACCTAACACTTAAGCTTAGGGAATGAAAGGTTTATTTAGCTCACAATTACTGAAGGTTTCACAGTTTAAAACAGGCTGATTTACATAGCAAGACCTTGAGATACTGCTGTCCCACGCTACAGGATCTGGAAGATAGGCTGGGGTGCCAAGGCGTCCAGGATGACCTGCTCCATACCTCCAAGAGAAGCCACCAGGCCTGGGGAGGAGGAGCATGCTGTCAGTTTACCAGTTTGCACCTCTCTGGCCCCGCCCCTCAAGCCACACGCTGCTCCTCAAGTGTGACTGCCCCGTGATTTACATGAGGCTTTGGGGGGACAACTAAATACAAACCACAACGCCTGTCATAGTTACTTTTCTCATTACTGAGACAAAATACCAGGTACCCAAAATTAGGGGAGGAAAGTTTTATTTAGCTCACAGTTTGTAAAGGTTTCAGTCCATAATTGGATGGCTCCAAGGCAGAGTGACACAGCAGACAGGCATTGTAGAGCAGAAACACTTCATGGTGGGCAGAAGGTACCAAAGCATCAAGGGTTGACTAGAGCTCTTCTTACCCCTTGTATTTTATCCAGGCTATTCAGGGCACATAGCACTCAAACCCTTAAACCTAGTTCCCTTGAGGCTAGCATTACACCATGAATAGATCATGGTGTCACACACTCTAGACCCAGCCACCTCTGTTAAAGCCCCAACTGTGACATGCGGTTTTGAGGAGACACCTAGACACAAGCTATGACATACTACTAGATGTGACTCATTGTCTCTTATTGGTGGTACCCTTTGTGGTCTCATTTCTCTTTCTTCTGGACTAAGGACAACCCAATGGTTTCATGCTTACCTGTCATTTACTTAGCATTACATCTAAGCTGAGGATTAACCATGAAGAGCACCCAGACTTAGAATGGAAAAATAGCTCATGAAGAGTTTAGAGATATGGAATGGTTGAAGTGGAAGAAATATCACAGGAGCTTAAAAGTGAACAGACATAACTTCTACAGCTGTCACATAGTTTCTCTGAGATGTTTCTACATTCTAAATTTTGAATACTATTTTTCCATTTAATACTCATTCAAGTGTAATAATTGTAATATTAATTTAATTTTGGTTGCTTCATTGCTTAAACATGATAATCCACTTCTTGTCTCATAACGATCTAATCACAAAAGAAAAAAAAAAGAATAAAGGTGTGCTATGTCCATAGATCAACTCCATATGATGAGTGCAATCATTATGTCCCACAAACATGTACCAATATAAAATAAAAACTAAAAAAAAAATGATTGCAGCTTTTCTAGAAAATTAAAAGTCATAATAAAAGTGGGCAACAGAGTTGCAAAAGTAGCAAGATAAAACCCAAGTATATGTGTGCTCCTGCACAAGCCAAGGATGCCTTCCTCCCCCAAGTCTCTACTTTTCAGAGCATCCACGGCCTCACCCACAGGCCTAATGAAACAATTTGTAAAAATCCCCTCATCCTTTCTATAGGCCCTTCAGATGCTCCTTGACCCTCTTTTTAGTCCCTTAAATTAAGAGAGGGCTGATTCTAATCTCTACTCAAAGTAATCAATAGATCTCAGGTCTTGATCTTTGAAATAGAAAGGCACTCTTATCATCATACCAACTTAATTCTGCCTAAATCAAGGTATGCATGTCAATTCTGATGGTATATTGCTTCTCCTTAAGAAAGTCTACTAGGATTCCAGAAGAACCAGGACAGCTGTGTGAACATGGGGAAACAGAAGAAAGCAGGAAAATGTGCAACTGTGAAGCAAATGCTTAGTGTCAGAGATGAGAGACTCAAAGAAAAGGATAGATTAAAACCTAAAAGGAAAGAAAAGAAGGATCCTAGTGCTCTAAAGGAAAGACAGAGCCAGCCAAATAGCTCAGCGGATTAAAGTGCCTGCAAGCAGGTGCAGGGGCTGAGGGTTCGATCCCCAGGCTGCCGTGCTGGCTCTGCCCCCGCCCCCAGGGCATGCTGAGCCAGTAACTGAGACTAGGTGTGGTGGCACACGCCTGTAATCCCAGCTCTTGGGAGGCTGTAAACAGGCGGATCACTACGAGTCTGGTCTAGTAGTGAGATCCTGAGCACCCTGTAGACCCTTCCCTAAAATACAAATAAAATAAAGGAAAGAGAAGTCTCCCAACAACCTTCCTGCTTATTCTTCCAGTAAAATACACAGCTGGGCTCACCTTATCATATCCTGGTTTATACCAACTTTATTAACTTTTCCATCACAGCCAAATTGGAATTGGTACAATCAATGTGTATCCCTTGTATCACTGACTGTGGAATGGCAGAAAGTGAGAAATTGGGACAGAAGTGTTGAGTGGCCCTAAGGATTGCCAAGGATCCACAGCTGGAATGATTACCTCGCACACATAAAGGGACCTACGCAAATGACTGCTTAGTGTAGAGAGTAACTCAGCACAAGTGTTACACTGTGGCCCTGTTTGACATGAACCTTAAATGGAGAATCCAAAAGATCCCTGGAGCTCCTATCATGTACATTTCTAATCACAGATACAACATTGAACAGATGCCAGATGATTGTGGAGCCCCTCGGTTTTGATCCTTACAAGACAAAGTTCCTCTGCCTCCTTCCAACCAACTTTTTGTTTTCAGGTCATTCAGCATGCTGTATCTCTACTTAAAGTAACATCTTTGTTCTCACCAGATAATATAGCATGAATTATTCACTCACTTGCTGTATTATCAGCTGAGTATGGTTAAATAAATTCACTTTTTGATGCTTTCTGAAAATAAAAAGGAAGTCTACAAGAGGAAATCAGGAAAAGTAGTTGAATAATCTTTGGAAGAAGCAGCAGTGTCTGAGACAGTGTAAGAAAGACTGCGGCAATGTCGGGAGTCCGAAACAAATGAGCCAACTAGAGACAATCTCCTAGGTTACTATGCTTGATGATTCTGCTCTGCACTTAGATCAGAAGCCTTTTAGAAACTTGGAAACCCTTCAAAACCCAGCCTCCTACCCATGCTCATTTTAAATGCTAAATATATGTCTTTTAAAAAAATTTAAATCTATTTATTTCTTTCTTTATTTATCTGGTACAGAGTCTCACTACGCAGTGCAGACTCATAGTGATCTTCTTGTCTCAGACTCCCCAGCACTGGGATTATAGACATGCACCACCACGCCTGGTTCTGGACCAGCATGGAATGTGATACCAGAGATCGAACCTGGGTCCTTGTCCTTTCCAGGCAGGTGCTTAGACCACCGAGCTATCTCCCTAGCCACAGTATATGTCTTTTGATGGTAGAGATCTCCTAGTACTAAACTGTGATCACTTTAGGAGCTTACAATTCAAAAGAAGATTGACTCATTAGGGTTAAAAATGATGACAGAGTTGTGAGCACTGGAGAGTTTGGTGAAAGATGTATTAAGAAATTTAGAAACTAGAGCATGAATAAAGGCTTCAGAAAGGCTAAGAGAGGAGCAAAGACAGGGAAATGTCTTTGTTCTCACCAGATAATATATTACATGCAGAGATCAGAGCTGGCACAGGAAGAACGTGGCTGGGGTCCTTATTCATTTCAGCTTCATTAGGCTAAGATTCAATGTGATTTTTTTTCCCCTACAACTTTAGCAAAGCACCATGAGCAGGTAGAAAAAGAAGAGCACAAATGAGCATTGTGTGTGGTCTCTGAACCGTCCTGTTGCAGCGCATGCTGGCCACTCAGTTGTGTAGATCATAAATACTCTAAGGAGAGGTCAGAGGAGGGGTGAACAAGGGCTGGAAAAGACAACTTTGGGGTAAAGACTCAAGGCACCGTAGCTTGACCTTAAGATTTCAAATCCAGATGGTTTCATATTTCAATACCTCTTTACACTGAAGAACACAAAGCGACTGAACAAAACCCCATGGCAAATTTCAGGGACATAGCTGGTGTAAACACTGTTCAGTCAGGTTCAACACAAATCCTGCCGTGCTTTTGGTGGGGTTCCTTTGTCCTTTGCATTTCCTAACTGCAATATTAAAGTCAAACACACTTTCCGGGGATGCTTCAATATTTTGTAGCAGCCCTGTGTCTCAGGTAGAAGTTTCTTAATATTTTATACCAAATACCTTTAAGTATATGAGCAAATTCCCTATCCTTCAATAGCTTGTTTCATACAATGGGTTTGTATATTTAAGCCAGAAAACATTAATGTGAAGGCCATAAGAATATTAGTGTTTCAAGAGTTATCTCAAGTGGATTAAATCAGTTACAATGAGCTAAGAGCATCGGTACAGCTTCTCGAGATGTAATTGCACTGTCTTCTCTGGGGACTCTCCATTTATAGGCTTAAGTGTGTTGCTATTTTCTTTGTCACAATACCCTTTGTTTTAATAAAGAGAGAGCACACACTTACTGGCTGAGGAGACTCTTTTAGTTACAATAGCCAATCCTGAGGGGATTTGACTGACCTTATCAGATACAATATTGAACCTAAACAAAAGGGATGCTTATTCAGCAGTGGTCTCAATTTAACTAAAAAGGGAATCAATCAAACCAAATTGTTCAAGCTCCTGGATTTTAAAAGAATGACTGACTAGCTGGTTGTACAGTACTCGACTCTTGGCTTCCAACATACAAATAAAGAGGTCTGCTGTTATTGTGTCTAAAAGGAAGCCCTTAATAATGCAGTCTTGAGTGGAAGCCATTTGCTTATGAATGTTTCAAGTTTTTTCCTTATAGCAGAAGGAAGTAAGTCAGACAAACCTTAAGTACTGTGTGGCTTCTCTTATATAAGAAACTCAAAGAGCAAAATGGAAGGTAGATAAGTGGAAAGTAGAGAGATCATTTTCAAATGGATGGGAGATGAGGCGATAGAGGGGAGAAAAGGAGAGGCAAAGTGATGAAAATAGAGCTTTTGAAAATGGGAAGGGAACCAAGAGTTGGAGAGAGAACAGAGAGAAGGATGGGGTGGGCAGTGAAAAATAAAGAATTAAGCTGTTTTATGTGCATGTACCAACTGCCCACAAGAAACGGAATCATTGTACACTAATAACACATGCTAACAAAAAATAAAGAGAAAAAATCACAAACAAAATAATAAAATAAAGGAGTCCTAGTATGTCTTCATGATTATAGATTATGGAAGAGACAGTCTGATGGGTGCGTAGCTGATGTAGCCCCAAGCCTTCTTCAGGAGGGCTTCCCTGTAAAAAGTATACCAGCTGTCCCATCCTACATACACAGAGGGCTCATCCGACTCTTTGCATTCACCCTACAAGGATCCAAGTCTCCCCAGTTAGTGGCCTACAGTCTCCAAGGATAGTGAGGCTTGTTTTACATTGTTTTGATGTTTCATAGACCTACATAAAGTGGGGGAGCCTAACTATTGCATAAACTGCTTGATCATGAAAGGAGGAGACAGCCTATATGACTCAGGGCACTGGGACAGTTGTTTTTTTTTTATAGTATCAGGGATTGAACTCAGGACCCTGTGCTTGCCAGACAAGCACTTATTCTACTGAGCTATCTCTCCGGCCCTGGAATAGTTCTTTCTCATCAGCACAGTCATTCATTTTGAAAGATGGTACACTGGAATAAAACAAATTCATGGTGATGTTCACTTTTGAAATAATGACAATAACACTTGGAAAATTTTATATAATTCTCAAGAAGGTATTTATGAATAGTCATTGGCCAAAGCTATAAGGGGAGAGGAAATTTTCAGGCAGATGAAACAATGCATGTGGAGGTAAGCAGGAATTAAATCAGTAACCATTAATAAGAGACTATAAGAAGTTCAGAAGAGATGAACATGTGGCATAAAATACACATCTGTGAGTTGAGGGAAAGGAGGCTATGCAGCTAGGGAAGGCCAAAAACTAAAACCAGTTTTTTCTCTATGTTAAGGAGTTCAGATTTCAGTTTGCATCTTGCAAGAGCTGCTGTAAGACGGCCTCGGTAGAGGATGTGATGACCTCAAGTTTAGAAAGGTAGAGAGAGACCAGTGTGAGTGGCAAGGACAAGGCTGAAGACAGAACTGCAGCCTCAGAAAAGTTCATTAGTCCCTGTGAGTCTCCACTGTACATCCACGAAGTGAAGAGTCCTTGAGCTGAATTAGCTTGTGGTATAAATGTGGTGGCCTGTGTCATGTATGATAGGCCTGAGACTTAGAAAGCACTCAGTGAAGTATTGTTATCACAAAGTTCCCTGCAGAAGGTTGGGTTGGATGGCTGGATTACAGCAAGAGAGACGGAGGAAGTCATTTCTGGAAGAGCCCCTCTGTCATACTCAGCACTGGTTTAGACATTGCACTATATTTATGATCTGGCAGAGAGACCCTTAGTGTGTTAGACATGCCTGTCCTAGCCAAAGCTACCAAAAGCAAAACACAAGTTATGCTGGGCATACTACATGATTAATATTTTGAGAATTTTTCCACTATAAAATCAAAACTGGAAAAATCTTCAAAACATCCTTTTACTAGCAGACAAGTTCCTTAATCCCATATTCCTTGTCAACTTCTTTTATCCGTTATTTCTTTAAAGTATGTATTCCACATTTGCTTGCTCTTTTGTGAGTGAAAATCAAAGATAAGACTATGCACAATAGGTAGGACTTTCACATGCACAACATCAATTATTTCCTGCACTGATCTCACAGCTAAACAATGAAAGTGAAATCTGCCTTTTAGATGAAAGTTTTCTCTATATTTATGAATACTTTAATATGGTGCTTTGATTTCTTCTGGATCCACAAAGTAAGCAGATTTTTCTATGCCAGAGACTTTACAGAAAACCTCAGTTAAGACAAACAAATAAGATCATGAATTGAAGAAAAGATTTTAAAATATTTCACATTCTTCTATTATTAAAACATATCTGAAGGAAGCCAAGATTGTATGAGCTAAAATGAATTACAGCTACCAGGTTGAT
>NW_004524610.1:13481500-13512643 GCF_000260255.1 Octodon degus
GGGGATTGAACTCAGGCCCTTGCACTTGCCAGGGAAGCGCTTATTCCACTGAGCCCTCTCCCTGGCCCCTAAACAGATTTAAAGTTTTAAAAATCTCCTGCTTCTAGTATTCTTTACAAAAAATAATTTGAGAATTTAAATCAACAGGTTACAGGACTGTGTTGTCATTTGGAGGTGTAAAATTTGACACTTCTTTTTATAACTTGAATGGGGCTTTCCCAACAATGATATGGATTTGAGAGTGATTCAAAGAAGCTGATCATAAACACACCACAATTCTGAGAGCTAGCATTATTATCTGACTGTGCAGAGATTATCAAATTTGAAAATAGAATGGTAAAAATATAATTTAATAATGAAAAAGAAGCATGTAAAATTCCTATAAATATACAATACCATTTAGTCATTAATACGTTCATTGTGGTACCTGATGTAGTATTAATCCCTTCCATTTTTGAAAATGAGAAGGAACAAAAATGTCATTAGATAAAATAGCATTTGCGTCTGCAGGGGTCCCGAGAGCGCAGCAGAAGTTCTCACTCACATGATGTATAATGCGTCTAAGGAGAGTCACCTACAGAGAAAGCATTCTCTCAGGCTTCCCCAGAAAACAAATTGGTCAAGCAATGGCTGTGAGTCATCCATATGGTTGACACTGACAAAGGATCTACAAACTATAGTACAGGATTTCAAGGTAAAACCTGAGGGGACTTGACTGACATTATCAGATACAAAAGTTACATTTCTTGTTATATAAGTCTTGTTTTATCTTGGTCTTAACCATCCAGCAGAAAAGTATGAAAACAAGGTATAAAAAACAATTCCATATTAATATGCTGAGCTGTAAAAGGTTCAATTAAGAACTTCTGACAATGCCAGTACTATGGATAACCCACTACTATTATGGACTACTGGACTATATTGAATTATTTTGCTGAATTCATGTACCTACAATATTCAAATGGAAATGGAATACCCATCTCTGACAAAACTAAGCAAAAAAGGGGGATTATAAATAAAGGACATTTTGTAGTGAAAAAAATATGTACAAAATAGTTAGGATAGATATACAGCTACTTTCTCTTAATTCAATGAGAAGAAAGATTTGTACTAATAGTGTTTGGATAGGATATCATGTCTGCATCTTGTACTATGAATAACTACTATGAAGACAACAATATGCAATGTATTGGGCTGGGGAGATAGCTCAGTAAGAATAAGCACTTCCCTGGCAAGTGCAAGGGTCTTAGTTCAATCCCGGTTCTGCAAAAAAAAAAAAAAAGCAATGTATTAATTATTGTAACTGTCCTACTAACCTGTTTTGAAACTGCCTCATTGCTACTTGTTTCTCAATGAAATTAATAAATAAAATAGCATATGTTCTAAAAGTAGCTTAAATTTATATAGTAACCTACTCAATTCCTTCACTCTCTGTCTAGAAGATGTGGAATTATTTTCTAATAACTAAGACAGCAAAGTTTTGAAAACTCAGCTTGAAGGAGAATAACAGAAGAAATGGTCTCTAGTCTTTTTAACTTGTCCTCTAGACTAAGGAGATACACACACACGATTTTAAGGTTGAGGTAAGCAGGGCATGGTGAGAATAGATGACTTAGGTTTTCCAGGAAAAAATAAGAGCATTTAATTTATACCAGGGAGACGTATGAGTGGTAAGTTAAATGGTATCTCCCAAAAAGATAGATTTAGGTCGTCATTCCTGGATCTGGAGAATGTGACTCATTTACAAGTCACTGTGAATTTAATCAAATTAATATATCTGAGATGAAGAGATTTTCCTGAATTCCCAAGTGGGCTCAGTGAAAAAATGTCCTTATGAGACACACAGAGAAAAAGACAGATGCTGCAGATAAGAAGCCCATGTGAAACTGGAGGCACAGATTGGAAAGATGGGGCCACAATCCAAGGAAAGCCAACAGCCACCAGAAACTGGAAGAGCCAAGGGAAGAATCCTTCCCAGATGGCTGAAAGGAGCAAGTTCTGCCAACCACTCAACACCAGAGTTCTGGCTTCCAGAGCTGTGAGAGAGCAAATATTTTAAAACATCCAGTTTGTTACACACTGAGTCCACAATAAAAAATATGCACACTTCAGGAAGAAGTCTTATGTATTTTAATACTAAATGTATTGAGATATCATGAGATTAACAAGTTACCTTTTGTAGGATTCCATGATCTCTCTTAGTATACCTGAAGGGAAAACAGCAGCAGGAATGAAGGAAAGGTAGACAAGAAGATCAAATCTGGGTCAGGTGGTGATTGGCAAACAAACCCCTGAACAACAGCAGGGGCATTTATTTATACCTCTGCAAATTTAGTATCATGTGACATAAGATTGCCTAGTGACTAATAGCTGACATTAAGTAAGCAGGATGTTTTTTCTCAGGATTGAGATCGTTTGACTGCTTTAGGCACTGAGTTCTACTCCTGCTCTCACACATATGGTCAATTTCCAGCATCAGCAACTCCCAACATATCCCCCTTTTCTGTTTTGTTGTATGAATGATGGTTGTCCAATTGCAGCTGAAGAAGCTGTGTTTGGAGAACTTTTTAGAAGACCTTTTTATTCTTGATGGCAGTTCAAGGGCTTTGGTACATGTACACAGCAATTTAACCCTATAAAGTCCAATGGTCCATAACAGTACTGAGTTACCAGTACAGCTGGAAATTGTCAAAAGTTGTTAGTGATTTGATCCTTTTACAGCTAGCTTATTATTATTGCACTACATTTCATATCACATGATTACACTTTTCTGCCAGATGGTCAAGACCAAGTTAAAGTGAGATCCGTATAAATAGAAAAATTAACTTCTTGCTACCTAACAAGGTCAGTTAAATTTCCTCAAGATTTACCTTGGAACCATGTACAGCAGCTCTTAGTTTTTCTGTCAGTGTCAGCCATCTGGATGAGTCACAGCTATTGCTTGACCAAGTTGCTTTCTATGAAAGCCTGAGAGATGTTTTCTCTCTAGGTGACTCTCCTTCAGCACACTGTACACCACTAATCACTTTGCTCTGTAGTCTAATAATCTCTTGGACCAGAAAAATCAGGGTCTCAACTGAATTATAGGATGTCAGCAGAGGTTCTCCGATGTCCTGAGAACTCACAGACCTTGGCTCTCCTTATACCCCATCTATCTCTCTAATTTTTGGTTTCCAAACTTGAGTTGTTAAACATTCAGAAGAGAAACTTAATGGCATAACCCTGTAAGAGAGGCAATAAGACATTACTCTCTGTCTGTATATCAAACACCTTAGACAAAAAAATGGAACTGTTATTTTCTAACAACCTTGGATATTCTAATATTTAAGTCCCTATAGAATGTTAAAAGACATCAATTATATATTTTCACACAGAAGTTTAGAAATAAAAAACATATACAACTTGCAGCATGACAATCATAATGACATTTTGTGACATGCCTAAATGTTCATTTTGACATAACATAACCCTTTTCACCAATCATTTTGGTCTACCTTTTATAAAAGAAGCTTTCACTTAATTTGGTGTCCTTTAATAACATATATATCACAAGTGTTTTGCTAAAGGCAGAGGTCTAAATCTGAAAGTCTTGGGCCGGTCAAATAGCTCAGCGGATTAAAGCACCTGCAAGCAGGGGCAGGGGCTGGAGATTCGATCCCTGGCCTGCCATGCCAGCCCTGCCCCCTCGGGCACACTGAGACAGTGAATTGAGACTGTCCATGGTGGTATGCGCCTGTAATCCCAGCACTTGGGAGACTGTAAACAGGAGAATCACTATGAATCCGATCTAGTAGTGAGACCCTGAACACCCTGTACATCCTCCCCTAAAAGTATACAGAAAAAAAATCTGAAAGTCTTATCACAATGAGCGATGTTTATCTTAAATTTTTGAAGAACTGTATATCTGAAATCATGAATACATTTAATTCACCATGAGATTCACAACAAATGAATTACCATACACACGAGAAAATCTTTGTTGCTTAATTCAGGATTGTACCAAGAGCATCTTTTATGAGAAAACCTTATTGTAACCTTTTTCTTAAAATATTCATCTTTTAACCAATGAACAAATTATTAGGCCATCTCCCAAAAGACTATTGAGATTATTGGTGGTTCCTTATTAATGAACAAAGTTTGACTGCCCTTCTGTCCACCAATTGGAATCCTGTCCAATCATTTTTCTCCACTCTAATGAATTTTGTTTAATCAGTTTAAATTTTTGATGACCTGTGAGTAAACCAATTTTGATATCACTTAGACCAGCTGGTAACTCAGGAGAAAGCATGCTTTTAAGTCTCTACCTCCAAAGCTCAAATAAAAAGAGGAATAGGGCCATCAAGACAGTTCAGATGACTGAGCACCTGCTTTGGCAAATGCAGGGACCAGATTTGATTACCAGTGCCTCATGCCCTGCTGACCTCACCGCCAGGGCACACTGAGCCAGTGACCGAGTCCAGACATGGTGGTGCATGCCTGTAATACCAGCAATGGGGAGGCTGAAAGCAGGAGGATTATTATGAGTCTGAGCTGCATAGTGAGACCAAATACATGAAATGAAAAAAAAAAAAAAGAACAGCTGTTCATCAATGATGTACAAATACATAAACAAGCATCACACAAACATCTTTACAAAATCAGAGCATACTCAAATATATTCTTGACAAAATTGAATACAGTAGCCCTATTACAATTTTTAGAAATTTATAATTATAAACTAGTCAGATTTTTTTTCTCAATTAGCAAAGACCTATTAGGAGAAAACTTCAGAAACTGGGAAGGTTGAACAGCTCAGCAGATTAAAGTACCTGCTTAGGCAGACGCCGGGGCCAGGAGTTCGATCCCTTGACCTGCTGAGCCAGCCCTGACCCCAGGGCGCACTGAGACCACAATTGAGACTGGGCATGGTCTCCACGTGCCTGTAATCCCAGCACTTGGGAGGCTGTGAACAGGAGGATCACTACTAGTCTGATCTGTGTAGTGACACACTGTACATCCTGTAAGAAAGAAAACTTCAGAAAGATCAAAATCTTTTATCTATAGTTAATATACATGTTTTGTATTTTTGTCTTGTTTTGTCTTAAGAATACTTTCAGCTCGTTTATCTCTATGCTCTATCACCCATTTATACCTTAGATTTCCATTTTGTCCGTTCCTTCATGAGGCCCCATGTTGACTCTGGCCTCATGGTAATCAACTCCTCCAGATTTGTCTTCATGATATAGCCTGACTGTGTGCTCTGGAAATGCACAAGCATTAACTTCTGCCTCAGATTGGCCTTTTTTTTTTCTTTACCAGATTGAATTATTGTTCTGTTGCTATACCTCCATCTTCTGGAAAATTTTGAAAAATTTAATAGCCTATATTAACAATGAAGTGGGAGGGATTAATTCCCCCTTTTGTTTTTATAATTGAATTTTGGTTATACAGTGAGAAACCTGTATCCTATATTTTGCATTTGATTTTTGTAGTACTGGGGGTTGAACTCAAGACCTGGCACTTTCTAGACAGACACTTAAGCCACTGAACTATCTCCCTGGCCCAATATCCTATATTTTGGAAGAGGAAGCTATCACATAACCTCCTTATAAAAAACAAGCAAATTAACTTATCTGAAGAGTGACAATTAATAACACCAGAAAAATTAGCCTAAAATCTGGATGGAACAAATTAATACTACCAAATAAAGTCTGAAAATCATTTCAGGCTGATCTGAACAGTTTGGGACACACTATATCTTTGTTAGTTAAATTTACCCAAATATTGAAAAGCTATCATTACTTGTACCCATACAGGGGCCACCACTAGGCCTAACACCATTTAAATCGGATGCCAAAATCAAGGGACTATTTAAATCCTACTGTTTTTAGATTGCACTTCAAATCTTTATATTTGAGGGCCAGCAAGATAGCTTAGCAGACTAAGTGCCTGCTTTATCAAGCACAAGGACTGGGGTTCGATCCATGGGTCATGCTGGCCCCTCCCTTGGGCATGCTAAACTGATGACAGAGTCCAGGTGTGGTGACGCACACCTATAATACCAGCACTGGGGAGGCTGAAAACAGGAGGATCACTCTGAGTCTGAGCTGTGTACTGAGACCCTGTACCAAATACATAAAAAAACTTTGTATTTGTTTGTAAAATATCAAAACTTTTTCTATACCAAATAATTAGGACTATAAAGCAAGCAATCAACTTCATTAGGAACCAAAAAATTTTTCGGCAATCTTTTAAAATATCCTCATTATTGTAAATCTTAAGAATAGTATTTTTATTAAATCTAACAACAAACTTTTTATCTTTAGGATGGAAATAGCCTTTTAAATTAACCACCTTAAGAGGAAAATGTAAAATTTTCTCTTACAGAGTCAGTTGTAGTGGAGAGAGAAAGCCTCTCTATTTCTTGCTTTTTTGTGAGGCTCTGTTCCTGGTGGAATGGGCCTTGGTACCCCTTCAGGTCAGCAGTCCAGCACCTTGGCTCCTCCAGACCTGCAGCCACAGTACTCAGAAGCTATCCACGCTTCCACTTGAAAAGCCTTTCAAATGTGTTTCCTTCAACTAATTAATTGCCACTTTTAATCCAATTTTTTTAAGAATATTTACTTTTGTCAAAGAAAAAAAAGACCAATTGAGCAATACAAGAGTCTGGAGTGATTTCAACAGTGTTTTCAGTAGATGGAACTATAACTTTGATTTTCCCTGTATAATCAGCATGGATGACACCAAGAAAAACCTGGAGACCTCTTTGTATTGAGGCTTTGCCTCTGGTTGCCTGTTTTACTCTATGGCCTCCGCGCTGGGTGAGGTCTTAGTACTGGGAACAGGCTATCTTGCCCACCCTCCCCTCCCCAAGAGTCAAGGGGGCTATAGCTCTGTAGCCATGGCCCCTGAGCCCAGGCACTGTGTATGCCCACTGTCGCTCTGTCTCTGATCAATTTATGTTTTGTTGTAGCCCAGATATTAGACATAAACACTATTTTGTGGTGGACAGATTTAGAGTGCTTGCCATGCACATAGCCCAAGATGAAAGAGATATGATAGCTGAAGTGCTGATGAGGAAGCCATCGTCTGTAGAACAACAACAAAATCATCGACAAACCCTGTTCGTTTTTGCAGTAAATTCCTGACTTATGAACATTGAAGTGGTGAACTTTCACAGGAACAAATCTTACATTATGAATGTCTGCAAGTGCAAACTAATTGAGGAAGTAGCTCTCTTTGTCAGACTTATAAATCAATCCAACTTGTGAACATTCTCCCAGAATTGAACTAATTTGTAAGCCAGGGACTTTTGGTATAGTCTATTCATTTAGACTTTAGGATTTTAGAATAGTCATAGAACTTAAAGGAATCACAAAGGTTAAACTCCCTTTCAATACAAGTGTCTTATGTATAATAACCTACTCAGAGAATTGTCCAGACACTTCTTGACCACACTATATGAATTTCTTAAGGGCTCTGGCCACATTGCTAATCAATTCTGTCATCTGTAAAGAACCTTTTTAAATGAATGTAAGTTGCCTTGCTTCAATGTAAAGCACTTGCACTTGTATCTGCCCTCCTGGGGCCATATATGAGTAGAAGCACATTACGTACTCAATTAGTCTGATCTGCCACGCCGTCTCCACAGTCCAGCATGCTCTGATTCAGGAGAATTCTAGTTTATGATTTTTTCATTTTCAAGAAGAGTACATCCAATTTCATAATCAAAAGCAACTTTCCAAAGGTAACATTGTCAATATGCAATACAGCAAGACTGTGACTGCTACTTATGATCCGGATTTTGGTTTAAAAATAGTGAATTTGTTGTCAAATAAACAGGTAACGTATTTAACTACAATTTGCCTTTGGTCCTGTCAAGTATGACACTGGGTTCACTGTTTATGTTCCAAAGGAACATTCAGATATCCTATACAGAGAGACCCCCCTTGAGAACATTGTCATCCCTACAATGACCTGCTTATCATCTTTTCATAAATTCAGGAGCCAATATGGCTTTTTATAGCATCTGCATCATGTTACTAAGAGGTAAACTAGGTCACCCAAATCGTGCTTCTGAAGGAACACAGCCTAATTGTGCTTTGGCTGTTCATACCTGAAGCCATTGAGTAGAAGAAGTTCAGGGGATCACTGAACCCATAATTAAAATACAACTTAAATGAAGTAAATATTTTCCAATGAGTTTTTTTTAAATGTATGTGGTACAGGGTTTCACTATACACTATGAGGACTCATAGTGATCCTCCTGTTTTCAGCCTCCCTAGCGCTGAGATTACAAGCGTGTGCCTGGGGATGGGATGGTGTGGCATGTGGCACTGGGGATGCAACCTCAGTCCCTGCATTTGCCTCAGCAGGCACTTAGTCTGCTGATCTATCTAGCTGGTCCTCAAAGGGCTTTTAAAAAATATTTTATCACCAAAAAGAAATAAAATATAGGTTTCAGTAAACAGGCTTCGTAAAGATGTAAATATTCATACTTTTAAGTATTATTTTCCTAGGAGAGCATTAGGATGCTAAACACAGTGTCAGTGGTACATGCTATAGAAACTTGGATGTTTCTTCTGGAGTTCCTATATTTGGGCATTTTAGTATTTACACCTTTTAGTCTTCAGCAAATATGTAATAACTACCACTATGTGCTAGATACATGGAATTAATGGAGCATTCAACAAAACCAGTGGGACTGTTATGGTCACAGCCTGTAAGTCCTCAGGGGTAGTGCATATTACCCAAATAAATATCCAACAAGATTGTATTTAGAAGCTAGGAGGGCACCATAACAGACACTGTGACCCTGAACAGTAATCTTTCAGGCTCATTCCAGCCAGCACGCAGACCTGCTGTGTGAGTGGGGCTGCCCAGGGCCTGAGGATCCTCATTCCAGCCAATGCCCAGGCCAGCATGTGAGTGGAGCCACCTGAGGCCTGCCAGATCCTCACTCCAGCCAGCGGACAGGCCCAGCATGTGAGTGGGACTGCCAGCCTGCCACCTGGATCCTCCTTCCAGCCAGCTCCAGGCCCGGTGAGTGAGTGGGACAACCCAGGGCCCTCCAGATCTTCATTCTAGCCAGCACCCAGGCCAGGCATGTATGTGGAACTTCCTCCATCAGGCAGGCCCAGTGTGGAGTCCTGCGGAGAACTCCCTGCAGAGAGGCTAGTGGCAAGACGCATCTAGCTAACCCAGGAGCAGAACATCTTGCCAGAGTGGCACAGCGGGTTCACTTCGAAGGGCTGCAGCAGGAAGAAATGGAGCACAGCAGCCAGACCCAAGCCACACTCACCTGGACGAGTTTGAACTTGGTAGATCCGGACCTGGTGCTAAGGTAATAACTGCACCAAAGCTCTACACCGAACTTTGGAAGATGGTATTATACAAAATGACAAAAAGGAGCAAAATACATTCTTAGGTCCCAAGCCCACCCACAACAAATGTAGGAGATGATAGCATAAAAGAAATTGGAAATCACATACCTGACATCTCTGAAATAATAACGTTGTAAGTAAAGAAACAACTGCAGAAAGGTATAGAGGAAATCAGATCAGAAATAATTTCTGAAGTAAAAAAGGAAATGATAGCTATAATGAAAGAATTACTAAGTGCTTCTAAAGAAGACACTGATAAAACAAATAGAAGAGAATAGAAAAATGATGGACTCCTTGAATGAGCAATACAGGAAAGAAATGGAATACATAAAGCAGGCTCAAAGAGATATATAGGAAATTAAAATCTCAACCACAAGCTGGCAAAACCATTTAAAGGAAGGTGAAAATTGACTTTCAGACCTTGAAGACATCATTGCAGTTAGTGAGAAGGTCAGAAAAGATCTCTTAAAAACAACTAGGATGCAGGAAAAAATAATTCAACACCTGCAAGATGATGCAAAAAATGAACAACTTGAGACTAATAGGTCTCAATGAGAAAGAAAGCATCAATAAAAATGATATAAAAAGAATTTGGGCAGAAGTAATAGCAGAAAACTTCCCAAATATGGGAAAACAATCTGACATTCAGGTAACTGAAGCACATAGAACTCCAAATAAAATCAACCTAATTAAAGCCACACCCAGACATATAATAATCAAAATCCCAGAAATCCAACTCAGGAACAGTATACTAAAAGCCGCTAGAGAAAAGAAGCAGATCATATTTAAAGGAAAACCCATCAGAATAACAGCAAATTCTCTTCAGAAAAAAACCATCAAGTCAAGAAGAGCATGGAGGAAAGTACTACAAGTCTTGCAAAAAAACAAATTCCAACCCAGACTGATGTATCCTACAAAACTCTCTTTCAAGTTTAATGGAGAAGTGAAATACATCCATGACAAAGAACAACTAAAGAATTTCATGATGACAAAGCCAAGCCTGCACAGACTACTAAAAGATATCCTAGCACAGGATCAAAACAACCACAACTCCATGAATGAGATCGGAAAGAACCCACCAAATAGGGCAAACAATTAAACACAGGAGAAAAAGAGATATACAACAGCAGGTAAATAACATGTCAAACATAAATCAATTCATCTCAATTATAACTAGCAATGTAAATGGACTCAATTCACCAATTAAAAGAAATAGACCGGCAGAGTGAATTAGGAAGCAAAATCCAACAATATGCTGTACAAGTCTTCATCAATCAGTTGATTGGTTTATCTTCAAAGTTTGATCCAGCTAGTAATTTCAATAGTTCTATGATTTGTACCTCAGGAACACAATTTCATGAGTCATAAGTAATGCTTTGTCCTGGCTTTATGGCTTATTGAATTAGAAATAAATTTTCTGCAAGATCAGAATTCAGTGTAGTTGCTGCCAGAGTCCTTATCAATTTGAATGTGCAAAAATTAGAGCGATCATGTACTAATAAAAGAAAAGGTATTCTATACTATACATCTTAGTTTTGGGATACATCTATAAAATAAACATGTGTGTATATTGTTCTTAAATTCTATAATTATTTTAAAGAAAGAAATCATTTAAATGACAGTCTCATTTTTAAACGATAAATGCTCTTCTAATTCTAGAGAACTATATATGGAAACTAAGAAACCTTATTGGTAAATATCACTTTTTGTGTTATGTTCTAGATATTTCTTTAAAATAGGTAAAAGCCAGCCAAATAGTTCAGTGGATTAAAGCGCTTGCTTAGGCAGATGCAGCGGCCCGGAGTTGCATCCCCCAACCTGCCAAGCCAGCCCTGCCCCCGGGGCGCACTGAGACAGAGATTGAGACTGGGCATGGTGGTGCATGCCTGTTATCCCCGCACTCGGGAGGCTGTAAACAGGAGGATCACTATGAGTCCAGTCTATGCAGTGAGACCCTGTAGACTTTGTCCTAAAATACAAAAAAGTAAAAAAGTAAAAAATGAAATAAAATAGGTATTTAATTGATCAGCCTTCATTTGGCCTCCGACCTGCTTCTTGATTTTGAATTTTTTTCAGTTTTGTGTATTAATATTTAGGTTTGGGTTTTGGTTATGTAATTTTCTGTTTTCACTGTGAAAATATGTGTTCTTGTATTTATCATTCTTCTGTTTTCAACACTGCTGTGCCCTGAAATTTACACTTCTTGCTATTTGATAAATCCTAAAATCCTATGAGTAGGTTTCAGACTACTGTTCTTGATCCTTCATTTTGTTTTTTAATTCAATGAGACTTTTTGATGTGTGTACATATGACATGCACTACAAACTTTACTGTTCTCTATATCATCAATTGTATGAAAGTTATGAGCATAATACATTTATTTTATATAAAACAAATTTTAAAATGAAAACATAATAAAATAATAAAAAATAGTGATCTTTCAATGTGACTGGATTAACACATGCTCCAGGGATAACTAAAGCACACTTCTAGGTATACTTGGATGGGTCATGGAGGTGTGACTGTGGGCATCATGTATGTTCCCTGGTCTTTCCTCTCTGGCTCTCTTGCTTTGCTGCCCAGCTACCATGAACTGTCTTCTCCCCACCATGCCCTTCTGCCACAGTGGTTGACCTGAGATCCAGCCAGTCATATACTAGGTCTCCTGCAAATATGAATCACAACTTCCAAATGGGAAATCAAACTTCCCAAATATGGGAAAACAATCTGACATTCAGGTAAGCGAAGCATATAGAACTCCAAATAAAATCAACCCAAATAAAGCCACACCCAGACATATAATAATCAAAATCCCAGAAATCCAGCTCAGGAACAGTACACTAAGAGCCGCTAGAGAAAAGAAGCAGATCACATTTAAAGGAAAACCCATCAGAATAACAGCAAATTTCTCTTCACAAAAAATCATCAAGTCAAGAAGGGCATGGAGGAAAGCAGTACAAGTCTTGCAAAAAAACAAATTCCAACCCAGACTGATGTATCCTACAAAACTCTCTTTCAAGTTTAATGGAGAAGTGAAATACTTCCATGACAAAGAACAACTAAAGAATTTCATGATGACAAAGCCAAGCCTGCACAGACTACTAAAAGATATCCTAGAGCAGGATCAAAACAACCACAGATTGTTTTCCCATATTTGGGATATGAATCACATTAAACCTGTCCTTTTTGCAACTGTGTTGTGAGAGAGATATTATAAACCAGTGAAGGGGAAGTGGACTAATACAGAAAAATAGAATCAGAGAAGTAGAGACGTTGTTGTGACTATACCTGACCACATTGTCCAGAAACCTTTGGAACTGATTTGCAGAAATCTCTAGAAGTTTGAAGATGAGACTTGAGGAGCTCTAGAATGTTAGAAGCAGAGCTTAATGGGTGATTCTAGTCAGAGCCAGAAATCAGAATAGTGATGGGAAGGTAGACAGTAAAGGCCAGGCTTAGGAGGTTTTAGGACAAGATGTCATTCATGTACAGTCTGGCAAAAAATAAAATAAAAAAAAAAAGTGTAGACTATATATAAAGTCTACACTTTGCCCACATCCCAAGACTTTGCAGCAGGTTGAGTTAAGCACTATGGACTAATTGATCCATCTGAAGAAATTTCAGGGCAGCCCAACATTCTGGTTAGTACTGAATGCATACTTTTTGGATACTTTTAGCCAAATTTATAAAGAGACTCAGGGGCAGAGGAAAAAAAATTGCGCTTTAATTTTGGCTCATAAGGAACCATGTATAAAATTGAGGCCAAAGGAGGTGTCACCACTGAAGAAATTAGCATCATTAAAAAGAAATCAGGTACTTTGTACCAGAATAAGAAGGAAGCTGCCTAGAGGGTATTGCACAAGTCTGCAAGATTCCATTTGTGGCAAGTTCCAAAGTGTAAAAGTGTAAACCTTTTATTGGAGAAGGCCTCTACCCAAGAGCTGTCTGCAGAATAAGTTCCTTGGAATTGATTTCACCATGTTAAACTATCCAAGTATTCAGAGACTGTCATAGCCACAGTCCAAGAAGGCCTGGCTACTGCTGTCATGGACCACAGAATTTGCTATAGTTCATACGATGCTTGTTTTACAGCATGCAGAATGCAAGAGTTGTGGGGTTAGTGAGGCTTCCACTGATATTCAAAGGGAATGCCAGAGAGAGCAGAGCATAAAGCTGTGGTAACAAAACTAAAGGTACAATGGAGACCACAGGAAGTCAGAGATGCTAGATATGTGTACCTTGCATGCTAGAAATGGGACTACAGGGCTGAGTGTTTGCCCTGAAAAGTTATGGCTTCGTTTTTATCCAATTCATTTACATGCCTTATTCCTCTCTTTCTGAATGTTTATTCTTTGCCTCTGTACCTTGGGATTATGTAACTTCATTTTTATTTTTATAAAGGTTCACAGCTAAGCATTTTTCTTGAGCTTCAGAAGAGATTTTTGACTGGAACTTTTGAAAAATATCAGAACAGTGAAGACTTTAGGGAAGGAATGACTTTATTTCTAGTTGTACACAAGATAATTGTAAGATGTTAGGTGGAATATTAACTCTTACTGTGTTTATTTGGTGAATAAGTGTGACTTAAGGAGATAAATCTGGTTGTCAAGGAGACAGGGGGTGAATTGTGACAAACGATGATATGTCAATTTGACTGGATTAAAAAATGTCCATGGGATTAGTAAAGCCCACTTCTCATGTGTCTGGGTGGGCTGTGAAGGAGTGACTCGAGACTACCTATTGTCCATGACCCCTTCCTCTGTAGCACCATTTCCCTGATCTGCACTGTGGCTGCTATCAACCAAGCCTCTTCTCAGCCATGTTCCTCTCCCTAGACGTCACCTCTTTGGAGCCACCTGGACATGGTCTGGATCCCTGAAGTCAAATTAAGTCTCTCCTTCAATTCCTGTCAGCGATTTTAACCTAGTAACAAAATGCCAATAAAGAAAAGTTAAACGGATGCATGGTAATAGCAAATTTAATTTGAAAAGTTTAAAAAAAATAGCATTAAGCTAAGATCTAAAAGATAAGTAGGGGCCAGATAGGTAGCTCAGCAGACTAAAGCACCTGCTTAGGCAAGCTCAGGCAAGAGCAGGGACCATGGCTCAATCTCCTGCACCACATGCCACACCAGCCCCGCCCCAGGGCAGGCTGAGCCGGCCAGAGTCTGGGTGTAGTGGTGTGGGCCTGTAATCCCAGTGATGGGGAGACTGAAAGCAGGAGGATCACCGTGAGTCCTAGCTGTGTAGTGAGACCCTCCAACAACCAAATACATTAAAAATAATAATTATAAATAAAAGATAAGTAGGCATTTTACTGCTTTGTTTTGTTTTTGTTTGGTTGCTTGCTCATCCAGAGGGGAAAAAAATGGAATGACATTTTTGGTAGAGAGAACATAGCAAGAATTTACCTGCAAGTTCAGGAGCTTTTTAAAATCTTAATCTTCTAAGATCCACAGGTGTTTAAGATGTCTTGGTTTGATCTGTGTACATTTAAGACATAAATCAGAGTCAATAAATGTTGCAGCTATTTAAAAATGGGTTCTTTAACATGCAAATAAACCCAGTCACTTTTGTCATATGTATGAAAAAAGGAAAACTGCCAGAGATACCAGCTCTTCCAAGCATGATACAAACACTTTATCAATAGTTTTTCTTCACCTTCTGGAAACTGATACAATTTTTAAATTTAAGGTTAGTTTTTCAACTAGCTTAATTCTCTGTCATAGATTCCCCTCTGGAGTAGAGTGTAAGAAGTCTTTGTACATGCCTTAGAACTTGCGAGCAGACAAAATAGAAGGAATATCTTTACCACCCATGTTGCCATTAATAACGCCATTTAAAGCACCCTTCTATTTTTAAAACACAGGAGCTAGCCTTTCAGAGAAGAACAAAAGCCTGTGGTTAGAAAAGAATCATTGAATAGATGTGAACTGGTAAAAGCCTGCATATCTTGAGATGTTTCTTCACAGTCCACGTAGCACAGGGTCTGGTTTGCTAGTCAAGGTTGGTTTTGTGGACGACCTGTGCAGGCTGGGTCTGCTCAGCTTTTAGAAAGCCCCATGCTTGCTTTAATGTTCTGCTGCCACTGTTTTGCAATTCATAATAATGTTTAAGGTGTCCCATGTTTTATTTATGGAGAGAAGATATTGGTTTTATTTAAGCATGTATAGCCTTCTGTTAATTTAAGCCACCTATTTATTCTCTTTGTTGAGCATCCTGACACTGGGACTGGAGACTCTGGTGGACACCTGGGGTGTCCTTTCTGTGGTGGCTTTGCTGCTCTTTGAGGAGTCGCTGTGAGCAACCCAAGCACAGTATCATTGCTGTACATCAGCAGCCCTCCGATCTCTTTCATAGCCTGGCCAGGAGCTTCCAGAAGCTACTGGGCAGCATGTGCTTTGTTTTCTTGTTGCTCCCATAACCAGTGTGGAGCATTATGTTCATGGATCTCCTATGAATGCTGTTATCAATACTGCAGCATTTCTGCCAGCTGCACTTAACTTAAGTGATCTAGGGCTTCAAGAAGAGTCTTCAGGCAGCCACTGTGTCAAGTAGGAGATGGTTGTCACCACAATGGGCAGCATCAATCAAAACATTTTCAGTTTTCACTGGGCACCACAAATTGCATAAATGGTCCTGCCTGAACCTAAAGTGTATTGAGATTTTGCCATATGTTCAGCACTGAATTAATGGCCTTACAGGGTTCTCCTCCAATACTGTTAACAACTATGAAATGCAACTATTAATAATCCAATTTTACATATGAAGAAATTGTGGTTGAAAGAGGTTGTGGTTGGAAGAGGTTGACCAAAATAGTTAACTACCAAGAACAGAAATTCAAATTAGTAGGTGCCCGGCCCACATTCCTTGAGCTTTCTGCTCTGCAGTGTTGAGGCTTAAAGAGCACCATGAGGCCAGGACAAGGACAGTTAGGTTTTATCTTGTGAAATTAATGATTGTTGGATTCCAAATAGCCAAGTATTGGCAATTTTCTAGAGCTCAGACTCATGTTAAAATGACTACTGCTTTATACATGAGAGAATCTTCTTCTTCATTACCTTAGCCTTTGGAAAATTTGATCTGGAAACTGATGTTGCTCTTATGGTTCTATTTCTTGCTTAAGATTCCCCTTGAAATGAGGATAGTACTGTAGGAGGGGAGATTAGAATTTACAATCTAAATTGGCAAATGACTGAAAGTTAGGAAATGGCTTGGGAAGTGTCCATCCTGTCCCACAAAGCTGCATGGGCAAACATCCTACTCTGGCTTCTCCCTGAGTCTTGTGTGCTCAGCTCACCCAGTCTCATAACTGTTTGTAATCAGAATTAGAATCTTTCACGGGACTTACTAGTGATGTTCTTTGGTAATATTGCTTTTTTCCACAACTACCATTGTCATTAGAACAAGCAGCCTTGGATTTTTCTTAAGTTCTGAGAAGCTGAGTCAATAACATTCTCATCTCTATTTTCATATTTAGTTTTGTCTGAAGGTATCAATGTACTTTCAGTTTCTCCCAGGTGGCCATTCTGGCATACTTTATGCATTTTGTTTGTGCAATTAATTATTCTGCCTCTGTCCTAAAGCCTATAAGATATTTCCTAGTGATAACATTCATAATCTGGAGGCTTTTTTTGGAGCCTTTTTAACAAGGAAATGTTTGAGACTTTTAACTCAAATTGGGTGGTGGCATTCATCTTTTCAGTTTTTTATGCATACATGAATAAGATCGAAACTATTTTCATATGTCAGTTTTGACTGATGTTATTGTTGATTCATTGGGTCAACTTGAGAATTTTAGAAACTTAAGTGAGTTAGCAGTTCTTCAACCTAAGGTGCAGAGGACGTGCTCTAGGGCAGCTGTTTACACTGCAGGATGTTGTAATAACTGATTCATCGTGTCAACTTGAGAAGTTTAGAAGTTTAACTAAGTGACTCGGCAGGGATCCAGGTCCTCACTTTGCCAATATCCTGAGCTTGTGCTGTGCAAGAAAAAGGAACAGAGATAGTGTGATTGATACAGCTGCCCCAGAGCAGGTGACCTGCATACAATATAAGGGGGGAAAGAGGCTTTCTCTCCCCCTTTGTGCTCTTGTTGCATTTGCTGTCTTTCACTGCCATGAACTGCTATCCTGCCTAACAGCCAGCTGATTATGGACTGAAATCACCACAAACTGAAAGCTAAATAAACCTTTCCATCTTTAACTTGGGGTGTCTGATATTTTGTCTCAGAAGCAATGAGAGAAAGGTAATTGACACAGTCGATAATATTATATTCTCATCATATCCGAGACCATAAGGCTTCTGGAGTTATACTCAGAATCTAAGTGCTGCTGGGTTTTGCTTCTGCTATGACTGCTTGGGGGACTTTTTCAACATATCCATATATTTCTCTAATGAGGACCTATTGGAAGGCTGCTTTTCTCCTCCTGCCTATAAAAGCTGATTATTCTTTATTTTACATGTCAGGAACTTTCTGGATTATATAGTCTGAGGCAGAGAAAGAGCCACGTATGGCAGCTAGAAACTTTCCTGAGCATCTTCTGGTAGCAGACTTTGCAAAGGTGGCCATTCCTTTTACAGGACACCACAGGAAAATCCTTCTGATTGAGAGTCTGACCAAGTTAGTACATCAAGAAATGGCTGTGGTTAATATAAAACATCTGCTTAAATGATGCATGTTAATTAGTTCACTGATCTTAGGTGACAGCCTCAGGTGGACCTTTCCATTATGAACAAATTTACACATGACAGAGCAAAATAAGGTCACCAATGGCACCTTAGATTTCACATTTTGAAGTTGCATCTCCGTCATTTCAAGAGGGCTGCCTTCCTTCATGCTTTACAATCTGCACATTCCCCTGCTCCATTCTTCCTCTGTCTTCCCCACGGGCATATCTCTCCTCACTGGAAATGGAATGAACTGGAGAAGTTAGGACCTATAGGTCTACAAAAGATGCAACTGGTCAAATAAAGGGCAAGCACTGGCCCATGAGTAGGATTGCATTGATAATGGCCCAAAAGACAGATAAACGTGAATTCGTAGGTAGCCCCCAAAGTGCAAGGTGCCTCTCCAAGAAATGGAAGGAGGGGAGAGGCTGCACAGGCAAGATAATTTACAAGTTCTTAAGCAAGAAGCAAGATCCCAGTTGTTAGAAGGCAGGCAGTTGGTATCAAAATCCAGGAACAAAGAATTTGTCAGTGGGAAATCCAGATATGCACAGTCACTAGGCAACAAGGTTAGAATTCTATCTCAAATAGCAAGGCAAGAGATCAGTTACCAGGAAACTAGGTACCTAAGTCCAATAGGGCTCAGACTTCTCTACCAAAATATCACAGATTACGTATTCTATCTTCATTTTTACACAGTATACCTAAGGAAAAAGGTGTTTAAAAACCAAATCCAACACATGCAAAAAAAGATGGCAACCCTTAATGTATTCCACATACATATGCACATAAAAATCTTTGAAAAAGCAAAACTTAATTTATTTTGTTTCTCTTCTTAGCTAATTATACGAGTCAAATATTTAATTGGAATACATGTGAACTTTTAAAAGAGTTATGAAATACAGCCCTTTTTCCTAAGCAGCATCTATTCATTATTGAAATATTCTTTAATCGAATAGGTTGTTGCGCCTTATCTACTGAGATATGCCAACAATGCCACACATTTTGAATATGAAATCTATGCAATCACTGCTTATCAATGTCAAAACAAAGTCAAATTTTTTTTCAGCAATCTGACAAGTGTAGAAGTCCTGTAGCACATAATTGAGCATTTTAAATCTCTTTCTGTTTTTATTTCACCAGTGCTTGCTAATCAAATGAAATTCATTTTATAAATACAATACTAAGAACAAAAACCAATAACAAAATAAAGGAAAAGGAGTTCAGTGGGAATCCATAGAAGTCTTGATTATATACATACTTTACAAAGCAAGCAAGTTTAAGTTTTATTTTATAAATAGTTTTAAGCTATTTTCTATAAAATTCTCCAATCCTAATTTGGGTCAGGGTGTTACTCTAGTGGGATAGCTGAGATAATTAGCATACATTGAACATGTCTAGTTTGGTTCACAGTTTTTGAAGTTTCAGCCCCCAATTGGGTGTGAGAGAAGACAATGACAGGGAATGTGTGGCACAGTAAACTGTTCATCTCGTGACCAACCAGTGAGTGAAAGAAAGAGCACCAGCCTTCCCACAGTCCCATGGGAATGCACACCCCCCATGAACCAAGGAGCTCCCCCTAACCCTGATGAGCTGAAGGTTCCACTACCTACCAATAGCAGCGCCCTAAAGACAAGACCTTACTTTTTGGATCTGGAGGGTGTTGGGGGTGGACATTCAACATCCAAATGATTGCAGTTAGTGATTTAAATTTTTTTCCTAGCCTTAAGTTGCTAAGTATTTCATCCTTTTAATGATAAGCACTACTAGAGAGAGAGGGGAAAAAAAAAAACACTAGCTGTAACAAAAGATCCTATTTTGTGTATTTTCTTCTGAAATTTGCCATGCACCAGTGGACCTCAAAGGGTGATTCCTGGACCAAAAACATCAGTATTACTTTGAAACATGTTAGAAACAATATTTTAGGTTTCCGCCCCAAAGCCACAGAACCAAATAAAGATGGTTGCAGAAACCCATTTACCAAGCCCTCAGGGCAATTCTGATGATTTCTTAAGCTTAACAAATGCCATTCAGTACCACCTGAATGACTTCCAAGTATATCTGTACCAAAACATCTGATGAGCAAAGACTTAAATTATTCAACCCAAATACCCCAATACCAAATTGATCATTTCCTGATAAAAATGTTCTCCTTTCCTGTATTTCCTAGCATAGCTAATCAAATCTGCCCAAATAAACAGTGGTCTACTGTTACATTAAAAATTCCACAAACTTAGTGACTTAAACCAAGAAACATTGTCTCACACAATTTCTGAATGTTAGGCTTAGCGAGTGGTGTAGTCTCAGTTCTCCTGGGGTCAGGATGTCAGTGTAGGCATGGTTTGGTCCTACACAGACTTTTTGGGGCTTCAAAATTAACTCACAAGCTGAATCAAATGACTACACTCAAAAGGCCTCAGTTCCTAACCCTGTGTGCCATTGTCTATTGGCCAAAGGAATCAGCTCTGGTACCGTTTCCCACGCTAACTTCATCTTCTAACCCCTGCCACCAACTGCCTCCTCTGAGTAGATCTTCCTTGAGTCTCTATCTCCAACAGCACCTTTGATATTATTTTATTCATCTGGATTATCTTCTTTTTAGTCAAGATCCGGACCAAATGCTGTTTTTCCTAATATTCCACTCAGAAGGAGCTTTCCTCCTCTATTGTATTTTATTACAACTTCAATGCAGAGTGAGTTGATTGTAGCTAGTTGTGTAAGAGTTCTTATGTCACAAATAGATCTTAATTCTGCTGGGGCAAAGCATTTCATTTTAGTCATCTTTTAATTAGCAATGTAATATGGTATCTCAGTTTGTTGAGTTAAGATGCAAAATATCCACAAGCCCTTTTATAAAGAAAGAGAATCGACTCTATTCCCAACAATAAAATAGAAGATACTTTGTAGGAGTTTGGGATAATCATGCTTGATTCTCTACAGAGTAATTCTGTCTGCACAGTTTCTACTTGGAAAAACCACTTACTGTACCCAGGCTCTATTTTCACCTGAGAGACTTTTCTGAAGGACAGATGGAAGATGTAAAAGGAGATAGAAGCAGTGGAAACTCAGATCTGACTTATTATAACCATGTTAACTAGGGGCATGGGAGTCCCTTAAGGGTTTTTATGAGAAGAATACCTGATCAGATTTTTGTCAGAGGGATTACCACTGAGAAAATCAATTGCAGACTGCCTCCCTGAATTGGTGGACTACATAAGTCAAGCCAAGAGGTATCGAATATTTGCTGATGGTAGAAGAGATAGAAATGAGAGTGTTAGTTTTAAAAAGTTGAATGGTCAGAATGGCAGTGAATTGTAAGGTTAAAAAAGTGAAGGTCTCAACTGATGCCTGGGTGAAAATTTTGTACCTAAGTCGGGATCTTCGCAGAAGTACTACGTATACAAGATATCTGAGAGCATCAGCTTTATAAAACATGGTGACAGCACCGCTGCAGTGTATGGAAAACGACTCATGCTGCAGGGTGGCTCCGGGAGCTGCCAGGAAATTACACTGACCTTTTTGCACAAATGAATAGACTCAAAATTAGATTCTTACACCAACTGACTAAAGGGAAAGCTATTAAGCTGTCAGGCCTGAGCTCTCCGTGGTTTTTATGAATTACCATGATTCATCTATCTGGGGCAAGAAAGCGAGCAAGAATCATTCCTGCCACTTCTCAAGAGTTCCTGAAGGACCACATAATGGAGCATCAGCGTGAGAGGAATCGTTGATAATAATGGCATCAAAGATCAGATTGGACGTCTAAACCCAAAGTATAAATTCTTGACCTCTGGCTCTGATTACCAAGCATGTCATGTGCTTTTACTAAATCACCTGGATTGTTCTGGTATTTTGAATATCCCTTTATCCGTAGGCCTAGGGAATATGGAGACACAAAATATAGCCACTTACATAACAAAAGCTTTCTAACTCAACATAGGCAATACCATCGATTAGAAGAACCTCATGTAGTGATATGCTTTGGTTCATAAAGAATGGGGCTTTTATATGGTTATGTCTTCTCACCAGTTAAAGCTGGGGAGGTTCACTTGAGGTTCACGCAGCCCAAAGAAGAGAGGTGGAGCCATGAATGGACGAGACATGCTTATTCTCAGGTGTCGCCCAGCTGCCCTATCTGTCCGGCCGTTCTGTGGCTCTCAGCTGCTGCACACACACTAGGAGCTGTCTGCCAGGACCTGGCCTGCTATAGGGCCAGTGGTTGCATAAGTTACTTACACCAAGACTGTGAGAGATGCACCTGCCCTGGAGTCTTGTTCACCTCCTGCCTCCCTGACACTGCCCTTCACAGCACCAACCATGGATGTGACCATCCTGAGTGTTCATGCTCTCTGTAGCATATTACATTCCATAACTAGTGTGGAGATGGTCAATAAAATCTAACCTAACATTTCTTGCTTTTGTAAGCTTTGGCACACACAGATTCACCAGGAAGCAGTGTTGTTGCTGCTGCTGCTTTCCAGTTTCCCCTTCGGGCCCAAAGCCATCATTCCCCCAACTGGCAAGGATGCTGGCTGCTAAGCTCATAGCTGCATCCCACTCCTCTGCAAATTGCCTTCAGCCAGCTCCACCCAGCTCAGGCCCCTCCTCCAGGATGGAGGACTGGTCAGTGTGGGTGCACTGTGGCTCAAATGGTCACTGCGTTTGATAAACACTTGGCTGAAAATCATCTTCTCAGAGCCTGTGTCAAGAAAGCTGCACCTAAGATACCATCACTGGATGGCACCCAAGGAAATCCCTGAAGAGGAAATGGGGACCTCACCACTACCCACAGAGTAGGTTCCTTACCTGTTGTCACATAGAAAGGACCTCAGAACATGTCTGTGTGAGACAGACTTCAAACATAAGAGAGGGGGATAAAAGAAGACTCCATCCGGTACACACCTACAAGCTCAGCACTCTGGAGGCTGAGGCAGGAGGATCATTGTGAGTTTTAGACCAGCCTACAAAGTGAGCTCAAGACCAGCCTGAACTGCATAGTGAGGCCCTGTCTCAAAAGGACAAACAAAAATAAACATGACTTGAGTAGCTAAAAACGACTTCACTGTAGTCATTTCATTCAGCTTGTGAGTTAATTTTGAAGCCCCGAAAAGTCTGCATATGACCCAATCACGCCAACACTGACATCTTGACTCCAGGAGAATTGAGACTATTCCACTCACTAAGCTGTTCTGAATCTTAACATTCAGAAATTGTGTGACACAATGCTTCTGGGTTTAAGTCATTAAGTCACTCGTTTCTTTGGCCAATAGACTATGGCCACAATTCGATGAAGAGGTTCCCATTGTCCTCTGCAGAAACGCTGTGAGCCAGATTTCTTATATTTTCTGCAGTGTGTTAAGTCTGGTTGGCCATTACTTCCATCCTGCTTTTCCAAGATCATACAGAAGTCCTTATTGCTTGGGGGCATGTTGGTGTCCCAGGAGATCACTATTTTTGCTTGGGTTAGTCTCTGTCTTCAGGGGGATGCAATAGGTTATGTTAAGAGTTTATCAGTTTTGTTTTGCCAGCTTTTAGGTAAACCCTCCCTAACTGAGTAACAGGCCCATGTGCAAAGCTGAGAAAGGATATACCCAGAATTTTGTAAAATGGAAGCTAAAGATTTGTTCTCCTTTTAGTTGTCTATAGGGAATTTGTAGGTTTAAATGAAGACTCATGGTTTTAGCAAAACCTACTTTTTGGCCCCAAACTGCCCCAGAAGAAAACACAAAGCGTACTTTAATGAGGAATAAGTTAAGGTCCCAGTTTATTTGTCCTCTATCTCTCTGGTGGCTCTCTCACTGTCTTACAAGCACTTCACAAACCTGTTCCCAAGCGTTTGTCACAGCGCTTCCATCCCAGCCATTCTCCCCTCCCTCTTCCCTTGAGGCTTTCACCTACCTCTCTTCTTAGCTCCCAATCCCTTTCCCCAGAATGTCTGATCTTAAAGCCCAGGTCAGTCAGGGTACCAAATTCCAGGAGCTCGTAGAATTCAGTTCCCTCCATCTAGGGCCTTCCACTTGCAGCTATGCAAGTGTGAATTAGCATTTTTGCCTCACATCTGTCCTCCCTGTTCTATGGTAAACTTCACAGGAGGAAGAGTCTCATTTCACTTGCACTGGTATCCAGTAAGCAGCACCAACTCTGGTTCAGACTTAGAATTCAGTACAAACACACATGCAGGGGCTGGACTGATGAGCTGGTGATGAGAATGCATCCTAACAAAGCATATGTTTTTCTATAACTCCCAATAACAGAAGGCTCTGTTTTCTGTTTTATGGTACAGGGTCTCACTACACAGCTTGGACTCCTATGAATTGGACTCATAGTGATCCTCCTGTCTCGGCCTCCCCAGTGCTGGGATTACAGGCGTGTGCCACCATGCCCAGTTCGGGGGGCCGGCAAGACATGCAGTACCAGGGATCAAACTCAAGACCTTGCACTTGCCAGGCACGTGCTTGTGCAGCCCAGCTATTTCCCCAGCCCAAGCCTCCTATTTTTGATGACTCCTCTTCACTGTGAGGTGAAAGTTTAGCCATCCCATAAGTTATGTTCACTGTCTTTACCAAGGTCAACCTGCCAAATGCTACCTTTATATGAATATTGAAGCTAAAATCAGGGAGGAAAATGTGTACCTCCTTGACATTGTACTCTCATGGTAGAAATTTCAAATGATTGATAGATAATAACATGGAAATAGTGTAGGGTCTAAACAACTATTCATCATGGTCCTTTAAGATTTTGTAGTGAAATAGTGGGAAATTGGTTTATAAAATGAGAAGAAAAAGAGCTCTCTTTGCTTCTATTTTTGAGAAACTTTTGTTCTAGAAATTATTTTTAGTGTTGGTAAATTATGCCAACTGAGTAACTAAGCTGAAAAGTAATATATTTGGAACCAAGGGAACATATTTTACTAATGGATAATGATTTCCCAAGCAGATTTAAAATTAGATGTTTTAAAAAATTTTTTTTAGCCCAGACCAAAAAAAATCACCCTGAAGGTCAAGCTGACCGAAGAGAAAGGAAAAAATCAACCTCCAACCAGTGACCACTTATGGTGCAAGTAATTCCAGGTCAAGGTCATGGGGGTTGGGAGAGGTACAGTTTCTGACGTCTAAAAGCTGGTTTTGGTTGCTGAAGAAAAAGAACAAGCCCGAGCCCAACAGCCAGGACCCGGCCTGGCATTGTCAGGAAGGCCTTGGTACTACTGGATGCTGGCCCGGCCCTCAGAGCCCAGCTGTGGTTCTCCTGTGGAGCGCAGATTCACAGAACAACCCCACTCTATGTTATGTGAGGCATTCTGTGGCTCTGGTGGGTCTGACAAAATCAATTCTGTTTCCAAATGATGCCTGAACTGAGGCAAAACAAGAACACTGTCTGGACCACTGAGAAACCCCAACACCCTCTCTCCCGGCTGCGAGGAGAGCTGCTCCTTTACCAGTCAGAGCTTCGGCCTCTCTTTATTCTTCCTGCTATCTCTCAGAGATCTACTAATGACCTCAAGTCACAGGATTGTCACTGTTCCCCCAGAGCACCCAATTGAGGGCAGTACTCTCCTTTGAGCCTGCTCCACTCTCATCAGCCTTCTCTGCACACTGGTCCACGGACAGGTGTGTGGAAGAGCCCTGGTGTCCCATAATGACGCATCTCCTGTTGAGCACTGCTGAACTCTGACACAGGGACAGCCAAAGCTGGCCTTCACTCAGCAAGCAGTATTGTATGTGTGCTTGGCTTTGTGCATAATATCTGGGCAAGAAAGAGAGAAAAGAAAGCCCAATAACAAATGGTTTATATTCAGGTGTATTCACCACTGACACATGGATAAATGCATTCTTAGGATAATGTTATCTTAATAAAAATTTAATTATGTGTGAAGCACTGCTGGAGGCCATGTGCTGGTAGTGATTTTAAAGCTAGTGTGAGATTTCTTCAGGCAATGTCTGGGATTGTGAGTCTAGAAGAGCAATAGGAATAAACCAGAAGTGGACATGGAGGGTATAGAGGGGCTGAGAGTTGGATGGAACACAGTGAATGTGCTGGGTGCGTGGAGAATGGATGAAGAAGTTGTGAAGCTCTCATCACGGAGGACCTTTGCGTGCTCTGTTAAAGACCTTGTTTCAGTTTAGCCTGCTGTGATGAGATACCATGAGTGGGGTCACATGAGCAACAGCAATCTATTTCTCACAGGTAAGAATGCTGAGTAACCAAGACCAAGGTTCACACTGATGAGGTTTCTGGGAAGGGGTCTCTTCCCCGCTTGGAGACGGGAACCATCTCATCACGTGTTCATGTGGCCAGGAGACAAATCCCGGCACGGAGACCCCTCTCTCATGACCTCATCTAAACCTAGTCCCTCCCCCAGGTCCCAACCTGCCCATGCCATCACATTTCAGATAGGGCTTCACCATACGCATCTAGGGAAAATGGACATTCCCCCCGTAGTAGCTCACAACCTACACTCCAGTGAGAATCGGTGACAACTTTGCAAGGGTGGCGGACTGAGATTGGTGCTCGGGAAGCTGAATCTGTGAATGGATGAGACGCCAGGAGAAGACGCTGTGGCCAGCCCAAGCATTGCTGCACTGGGAGGCTGCTACTGCACTGTGGAGAATGCTCTATTGCATAGGATTTTCATTTTATACTTAGTGGAACAAGTATTTGGGAAGTTTGGGACACCAATCTTTATTACATGTCATTCTTTGTAAATAATTAGAAGGAAAAGCAGGGCAAAATACAGTGGTTATGGTATTCCTGAGAAATCTCCCCAAGTCCATTTCTTCTTATGGCACTTTTTCATTTAATCATTATGGTGTATTTTATTAGGGTTTACCACATAGATACAAACACAGTAATGGCCGTTTTGTTTTTGTATTTTTACAGGGATTAAACCCAAAGGCACACTATACCTGGGTTGCACCCCTAGCCATGCTACTTTTAATTCTGGGGCAGGGTCTCATCAGACTACTCTAACTTGAAATTCTCCTGCTTCAGCCTCCCAAGTGCTGGGATTACCGCCATGGGCCGTCCCTCCAGCTATGGTGATGATTTTTAAAATTAAAGTGAGATATCCTACTTTTATTACATTTGTTTTTCATTTATCATACCAAGACCATCCTTCCAGGTAATGGCGGTTCAATGTCACCATTAAATTCATTCAACAACTACTACTGAGAGTCCTGCCCTCGTGCTAGGAGCTGGCACCAGTTGTGACCACAAAGCAGGTGGGACTCAGTTCTCTCACGGAGCACAACTGATGTAGACACTTTCCCAAAAATACACATTATTTTTCTATCCAAATTGAATTTATTTTTCTATCATGATCAGTATTCTAATACATATTCTCATTAGATTATCTCTTTTTAAATCACCAGGTACATTTCCTAGAATTGAAATTTCTGGTTTTAAACTCTCGCATATATTTAAGCCAAATACACCACTGCCATGTACATCAACTCTCTCACCAATATGTCTATTTTAGGTTGATTTCTCCACAATTTTTCTACCTTGGGTTTTATCATTCTTTTTTATCATGGCTAATCAAGAAGTAAATAGTAATATTTTACTTTTGTAAGTTGTATTTCTTGATTACTAGTGAGACTGAATGCATTTTGTTTCTTAGCTATATGTATTTATATATGTTGTATACAAATATATATTTTCACCTACATTTTATGTTAATTATCCATTTATATATTTAAATACATGTGTATATACATAGTGTATGCATATACCACACACAAGCATATTGGTTTTCATTCATTCTTTGACTATTTTTCTATTGGTATATTTAATTATAATTACTTTAAGCAATTTAATAGCAATTTTAAGCAATTTTTTCCTCCTTTGGGTTTCAGTGTTAGTGTTTTAAGGCACAGTCTGTAGTCACAATTAGTTCCTTACATCAGCATAGCCTCCTATAATAAAATTTGCTTTATTAACTCCTCTGTGAAAATGTCTGTGATATTATACCCAAAGAAGAATCTTCCTATTGGTTTTAACTGTTTGGATCACTCTTAATAAATCTAAAGCCAATGGCAAAACAGGATGTGCAGTTGCCATAGAAACTGAAGCTAATACTATTACAAAGGCGAGCACTTGTCCCTTTAGGGACCCTCTTGTGCAGCCAGTTCCTTGAAAAAGTGGCGAATGTGAATTATGCCACTTGCGGCTAGTTAACGCTAGCTCTGCCTAATCAAATCTTCATGAGGCATCTGATCACCACGAGGGAAAGGGTGATGTAAATTGCAAAGCCTAATTTGGATTTTCATTCTAATTGAAATTTAAAAGTAAAACCATTTCATCTTGACTTCCTAGGGAGAGCTGCTCACTTCCATGCTAAAATTGAAATAAGAACAACGATGTGGGTGTATGGTTTCATTTTCAACTTTGAAAATGTTGGCTATAAAACAAACTTTTTCTATGGAATAAATTTTCTTATTGCATTATGGCATTGCGACAGAAAAGATTCCTTAAGAAAGTAGCGTGGAAAAATGTCATGTGCAAAAGCACCAAGACCTTCCTTAGAACTTGAAATGACTATCTCACTTGGGCTGTCAAATTTCATCATTGCAAGATCAACCACTTGGCCCAAGCCCCCTAGAACTTGATGTGCCAGATATGTTACCTCAGTCCATAAATAAAATCTATAATTTGCTTTTTAACACAAAATGCCCTTTAAGGCTGTAGCCTTTCCCATGTGTTTGTCTGTGAAATGTCTCAGCTTAGTGCAGACAGTGAGTCCTGATGCGTCTTGATACGCTTTTCTTTCATGTGGTCAGAAGGCAGCCCGAGTCCTTTTTTGGCAAAGGATAGAACATCGTAAGGCAGCTGTAGACATGAAAGTGGTTTTCCTGCTTGTGGTCATTCCTTCACTTTAAGAAATAAAGCTCCTCATTTTCTCACTTGATCTTCAGCAGTGTGGTACTGGCCTTGTATCACAGCATAGACAAAAATTGCCTCCGGAAGCTGAAGGCCTTGCTGACTTCTCCAGCAACCTTGCAAAGAGCTGGGAATCAAACTGTCCTGCTCAGCCTTGAAACCCCCAGCTGGCCCCACAGCCCTTGCACCCAGGAGGATTACATGCTCACAGGGACTGACTCTAGCAGGAACTCAAGACAGCTCTAGTCACTGCACTTAGCAGTGACCTCCTGGTGCCAAGAGAGGCAGGAGAGTGAGCAGTGGTGTCATGGTGCCAGGGGTGTGGTGCAGATGGCTGCCACGCGGTCCTGCCATCCGCACACATCAGTTGGTGATGCTGAAGATGCCGGTGGTGGTGGCCTTGAGGCTCCGTGTGGGAGACTACTTGGGTTTGATCCCTCATTTTGATATTCTTTTTGTAGCTTTATGACTTGGATCTGAATTAAATAGGTTCCATTGCTAATTTTTCTGTATCTTAGTTTTCTTATTTTCAAAACTGGTAAAATACTAGCACCTACCTCCTGGGACTATTGTAAAGATACAGGATCATCCCAGTAAAGCACTTACCTGGTGAAAGCAAGGACTCTTGCAATACTAGCTTGCATTTGCAGTGTTTGCTTAATAATGAAATACATGACATACATAAGCAATCAGTGTCAAAATTGATGGGGATGTATTAGAGTGTTCAGAGATAGTCCTAAAATACATATACAGGGCATCGCAAAATTACATGTATGTACACATTATATGTATGTGCAATACATTCAACATGTTATACACAATGTATTTTAGCAAAAATGTTTGACTTGGTATATCAGAGAGGAAGGAAAAACCAAACCAAAGGACAAGACATTAGTGGGCATCGCTGGGTGGGAGCACACACCCAATTGCTAGGGGAAGGAACTGTGACTGAGCTACTTAAAGCACAAGGTTCCTGTAAATAGACTGTGAGAGATAAACCTGCAGAGCCAGGACAGGAGCCAGTACACCAAGATTTTAAATTCCAGGCTAAGTTTCTTTGTCCACTAATTTGATAGGCGATATGCTTAGGGAAGCGGTCACAGATTCTTGGGCAGGGGAGCTTAACCTAATTGAGAAACAGACTTGGTCTGTCTGGGTGTTTGTCACAGTTCACAGAGGGACGCTGACAGCTCTCAGAAGAGCTCCTGCATCAATGGAGCAGTTGTTGTCAATTTTCTCCTTTCATTTTAATAACAACTCTGCAGATAAATACTGTTTTGACCACTTCTGAGGGAGATGCAGAGGAGTTAAATGTTCAAGTCATACTGCATCATAATAAGTGGCAAAGCCAGGGCTCCAACACAGTCCTTTGTGTGTCCAAAGTTTATGTCCCTTTTGCCTGCCTATTCTGGCTGACTGGTTTCCTGGGGGGAGGGAGAAAAGTGCAACAGAAATTGGGATAAGTGGGCCAGGCCATTGAAGAAATAAGCTCCACATAACGTAAGGGATCTAAATACTGTGGACAGAAGGTTTTATGGGAACCATTAGAGAATAACATTGAAAAGCACTGGAAATGGCTAATGAAATTATATGTGTCAATGTAATCATGGAATGTAATCATGTCATGCGAACGTGTACTAATAAACAACTGAAAAAATGATAGCAATATTATGAATGTTGAGTAAGAATGTAAGTGAAGTAAATCAGACCTGCTTGTATAAGCATTAGATTGTCTCCTGGCATAAGAACCTGAAAGAGTAGGTACAAGCCAAGAGGCACAGTAGGCTTTGTGAAGGGAAATGAACTGCTCAAAGGGAAGGTACAGCTGAGATGAGGGAGAGAGGGAAAGAAAAAAGAAGGGAAATATGTGTGCACATACAGGACAGCTTGGATAACTGTACTACTGATTTTTACTGGTCTAGTAAAAGGAACAGTTAAGGCTTAAATTTTTTTTCTTCATTTTAATTTTCAATGTTAATTTTTAACTTGCTAACAATTTTGCATGATTATATCTGATAATCTTAACAACTTTTTATTTATTTATTTATTTTAAAGAGAAGGAACAAAAACAAAATAATGAAAGCAAAACAATACAAAACAATAAAAATGGTTCAGAATTTCAGAACAAGATGATAGGAAATTAACAATGATTGCTGTATTACATATTATCTTCAATATAGTCGCTCAGATTACCACATATAGGCATGCAAGATTGATCAAACAACTAAACATTAACT
>NW_004524610.1:13514993-13523869 GCF_000260255.1 Octodon degus
TGGCAAGATGTTCTGCTCCTGAATCAGCTGGGTGGGTCTTGCCTCTAGCTTCTTTTCAGGGAGTTCTGCTGAAGGGTTCCGTACTGGGCCTGCACTCTGGGTCAAATGAGAATGCGCGGGCCCAGGTCATCTCACTCACTCGCCACCGGGCCAGCACTCTGCGTCTATAAAGGATCCTGCCAAGCCCAGGGTCGTCTCACTCACTTGCCCAGCCTGCGCTTCTGGTCTATTCAGGATCCTGCGGCCTCGGTCTTCTCACTCACTCCCCGGGCCTGTGTTCAGGATCCGGTGGCCCCAGGTCATCTCACTCACTTGCCGAGCCTGCGCTCTGGGTCTATTCAGGATCCAGCGGCCCCGGTCATCTCACTCACTCAACATTTTTTTTTTTTTTTTTTTTTTTTTTACCAGGTACCAAATTCGGGACCTTGTGCTTGCCTGACAGGCACTTATGCCACTGAGCTGTATCCCTGGCTGAACCAAATGACTTGAATGCAACAATACGCAACAAAACAATCATTGATGAATTCCTATCATCTTGTTTAGTAAAAGTGTATACCGTTTTCAATGTTTTTGTTTTCTTTTTACTATTTTTTATTCTCTTCCTCCCAAAAAGGAATGTAGCTGCAAACAGTGAAGTTCATCCCAGCATAAAAAGAAAGTACTTAAGGTGACTCAGAGGAATCCCAGGTGGGCCAGAAAGGCTAAGCATACAGGACAGATGCTCGCAGCCACCTGAAGAGCAAGCACACAGCAGCCACTGTCGTGGCACAGAGGACGTTAGGACTGAGTGCAAACTCTGTGCTCAGACAGGCCACGTCGGCCCCCAGCACGCTTCCCCACACAGGGCTGCCTCTCCATCTGCTGGCTTCCAACCCACTCCTCTCTGGATATCAACTGATTAGAGAAGCAGAGGCATATTCCAGCCCTGATATGTACAGGAATCTAGGTTCCAGAGTATTGCTTTTTAATTATAAGCCTTTGGTAGCTAAAGCTCACAACTGGGGAAATTCCCTGAAGACAAATTCTGGAGCACGCATGCTAACAGTTAGCCATACCCACTAGGTAAGAGAGTCTGGGGAAGCTGAGAATCCGGCAGGCTGAGTTTGTCACTCTGCAGGGAAGAAGTGTGCTGGCTGGCAGGGGCACTCAGTTCTGCCCGACAGGTTCAACGCCACTATAGAGAGGGAGGCTGACTCACCAAATTTAATGAAAACATCCATGAGGGCTACACAGCTCCCTGGGTTTAAGTTATATTCACTCTGAAAGATTTCACAGCCACTAAATCTCCCAAGAAAATTTACCTTCTGGAGAGAATGAAATCACCAAATACCAAGAATATTCTACTCTCTTCTGCAATGGTGTATGTGTGTGTGTGTGTGTGTGTGTGTGTGTGTGTGTGTGTCTGAGCAGATTCACTTATTTGACAATGTGCCAGACATTGCACTTAGCTATCAGCTACCCAGTGCCAATCCACTCCCACCATTGCTGTTGAAGGGACAGGCAGAGTTAACTGGACAGGGACACACAGGCCGTGCAGGAAGCTGAGACTTGACTCAGGGTGCTTTGTCTTCTTAAACTGATGCAGAGTCTGAACACTATGCAGAGGCTGAACCCAGTATCTAAAACGTTCCATCCTGGGTCTAAACACAAGATATGTATTTAGCTACATGCATTTCTTTTATCTTTTGGCAATGAACTTTGGTCTTTCTGCATAAAAGCTTCAAAAGGGCAGGGATGCTCCTGATGACCTATTCCACAATAGAAGATACCAAATGTGGGCCCTTGGCTACGGTCTCTCAGAGAGGCACAAACACCTCTGGTCCTGCCCTGTCAGCCACCGGGGTAGCTGCTTTTTGATTTCAAGAAACAGTAGCATGAACACTAATTAAGCATTAGTTTTTGCATAAAGACAAGGGAGGTTAATAGGGCAGAAACAAAGGAGGTGCATCCTTAATACAAAGGGAGAGAAAAGCATCATGACACTAGCTAAAGGAATAAAAGAAGTAGCTCACATATTAAGCACTTAGAAACTGTATTTAGGCACAACCCATTACCATGAAACACTCCATCTCCCAGCTGCACTCGGCAGAGGGTGCTCCTATGGTTGGGCGACAGGTCTTACACACACCTGACCATGACACAAGGTTCAGAGGGTGCTGCTCAGTAGCTCTGAGTTTCTAAGTTAAAACCTCATGGCTTTGGAAAGAATAAAAAGAAGAAAGGGGAGATATACTATCAGGATGTTAAATGATGCCCACACTTGCTGTGCCACCATAATAAAGTAAATGATTTCTATGGTCTAGAAACTCACAACAGCAAGGCCTCATTTTTGAAATACATTACATTTCAATGGAAAACAAATGGGTGGGACTGCCAAATAGCTCAGCAGATTAAAGCATCAACAAGCAGACTCAGGGGCTGGGGATTCGATCCCCGGGACTGCCATGCCAGCCCTGCCCCCGGGGCATGCTGAGATGGCAATTGAAACTGGGTGTGGTGATGCGTGTCTGTAATCCCCGCACTTAGGAGGCTGTAAATGGGCAGATCACTACCAGTCCAACCTAATAGCGAGACCCTAAACACGCTGTAAACCCTTCCCTAAAATACAGAAAGAAAAAAAAAAAAAAAAAAAGAAAACAAATGGTTAACTGGAACTAAGGGACTGATCTCCCACATAAAAGAACACTCAGGAATCCCGGTCTTTGGCTATCGAGACTGCAAAGCAGAGGCAGCAGGAGAATCAGGAGGCAGTGGACACACGTGCAGATGCTGCCCATGATCACCTGGGCCCCCACAGTCACCCAGAGGCCACTTTGTAAGAAGCCACTGAAGCTAGTTTATTAAGCCAGTTCCCAGTGTGTGACTGTCCAGTGAGGAGCAACGGAATGGAATGGCGAAAGCCTTGTTCTCCACAACACACACTTGCCCAGGGAGGGAATTCTAGCCCTGGATCCAAAGAATTGCTATTCAGGAACTTAGATGCAGGGTTAGGAAAAAAGCAATTGATGTTCTCACAGTATTAGTTCTCAGTTTTTTATTACCATGACACAAATGAAGTCTGCCAGTTATTTTACCAAAAACAAAACAACAGCAACAACAAAAATCCCAGGAATGTAGCCAGACATTGACATAAAATAGGCTCTTAATGAAATGAGCAAATAAAATGTTTATGAAACAAAATTCCAGATACCCGCCAAAGTCTTCTCTGTCAGCATTCCACACCAAAACAAGTCTGTCAGGACATACAGTTGAGCTACATTCCCAGGGTCCATTACAAGTTGTAGTGAAGTGGCTGAGTTTTCCCCAATGGAATAAAAATGGAAGTGATGGAGCCCCTCGGGCCAGAACGTAGAGATGCGTTTCCTAAGTCTTGTCCGCCTTCCTTCTGGCTGGACAGATGACCAACAAAACAGCCATCTGGGAAGGTGGAGCACAGCATGAAGAAACTTGGCTCTTTGCATCTCACATGTGATAAAGCTGCCCAAACCTAGGCTGTTTACTTTCAAGCAATCCCTGAGGGAGAAATTAACCTCCATTCTCTTTAAGCCTTGGATTTTGAAAGTCTATCAGAAATGCATAACTTTTGCCTACCTACAAATGATGCTCAGTAATAATAATCTCATATTTTTGAAGTGCCATAATTGAGGAAAATGAAAATAACAAAACTATTACATCTGCTTACTTCTGAGCAAACCTGAATGCCACCAATAACAAAATCGACACGTATTCCTTTTCCGCTGTTTCTCTGCCCAGCTGCACACCTCCGTTTACTTGTGTTTTCAGTCTCAAGTCCTTGGAATCATCCTGAACATCTCTTTCTCCCAAGAGGACCCTTCCTAACTGTGTCCCCCCACTGGGACACATCTTCCCACTCCACCATGGGTCACCACTGCCCCTTGCAGAGGTCTCCTTCATTGCTGTCTCACTGTTGTCTGCCTTCCTGCTCAGCAACCAGAGAGACCCTCTCAGGATGTAAATGGAAGAATGCCACTCCTTTCCTAAATGAGAAGAGCTTCGAATTTTTCTTAGCAAATTATCAACAGATTACCAGGTATTATACACTTAACAATATGAGGCAACTTCACTACAATATTTTCTAAAATAAAGTAAGAAATGATTTGCAATTGCTGTACATTTTCGCTTATAATACAAGTCCACTCCCCAGACTGCTACTTTACATTTAGAAATGCCTGCCAAATACTTTTTCTAAAGTGTTCCCTATACTCCTTGGGATCCCATCCAAATGTCTTAATCAAAGCTTCAAAGCCTTCATGACCTGGCCTCAATTTACTTGTCCATCCTTGGATCTTCTTGCACCATTACATGAATCTTTTGCTGCTGCTAAATACTGTTATCCCTCTGTATTGCTTGGGTCCACTTGCCTCTTTTCATTCTTTCTGTCCTCCTCATTGTCTGTTTGGACCTGTGTTCCTTAGAGACCAAACTCAAGCTTGTGACATCCAGCCAAGTTTTCTTGGCTTTCTAGTTTGAAATAATGTTCTCACTTTCCTGTCCACCACATGACATCTCTAAGTATAGTTTTGTCTCTTCTGTTTGGCCAAGTTCCATTTACTCTACGACAAGGCTGCTGTGTCACCTCTTCAGTGAATCTTTTCCTAGCCCCCAGGCTCACCAGGGTCTCTCTTCACTCAGCCTCCGAAGTTGTCCAATGAATACTTCCGCTCCTTTCCAAGTAGGCTAAAACCCCTCCATAGTAAGAAGCAGCATGGAGAACATATTCTCTGTATTGTCTCTAGCTAGTGATCCCGTTCTACAGTAACAGATCTGCTGATTACCCTATGGCAATATTTGTACTAAAATACACATGTATGAAGGGTCATTTCAGCTGTACTTACAATGGGGAAAATTAGAAGCAGAGATTAGATACACGCTTGCCTTAGTTCATTGGTGCTGATGTAACAAAATACTGCAGGTAGGGAAATGCATAAGGACCAGAAATGCGTCTCTCACAGTCCTGAGGGTGGGGAGCCCTCTGAGGCATCGGCACACTCAGGGTCAGCACGCTCAGGATCGGACACAAAGTGGCACCTGCTCCCTGCAACCCCTGAGAGGGACGAGTGCTGTGGACTCATATGGCAGAAGGACAAAAGGTCTGCACTAATTTCTTTCTGCTCTTTTCTAGGACAGGGACCCCATGACTTGATCACTTCTTCAGAAGCTCCACCTTTTGATAGCACCACATAGGGCATTCAGTTTCCACATGAGTTCTGGAGAGGATAAAAATATTTAAACCATAATAACATTCATTAAATCAACTGTAGTTCACTGACATTTGGGAGGATATTGTAATAAGTAAAATAAAGCCCAAAACAAAATCCATTTAATGACATGGAGATACATTCAAGATGTATTTCTAAATTTAAAATTCTAGTTGTAGTGACCAGGGAGATGGCTCAGTGGTCAAAACACCTGCCTGGCAAAGAGCAAGGACCCAGGTTTAATCCCCAGTACCACATGCCATGCGGGCCACTGATCCAGCCACCGTGCTGGGTGTGGTGGCACATGCCTGTAATCCCAGCACTGGAGAGACTGAGATAGGAAGATCACTACAGGTCCAAGCTGCATAGCAAGACCCTCTATCAAATAAACAGAAAAAATGATTTTAAAATTCTAGTTGTATGATATTTCCCTCAGTATTATCTAGTGATATACAATATTTTAGGCTGATCAGATAGCTAAGCAGATTTTTTTCCTTTTTTTTTTTTTTTTTTTTTTTTTTTTTTTTTTTTTTTCTTTTTTTGCAGAACCGGGGGTTGAACTCAGGCCCTTACACTTGCCAGGGAAGAGCTTATTCTACTGAGCCATCTCCCAGCCCCAGCCAAGCAGATTAAAGTGCCTGCTTAAGCAGATGCAGGGACCGGGGTTCAATCCCAGGCACCACAGGTCATGCTGGCCCTACCCTTGGGCATGCTGAGCTGGCCACCAAGACCCAATGTGGTGGTGCATTCCTATAATCCCCCACTGGGGAAGCTGAAAACAGGAGGATTACTATGAAAGCAAGTGCATAGTGAGACCTTGTGCCAAATACATTATAAAAAATAATGTGCTTTTGACATGAATGTCTTCAGATATATTGTTTTAAGTAACATTAGAAGCGAGAATGTGAAAGAACTTTGTGTCCTAAATTTCCTTGTACTGTACTGTAATTATTGCTGTAACATATAATTTCATCGTCTTCTTGGCATAGATAATTAAGGTTTCTTCAGTAGCTTATAGTAAAATTCCCAGTCTCTAAAGGGTAATTATGTTCTAGATGATAGTAATAAATTCTTAATTTAACCAAATACTGATAACCAAACAAAAGCTTGTTTTGAATAGTTTAATATGTTAAAAGTCATGGAATAGCATCTTTTAAATTAGCATTGTTTTGGTTAAATCAGGAATGTACTTGGTGCTTTTATATGAGAAAAACAATTAAGTGCACAATGACCACGCTGTCTTTCACACATCAAATATTGGCGTGGACAGCAGGCCTGGCTGTGTTGTACAACAACCCAGGTAGTGGCTGCCACGCACCACGCACCAAAGTCCGGTTGCTTAGTTACTATTATCCCAGGCAAACCGCAAATACCGCAGATGGCTTTGAATAGCTGTTTGTTGACCTAAATACAATATTTATAGGGCTTTCTTCTTTCTCAGACATAATTGGGCCCTGCCATATTCTACAGAACAGAAATTTGTCATTCCTTCATTATTCATCCCCACTCCTAGAGTATTCTCTTTTTCTTTTTAATAAGGAAAGATTTAAGCGGGTGCAATAATAAGTTCCCAACAGAAAATTCAGTAGTTCCTCAAGTCTTTGATTCACACACACACAGGAAACCATTCCTGAAGAAATGCATATGAATACCTAAGAGCCACTGCAATTTGTAACATTTCTTGCTATCTCCTGCAGAGCTGACATGTGACATTACTGAATGCTGGAAATATTGTAAGTCAGGGCAAGCGCAAATTCATCTTAGGGTGGGCAGGGTGGGGACGCCGGACCCTAGAAAGGCCCTTCCTGTGCTCCCCAAGGCTGGACCTAGGGCACCAGCTTGGAAGAGCTCCTGACACCTCTGCACACAGCTCTGTGTGGCCTCTCCAGGTTACCATGTTCCCCGACTACTGAATGGATGCTCAGCCCTGTGACAACTGTTAGCACACTGCACTGCAGCGACTGCTTTATATTTCTGCTACCACAGATGCAAAGCTACTCTTCAGCTATAATTCATCTTCAGAGCACCTTGGCCAGAATAGGAAGCATCCTAAGTAGATTTAAGGAATGAAATCAAGCCCCCTTTTCAGCTTGAATGTCAACTGATGACTTTTAATGCTTCTCGGACACTTAGAGCGTGCATACAGCTCCCCAAAGTTCTTGTGTTAAAGCCTTGACCCTTACCACCTGGTGTTTGAAGGTAGGGCACTGGGCAGCGACTGGGTTTCCAGGAGGCCCAGGAGGAGCGTCCCACGGTGAGATCAGTGTGCTTCTCAGAGGAGACCAGAGCTTTCTCTTCCCCCAGGGCAGGGGCACAGTGGAAGGGCGGCTGGCACCAGAACTCAGCCATGCTGTGCCTGGAGGCTCAGCTGGAGCCATGGCACCCAGACCTCTACTAACTAAGCTGGCGGGGCCGTGGTGTTTTGTGAGGCAGTCCAAGATAAAACAAAGGCCAAATTATTTACCAAAAAAAAAAAAAAAAAAAAATGGTATCATGCAGCTTTTAAAGAAATGAAGATGGATAATTCAATAAACTGTGTAGAACAACTGGTTAATCACTGTAAAAACACAAATCTTTACCTCTTATGACAACATAAATGTTGGCCCGGATACATATTTAAGTGCTAGGGAGAAATTTTGAACAGGAAGGAAGAATGTTCAGGAAGCATGGTTCTGGAGATCCAGAGGGCGGCAGTACACATTATTTTGCTTTTGTAATAGGGGAGGGCTTTAGGTATAAAATTCAGAAACTATGGAAAGAATATTAGCTCATACAAAATGTTTAAAAATCAGCCCTGAGAATAGCACCAAATACTATTTGCAGTTTTTAAAAATTTCAATTTAACAAAAAATGACAAGAACTATGACCAGGGCCTGATCTGTAGCATAAGAGATCTCACTCATCAATAAGACAGTGACAAAAATGAGGCACAAAGTGAGCAAAGAATATAAAAATGTGTTTACAGAGAAGAAATGAATGTGACCTATGAGTGCTAGGAAGAGCATGACAATAAAGAGAATGCAAACCACACTACAGCATGTTATTTTCAACCACAGACTGACAGGACTGTTTTACCCGCTTCTCTATTAGGAAGTGCAAAGGGAGCTTCCATCACTTTTGAGAAAGTTGAGATGAGTGGCAAGAAGTCGTCTATCAGGACCTTTCCAACTCTTAATATGCTTTGACATTGCAATTTCACTTTTAGGAATTTAACAGTTCCTCTCTTCCCTCAAATAACTGTGTATCCACTGATAGGAGGTAATTACCAAGTCATTGTACAAAACAATGCAATTGGATTTATTGCACAAATTGACACCTTACTACAGCTGCTTCTGATTAACGGAGCTTGAAGTGTAGAATGTTCCATTGATTATGAACTTTGGTGACACCTATTTCAGCCACTCATGAGTTTGCTGGCACTTACCTGTAGTCCTAGCACGCTGAGCGGCTGAAGCAGGAGGATCACAAGTTCAGGCCCACTCTGAGCAACTTAGCAATTTAGCAAAAGCTTGTCTCAAAATGAGGCTGTAATTTAGTGCAAGTCTTGGAGTGTGGGGAAAAGAAGAAAGAAAGAAAGAAAGAAAGAAAGAAAGAAAGAAAGAAAGAAAGAAAGAAAGAAAGAAAGAAAGAGAAAATGAGAAAGACATAAAGGGAGCA
>NW_004524610.1:13523969-13530452 GCF_000260255.1 Octodon degus
GGGGTTGAACTCAGGCCCTTACACTTGCCAGGGAAGAGCTTATTCTACTGAGCCATCTCCCAGCCCCAGCCAAGCAGATTAAAGTGCCTGCTTAAGCAGATGCAGGGACCGGGGTTCAATCCCAGGCAGGTCATGCCAGCCCCACCCCCCGGGGGTGCGCTGAGACAGCAATTGAGACTGGGCGTGTTGGTGCGTGCCTGTATTCCAGTGCTTGGGAGGCTGATAAAAGGAGAATCACTATGAGTCAGACCCATGTAGTGAGATCCTGGAGACCCTGTACTAAACACACATACACAACAAAAATATTTTACAATATATTTACTTAAATGAATGTAATTTCATAGAAAAATGGGTAAAGGGGTTTATAAAAACTACTCATAATGGTTACATTTATAGAGAAGAGTGGATCTATACCACCTAGAAAAAAGGGAGCATTTTTATTTATTCAACAAATATTAAGTACCTATTTCTGTTTCAGGGATAAAACTAAAATCAATACTACAGAGGCGGTTCAAATTTGCATGCAAAAGTAATTATTAAAAGCTGCTCAAATTTGCATGACAAAATACATATTAAAATAGAAACACTTCCTTCAATAAAATGGAAAAATAAATTTTAAACAACCAAATTCTTACAATATTGAAGCTTCCTACAGTGTATGCTGAGATTGCTTTTCAGATCACTTCCTAAGCAATTGTGCTATTTCTACAAAATGTATTAAAAGTTTTAGGAGTTAATGCATAGTTATCACATGAGAATTGAAGTTGTCTTCCCCCCAAAACATATGCCTTTAAGAGTCTGGGTCCTGTTAGCAGGCAGCAGTGGACCTTAGTTATGTCAGCTTGAGGAGGCAATAGACACCTGAGGGCTACTGGGAGAGTTGAATAAAATAAGGTCAGAAAGACATGTGACACAATGGGGGGGGCAGGAAAAAAGGGGGTACTACCAACTTGACCTGTCAAGCATTTACCCAGCACAGGCAGGCCCCTTGCTCCAGCTGCTGGGTAGGTAACACCTTGATTGAGTCCCTCAGCTCTTTTCAAAGGATGCTTTTAAGTTTTAGGAAGAAGGTATTACTGGCAGGGGATTTGGGAAGAGAAGTGGGAGAATAATTTTGTATTCGAAAACATCTAAATAATTCAGCTGTTAGGGAAGCCTAAAACTCTCCTTGTTTTGCTATTTATGTTTCTAAATCTCTGCCAAGACCCACTTGGCATCTTGGAACAGCCTTTCAAGGGGAAGATTAATCAAATTTAACTCTCTCATCTGCAACAAGCTGAAGGAAAATGCTGTATAGAGTCACAGGATTTGCCTTAACATCATCAGCCATTCTCCCTGCACGATAGCGTCTTCAATTGCTAAGAATGCTAATGTAATGTCGTTCACAAAGCTGGCCAGATGAAGTGTAATTTTTTAAAGGTTAAATACAGACTATAGGCCCAGCACTATGCTAGGATTGTTGGAGCTCAAAGTAAACCCAAGATGAAGTCCCCACTCTCTAAGCGATGGTAGTCATACCAAGACTTATATTCTTCAAAATACTTTGATCGTGAATGATTGTTGAAGTTATTATTTTATGATGAAGCATCCTGAAAAGAAAATTTCCACATATGGCTGATGATCAAATTAAATTCAAGTCATGGCAGTTGTACATTTAGAAAGGTTATGAGAAGAAAGTTTCATAAATTGTTCCTGATATGATCAAACTCAGCTTTAAAGTAACACTGAGCACTCAGAACTCTTTGATATTTATTCCAAGTGGAAATGTGGTTTCATTAGAGAACACGCTTGTAAAAAAGAAAAAGAAAAAGAAGTGCTAATGTAATGTCATTCACAAAATTGGCCAGATGAAGTTTAATTTTTTACGGGTTAAATACAGACCATAGGCCCAGCACTATGCTAGGATTGTTGGGGCCCAAAGTAAACCCGAGACGAAGTTCCCACTCTCTAAGTGACGGCAATCATACCAAGAACACACGTTGCCCTCCTATAAATTTACACAATTTAAAATGAAAGGCCAGTGTGTGAGGCATGTAGTTAACCCTATGGAGGAACAGGAACTGGACAAAATCAGAATTGCAGGAGCAACTTGGCTATAGACATTTGCATTACATAATTTTATTTCTTATATTGACGTAGGATAACTACTTGAAAATAAAACATGGTTTAAGGTCACTAAAAACAATTGTTAATGAAATAGAGCCAATTTTTCCAGCAAGTAACTGGAACTCTGTTTTGTGAACATTTTGCTGGTGTAAGACGTTAGACCTCTTCCCTCCTAAGGCAGTACAGCTTAGCTATCTCTCATTCCTTTAACTAGCTACATGAGAGGTACACAACTGTTTTACTTTTTGTGTGTAGTTTGAAATGTTTCTACAAGAGCAGGCCAGATAGCTCAGCAGATTAAAGCAGGTGCAGGGACCAGGGTTAGATCCCCAGCATGCCATGCCAGCCTTGCCCCTGGGGCGCACTGAGACGGTAAATGAGACTACTGGGCTTGGTGGTGGGCACCTGTAATCCCGTAGTTTGGGAGGCTGAAAATAGGAGGATCACTACAAGTCTGATCTATGTAGTGAGACCCTGTAGATGTTGTACTAAATACATTAAAAAATAACAATAAAATGAAATGTTTCTACTGATCACAAAGCAATGTTATCAATGGTTTATGAGATTTTTAACAATACAGGAAGTACCTCTCCTGTGAGCTGGAGACCTATTTCCAGTGTCTATTTCTCAGCTGATCCTAGGAATGTGCCTACTTTTACTAACTTATAATTATTGCCATAGAAAGAGCGCAGGCTTTAGAAGTTTGAAAAAACTTACCTTTGAATCTACCTGACCCATATGACCTCAAGCAAATTACTTAATTTTTCTGATCCTACCTGCAAAATGAGATTAGTTCCTCCAGTCATGCAAGACTGCTTTGAGGACAAAGTGAATGAGAAACACCTAATAAGAAGCTGGAGATCCACAGTAAGGGAGAACTCATAAAATTTCTACTCGCAGGCATAGAATTTTTATATTATTACTTATTCTGTGAGTATAGTCCCCAGGCCAGCTGCACATGTATTTTGTGTTACACAGTTTTATAGCATCACTTCAAGAATAGTCAAATCCCAAACAACTCTGGGCTCTTTAAGATTTTTTTTTTCATTGCTTATCTTTGGATGGTAAAATGTCCCCTGAACGGATTATGTTATTTACACCCTTTATTTCTCACACTTAGCATGGAATGCCCACACGCTCTGCTGAAGAAATCGTGAAGTGTTTCATTATGGGACCTTGCTCTCAGTAGAAGCTGTGCGCTGCGGCCCTAACACATTGTCCAGGTGCCATGGTACCCGTCTAAGTATTTTTGTCACTTGAAATGCATCTGCTCCAAGAATTTTGGATTTAAAAAATGTACAGAGCTCCAGCATTTTCCAATGACTCTATTGTCTCATTCAATTTTGTTTGCTTTTTATTGTTACAATTTGAAAGTCTTTTTTTGTGGAGGCGTGATTGACACACACAAAGCTGTATGTATTTCATGGACGCAACTTGATGAATTTGGAAATAAGGACACACGCAGGAAACTGTCGGCACTGACTGTGCCCTGAAGACATTCTCCGCCTTCAAAGCTCTCCAACTGACCTCTGTATGTACGTGTTTGTACAGTAAGAATAAAGGGCTGAGGGGAGAACTCCGCAGCAGAGCACCTGACTGGCAAGCACAAGTTCCTAAGTTCAATTCCTGGTACCAAAAAAATAAAATAAGAAGGATACAATGTAGGATGATCTCTCGGCCAATATAATAATATACATAATGATACTATGCAGTAGATGAAAGGAGGCGAAACAGTGGATTCCTAAAACTGACTAAAACTTTGTTTCTTTTGACTAAAATACCCCTATGTCTCTCTCCCACCAATCTATGACAACCACTCTTCCCCTCTTTGTCTAAGTTTATTCCTAAGGATTTTCATTTTTTATAGCTTTTGTTAATTGGATTTTTTAAAAAATTCATACTTATCTAGAGATGGTTGGATTATTTTTTAATTTTTTTAGTGTATTTGGTACAGGGTCTCACTTCGCAGCTCAGACTCTTATATCTTATTCACTAATCCACCCCCAGGGCAGGTAGCACCTACACCTGGTCGAACATCCTGAACCCTACACAGCACTATGCCAAACCAATCAGTGGACTATGTTACTAACCACGACCCTTGATCCCAGCACCACACACTCTAGATCCAACCACCCCTACCATGTGACTGCATGAGGCTTTAAGGGAAGAACTAGACACAAATTATAACATTTCTTATCAGGGGAAAGCTGAAATAAGAACAAGGGGTTGGTTTCAGCCTCCTCAGTGCTGGGATTATAGGCATGGGCCACTATGTTATGCCTTGGTGGTTGGCTCAGCATGCCCAGGATGGGCCAGCACATCATGTGGTATGGGGATCGAACCTGGGTCCTTGTACTTGCCTAGGCAGATACTTAGACCAAGGAGCTATCTCTGTGGCCTGAGATGATTGGATTTTAACCAGATATTACTCGTAACTATAGAAAAATCTGGAAATTCCCACTTTCAAATTGATCTTTTGGATATCCTTTAAAAGAAGCAAATAGCAATAGCATTTTTTATAGATGTCAAAGAAATATTTATTTGTTTTTCACTTTTTAAATCAGTTTAAATTCTATTTTGAGCCTAGAAAAATTAGTTTATTAACGAAATTCAACTCCCATTTTCAATATTTAAAATTAAGGGACAATAACAAAACCCAACCCCTGTTCTCACTTTCAGCTTTCCCCTGATAAGACACGTTATGGTTTGTGTCTAGCTCTTCCCCTAAAGCCTCATGCGGTCACATGGGAGGGGTGGCTGGATCTAGAGTGTGTGACGCTGGGATCAAGGGTCGTGGTTAGTAACGTAGTCCACTGATTGATTTGGCATAGTGCTGCGTAGGGTTCAGGTTGTTCCACTGGGTGTAGGTGCTACCTGCCCTGAGGGTGGATAGGTGAATAAGATATAAGGGACAGAAAGAGGGCCACTGCCCCTCGTTTGTCGCTTGTTGCATGAGGCTGCTCCTGCTTGTCTTGGGCTCTGTGGCGCCCCTCTGCCATGCCACCCTGCCTTGAAGTCAGCCCATTATGGACTCAAACCTCTACAAACCCCGAGCTGAAATAACCCTTTTCTCCTTTAACTTTAAATGTCTGGTATTTTGTCTCCACAACAAGAAAAGACGGGACACATAACTGAGAGCTCTAGGTTTTTACTGCTATTGTTATTGTTGCTACTGCTGCTTTTAAGGTGATATGCTGCAAGAGAAAGAGTATTCCATTCAGTCCATTTTTCATTCCCAACAACTACTAAAGCAAGATTGATGAATAACGGGCTGAATAAAAAATAAAGAAAAAACTTCTTCCTGGTGGTACTCAGCAGAGTGTGGCTTCTTAACTGTGAAAAGATCAATTCAAGCCTCTCTGGGAGGTTCTTCAAGGATTTACTATCTCTGAGTGATACTATATGAGAGATAGCAGAGGATGCATTTTTTAAGTGAATTCTAGAATCTGCTGCTTGATAGACTGGTAGGTGCTTGTATCCAAGCCCTTTGCTGACAACACATCAGAAAAGTGTTACTAGTTGTGGTGGATTGCCAACTGGTGGTCCTTATACCCAACTAAACTGAACTAGCATGGTGCTGGGTGTGGGAGGCCCCTGAGGAGTGTTGCGGCAGCAGATGAGGCACAACTGGAGGAGCTGTTGAGAGGCCATTAGAGCAGCTGTTTGGAGAAGCTGTAGGAGCTGTTGGAAGCTGCTGGTTCTCTTGGCTGCTCTGCTGGGTGAACTTGTCATGCTGGCTTTCCTCATGAACATGGCTGTTCTTGGAGGAGGAGCTCAGGACCTCACTGTTGCTGAGGATAGCTCTGGTTCATTTTTAGGAGCTCCGGTCCTCACTCTGAGTATTGCTTCCTAGCTCTGGAGGGGAAGATGGTGCACAGCTCAGCTTCCTGGAGAAGCTTGTCATGTTGGCTTTCCTTATTGCTGGAGGAGCTCAGGACCTCACTGTTGCTGAGGACGGCTGTGGTACTTTTGTGGGAGTTCTGGTGCTTGCCCGGAGTGTTGCTTCCTGGCTCTAGTTCAGATCCTGCAGCCTGCTAGCACAGGTCCTTCATCCCACTGGCACAGATTTCTAGCTTCTGCCACTGACCTTTGGGCCTTCCCCCCTATGCAGATCCCCGAAGCAGGCCTGCATGAGAATCGTCATGGGCTCTGGGCCTCCTTCTGGACTTCAGGAGGCCTTGTTCTGGGCTCTCGGTCTTCCACTGGACTCACTAAGATATTAGAATCCAGGCCCAGCTGGGCTTTTTGGTCTTTAGTGTGTGGACAGATTTTCTGTACCTTTTTTATATGATTCTTCAAGTGATTCATTATAAAATATGTGTCCTGTATTGTATTGTTCCCCTTGCAAAGCTCCAAGCCACAACACTAGTAATGAGC
>NW_004524610.1:13539295-13541637 GCF_000260255.1 Octodon degus
TGTGGGGAAAAGAAGAAAGAAAGAAAGAAAGAAAGAAAGAAAGAAAGAAAGAAAGAAAGAAAGAAAGAAAGAAAGAAAGAGAAAATGAGAAAGACATAAAGGGAGCAAGAAAGGAAAGTAGTAAATACACATTAATTTATAATTTTGAAAAATCAATAAAGGCATAGGAAAGTATTGCTAACTTACAAATTTGTATGTTCATTTGTAAGTTAACATGATTATGCAATCAATGTTATACAAAAAAAACTTAAAAAAGAACAAGAAAACAATCCAAATAAAAGGATTTTAGCAAATCTAAAGCACTCAAAGTATCCCAGAAACAAATAGCACTTGTCAGGTGGCTGACAAGGCCCATCTGTAACTCAGGACCAGACGCCTGGTGGCTCTGGCCATCCCTGTCACTCAGCCTCCCTTTCAATCACAGATGAATGAGTACATAAATCAATAGAAGAGGGGAAAAGCATTTTCCAAAGACAGGGACCTGGGGGAAGAAAACTCTCCGAGGGTAGAAAACATTTCTGACCAGTTTAAATAAGATCAAGAACAGAGTACGACCTTCAGTTGAATACTTTTCAAATCAGATTTGTTGCCTCAGAAAACCATCAAAGCAAACATTCTGCATTTTTTCTCCCCTTAGCTGTATACTCCACAGCAGAAGGAAGTACACGCTCATGTCATCTGCAAGTAGAAGGTCAGGGAATCTGGGTGCACGGCTGGACCGAACATCCTAAGCAGAGTTCGTCCGCCAGCTGCACAACTGGAGCTCTGTCCTCCTCCCTCAGCTCATTTTCCCATGAGTAAAGATCATTTATTCCAAGGGAAAATAAAATGTCTTTTATTTGAAACAGCAATGTGTCCCCTGAGAGCAAGAGCTGTAAGTCGAGCGTATTCGGCCTAGGTTGATCTCCATTCTCTTAAAATGAAAAGTGCCCTCCAAATATCGATTCTTAAAAAAAGAAAGGCTTCCTCCGAATGATGCCCCTCCTGAGGGAGGAGAGATATGAAAAACTGCAGCTTGTCTCTGTGAACCAGAGAGAAAGCGCTGGCGCTGACTCAAATGAGCCAAACTCAAGGTCACACCGAAAGCCTTCCTTATTAGGGGTGAATGCAATCAAGTTCCCCCTTGATTCACAAAGCTAAATGTTGTAGTTCTTTCATTTTTCTCCTTTCTTCCTCTTGGGCCAAGTCCTTCACTTTACATGGTAAGCACAGACTAACATGCAGATCCTCAGACTCAGTGTAAATATCTTGTGGGCCCTGTTGTGCTTTTTCAGAAGTGGCAGGACATTAACCTAGCAAATAATGTCATTCTAAGAATAGCGTGGGGGAGGTCCTCCCCTCTAATAATAGCGGAAAAGTAGCCAAGTTTCTGCACAGATTGACCACACAAATTAGTGACTGGGGTTTTTGTTGTTGTTTGTTTGTTTGTTTGTTTGTTTGTTTCATTTACAAAGGGACTTCTGGGAAAATATCCTCAATATTGTCCCTGGCCATGAAATTCGGTAAGCTCAATTCCTAGCTGTCCTCTGCTGAGTCACAAACTGCAACACCTCCAAAAATACCTCTTATAAAAATACCAGCAATGGTATTTTTATAAAAATAAGAGAGCATGCATATCTTGGATACAGGTAACATGGAAATGATTATCCTGACTTAAACCTCTTTATTGCTACAAAGGGCACAGGGTGGCACAATGGTCACACTTTTTAAATGTTCGCTTTCAAATATCAGTAGTCCCAGCCACCCCAGAAGCTGAGGTAAGAGCATGCACTGCTTGAGCCCTTGGGTGCTTTGCCTACTAAAGTAGGAACACTGTTGGTAGATCTTTTTACACTTGTATTTACCCCAAACTCTTTTGCTTCATGCCCACAATAATTTATTCTCACTACTTATGTACTCCTTATCAAGAAAAACTCTCAGCACTGCTTTGCCTATTGAGCCAAGAGCTCTAAAATCATGACGCACAGCATTAGTCTCTGTGCTGCCAAAACGAGTGCATAAAGTCATAAAATAAAAATAATTTCTTTCAAAGAGACAATTAACTAAGGAGATAGCCACAAAATGATGGTATGTAGCTCAGCTACATAGCTGGGGGATTAGAGACACCAAGGTCACTGAAGAATATGACGTGGTCTCTTCTAGTCTCCATCCCACGCAGTGACTGTTCTGTTCTTCTGGTTGGACATCTGAAATGTGTTGAGGCGCAGGTGGTATTTATTTGTTTGTTTATTTATTTTTTATGTATTTAGTACAGGGCCTCCAGAGTCTCACTACACAGATTGGACTCCTAGTGATTCTCCTGTTTTCAGCCTCCCAAGCGCTGGGATTACAGGCACGCGGCA
>NW_004524610.1:13541882-13544874 GCF_000260255.1 Octodon degus
TAGATAGATAGATAGATAGATAGATAGATAGATAGATAGATAGATAGATAGATAGATGCCAGTAAGCATATCTGTATTTTTAGCAAAGAATTTGGAAGGATGTACACTAAAAAAAGGGATTTCACTAGGTGATAGCTCTGATTTTTATTTCATATTGCTTTGCTTTTTGAGCTAGTTTCTAGTTTTTCTGCAGATACTATGCTGGGGGCTGAGGAAGACACAAAAAGTCTGAAACCTAAAGGTCTATGCGACAGAAGCACAAATGTGTGATATTAGGAAAAAAAAAACAGAGAACTTTGGCTTTTTGTAAATGTTTGCATTATGGTAGTAAAGGAGCTAATTCTCCTATGCAAATAGCCTGAGCAAAACCAGAGTCTTTCCTTTAATGGGACAAAAAAAAAACTGCTTTGGAAATAAGAGATCAAAAGAGTATGTAATAATTATATTACATTTTTGCCTTTGGGAATATTAATTGGATCGTTTGATCTTTAATTGAGGTATACAGGAAAAGACATTCTGATAATTTATAAATGCCAATCACCACCACTGGAGTAAATGACAATCTGGTAGTGAGACAAGCACGTGTCGGCGAGGCTGACTCCACACGTCGGGGGAAGCTCCAGGACCCAGGCGTGGAGCCAAGCAGTGAAGTAGCCTGCAGGGACAACAGGCATGAAAGCCCACATGCACCAACCTGCATGAGAGCTGGTGATACCTCTTTCACAGCCATGAATTATTTTGATGTTTTTATTAAATTATCAGGGGCACAGCCTGACATGCCATTTGCATTTCAGGGAGTGGTGCTTCCAGCTTGTCACTTGATTCTGCCAGGAAATATACCAGTGAAATTCCCTGGAAGCCCCCAACATCCGGCTCTCCATAAACATACCTAACACCTCACTGATGGGAGGAATCAGTGGAAGAACAGAAGCAAAAGCAGAAAAGGGAGTGCCGGCTTAGCCCCATAGTTAAAGAATATTAAAAGCTCACTCAGGATTTGCCTCAGCCTTTTGCAGTTAATTGTTTACTATGGAATAAAATACCTGTACCAGAAAATGCACAACCATGTCGTGCACCACGTGGTGTGTCACAAAATGAACACTCTAATAATCTCTCAGAGAAACAGAGCATCACTTGACATTCAGAGGCCTCCGTGTGATTCCTCCTGATTGCTGCTCTTTCTTTTCTCTCCTTTTAAAGTAAAACTATCTTGACCTTTAAGCCAATCATTCACTTACCTTCCAAAAATATCATTTTTTTTATCTAAGTACATGATATCTGCAGACATAACAGCTTAGCTTTGCCTGCTTTTGGACTTGATGTAGCCCTAGCTCATGCCAGGCAATATGTCTCCTTTGATGCCTGGGTCTTTTTCATCAACAATTTTTATGGTTTGTCAACATCACGATACCACCGCAACTGTGCAGAGCTGTAGCTCTTCTGGTATCATAGCTCTGTAGCGCTTTGCTTTGTGATTGTACTGTGATTTATCTTTCCATTCAGCTGTTGGCAAACTTTGCAAACCATGTTGTTCAGAACATTCTTGCAGGCGAGTCTTGCTCCACGTAAGCACTCATCTCAGGAAGTGAAACTGCAGGTCACGGGGAGACGTACCTGCAGTCACAGCTAAGCACATCAAATTCTGTTCCAAAATGGTTATTCCCAGTCATGTCCCTGGGAGCTGTGGACTGGGGATTTGGGGCTCACATCCTCCCTCAGGTTGTAGCTGTGGGGTGACTATCCTCCATAGCAGTGCTTTGTGGTCACAAGGGTTCCAGAGCCATTAGCCACCATGTGGCTTGTTCAATAGTGTTTTTGAGGAATCAATGACAACTTTGTTGTAATAAATTTTATTGATTATTTTCTTTATGGTTAGTAATTTTGATGTGCTGCTCCAATATTCTACTCCCAGGGACATGACTGGAAATAACCATTTTGGAACAGAATGTCACTGGCTGTGCAAAATATTTAATGAATAAAATGCTCATGGTGAATAACTTCTATATTTATTTTAAGGAATATCTTTATTGACCTGGTTACATTTCTTCTTCCACTCTGGGACATTTCTTAGTTTCTGTTATATTGACAACGGCTCACCCCTTACTCAACCTAGAACAATATCACAGTGTCCTGAGCCATTAACTTTTCATTCATGCTGCCATTTATTGTTTTTGTCTTGTTTGTTTGTTTTCAATGTATTTAATACAGGGTCTCACTATGCACCTTGGACTCATAGTGATCCTCCTGTTTTCAGCCTTCTGAGCACTGGGATTACAGGCATGTGCCACCACTCCCGGTCTCAGTGGCCTGCTCAGTGAGCCCAGGAGCAGTGCCAGCATGGCATGTGGTGCAGGGGATTGGACCCTGGCTCCTGCACCTGCCTAAGCAGGCTGTTAGTCCTCTGAGCTAGCTCACCAGCCCTCAATTTATTGTTTTGAAAAGGCAGTTGGAGTGAATGAATTTGAGTCTGTGTCTATCCCCTGGCTTCTGCTCATACAACTCCACACATCTGTCATCCTGGTATTTCTGGTAATGTTCCCCACTCCTGTCAAGGGACACCCCTGTTCAGGGCAGAGCCATGAATGAAGCATCCTGTTGTCAGTGGCTCTGAGCACAGCTGGTCTCCACTTGCCCAGCCACAGGGCTCTGATGTGACTTTTGTTCCGTAAAATCCAGGCCTCTGAAGTACATCATGACATTTGGAAGCCTGTGTCTGTCTCACTGCGCACCATGTGAGCTGCGCCATATGCCAGCAAAGGAGGACAGAGGCCGCAGACTTGCAGAGAGTGCAAAATGATCCTTGTGCACCCCCTCAGGTAGTAATAACTTAGCAGCACTTGCCCATAGAAAGGTAGGAGACTACAAATGTCTTGTGCTCACCAAAAAAGAAGCAGAAATCAGAATACACAGGCAGTTAATTATAAAAGGGAAACCATCCAGTTTGAAATGATCTTTCTCTGTTTGAATTTCTTCTACTTGACCTTCTAAAAAT
>NW_004524610.1:13544974-13546236 GCF_000260255.1 Octodon degus
TTGTCACCTACTTGAGAAATAAACTGAGACGAAGTTCTCCTTGAAGCAGTGTTGCCATTGCCCGTCCTGCCTGGGTCCCACTCTGGTTCCATCTGTACAGGGAACATTTTTCAACCTTGGACAAGGAGAGTATGCGGTTGGGACTCAGCCGTCCTGCAGCAGACCTCTTGGTCTTAGTCATAAAGTCATAAATGAAGTCATAAATTTAAATTACTTTCTAAGATCCATTTTCAATAATGCTCCCCCCAAACATATCGGACCCTATAAAATTCCATTTAAGTTGATTTACAATTCGGGAACACAGATAAACTAATGTGCCTCCCACTGTTTCAAAATAATATTGAGGATTTTATGATCAGTCACTCAATTGTAAAGTAAAAAATAAAAATGATTAACAAAATTCTTAAGACTGAAAAACACTATTCATTTGGGGAAAGCGAGAAGCCCTTTCCAAACAACACTGTGTCAGTTCCGAGCTTGAAACAGATCTCAGCATCCCGGATGATCCTTTATTCTTTGCCCCTGTTGGAACACTGGCCCACTGGGCCTCAGATTAAAGTTCCGAATTCAGGCAGCAGCTGCAGCTTCTGAGGAGAAAATGTCACAGGATCGCTGTTTCATACCAGTGACAGTGACTTCTTCAGAAAATTAAGCTTCATTCCATGTCAGCAAGCACAGTGCCCACTGACCCACCTCCCAGGGAGCTCAGCCTGCTCAATAATAACCAGAGAGCTTCTCTCTGAAATAAGGGTAACAACTGCAACGCGGGCTGAAAGAGAGAACTCACAGAGCACATTCCAGCCACCCTCACGGCCATTGGACTTCGAAGCTCATTTCCCTTACAAAGGTACAAAGAATATGGACATAATTTGGTCCTTTACAGCCTGAAATATATACTCTGTATCATTTTGGCCCACTAATTGGAACATAGGATCAGAATTGTCATATCATTATTTTCCATTTGTGGGAAGTACTTTAAGAATTTAATATCACGTATTTTTCACATATGCTCAAAGATCTCACACCAGTACCCAAATTCTATGTAAAAACACATGTAAATGGAATAATAGGCAATTCAACAGTTATATGTAAAATTTGAATTTAAATACAACCCTATCTGAACTCCTTTAATGAATATTCTTCTAAACTAGAAAGCATTGAATTGCTTCTCGGCCTTTTGGCTAAGATCAAGTGTAGAAAGCATTGAAAAGAATTACAATGAAAAATATCAGTAGATTTGTTTTTATAGATATATAATATAT
>NW_004524610.1:13555641-13570662 GCF_000260255.1 Octodon degus
GATTTGGGGCTCACATCCTCCCTCAGGTTGTAGCTATGGGGTGACTATCCTCCATAGCAGTGCTTTGTGGTCACAAGGGTTCCAGAGCCATTAGCCACCATGTGGCTTGTTCAATAGTGTTTTTGAGGAATCAATGACAACTTTGTTGTAATAAATTTTATTGATTATTTTCTTTATGGTTAGTAATTTTGATGTGCTGCTCCAATATTCTACTCCCAGGGACATGACTGGAAATAACCATTTTGGAACAGAATGTCACTGGCTGTGCAAAATATTTAATGAATAAAATGCTCATGGTGAATAACTTCTATATTTATTTTAAGGAATATCTTTATTGACCTGGTTACATTTCTTCTTCCACTCTGGGACATTTCTTAGTTTCTGTTATATTGACAACGGCTCACCCCTTACTCAACCTAGAACAATATCACAGTGTCCTGAGCCATTAACTTTTCATTCATGCTGCCATTTATTGTTTTTGTCTTGTTTGTTTGTTTTCAATGTATTTAATACAGGGTCTCACTATGCACCTTGGACTCATAGTGATCCTCCTGTTTTCAGCCTTCTGAGCACTGGGATTACAGGCATGTGCCACCACTCCCGGTCTCAGTGGCCTGCTCAGTGAGCCCAGGAGCAGTGCCAGCATGGCATGTGGTGCAGGGGATTGGACCCTGGCTCCTGCACCTGCCTAAGCAGGCTGTTAGTCCTCTGAGCTAGCTCACCAGCCCTCAATTTATTGTTTTGAAAAGGCAGTTGGAGTGAATGAATTTGAGTCTGTGTCTATCCCCTGGCTTCTGCTCATACAACTCCACACATCTGTCATCCTGGTATTTCTGGTAATGTTCCCCACTCCTGTCAAGGGACACCCCTGTTCAGGGCAGAGCCATGAATGAAGCATCCTGTTGTCAGTGGCTCTGAGCACAGCTGGTCTCCACTTGCCCAGCCACAGGGCTCTGATGTGACTTTTGTTCCGTAAAATCCAGGCCTCTGAAGTACATCATGACATTTGGAAGCCTGTGTCTGTCTCACTGCGCACCATGTGAGCTGCGCCATATGCCAGCAAAGGAGGACAGAGGCTGCAGACTTGCAGAGAGTGCAAAATGATCCTTGTGCACCCCCTCAGGTAGTAATAACTTAGCAGCACTTGCCCATAGAAAGGTAGGAGACTACAAATGTCTTGTGCTCACCACAAAAGAAGCAGAAATCAGAATACACAGGCAGTTAATTATAAAAGGGAAACCATCCAGTTTGAAATGATCTTTCTCTGTTTGAATTTCTTCTACTTGACCTTCTAAAAATGTCTCCAACTCAGTTCACTTAGTCCACCTGTATTTATTTATCTTTCATTCAAATTTAATCTTGAAAACCAGCCTGGGGAGGATTTTTGCTGAACATTTATTTCCTTCTGTATTTCTAGATCTGAGACTTGATGTGATTAATTTGGAGACATTAATAACCTTTATGTATTTGCCCTTTTAAATTTCAAATTTTTTCATCATTTTTTCTTATGTATTTTCAGGCAACTTGGAGTACTTTTACTTCAACAAATGAAAATGTGATACTTTGCAATCAGTCAGTTTATATAAATGCTTCCAGAAGTATTCTACATTATTTTGAATGCTATGATTCTCTTACAGGAATCTATTTAATTTTCAACTAAGGTAAAAGAGAGAAAAAGAGATAAAAATGCTAAACTGATGAGTCAATTTTGCAACTGACTTGGTTTGAGGAAATCAAAGAACGTTGCCCAATTGTCTTATAATTTTATGCTCTACCACAAAATATTTAGAAGACCTTGCTGGTACTAGTTTTGTTTTGGCATATATTTTGTGGTGATGTATCTATAAAATATTACTAATTAGGTAACAATTTAGTAATATTAAAATCTATTGCACGCAATTTTGTGTGAGAGAAAATATTGCCATTATCTCTTATAAGAAGTAGGTACTATACATTTTATATTATTTAAAAAATTTACTTGTCTTCAAAATGAAAACATAATTAATTACTCTAACTTTACCATTTGTCAATATAATTGGACCTATAAAGTACTCTCTTTCTTTGATCACTGTCTTTTAATGAGAGACTTCCTATTAACTTGTTATTCGGCACCAATGCCCACAGATAAATGCAAACTTTATAAGAAATTAAATGCAGGAGCCAGCGAGGTAGCTCAGTAGACTAAAGTGCCTGCTGTGGCAAGCACAGGGACCTCGGTTCGATTCCCGGCGCCACCTGCTGTGCCAGCCCTGCTCCCAATCCCAGTGTTGCCAGCTTCAGGGAGGCTGAAAGCAGGAGGATCACTATGAATCCAGGCTGCATGGTGAGACCTTGTAACAAATAAATACATTTAAAAAATTAATTAAAAAGAAAAAGAAATTGCTGGGGAGATAGCTCAATACAATAAGCACTTGCCTGGCAAGCACAGGGTCCTGAGTTCAAACCTTGGTACTACAAAAAAAAAAAAAAAATTGAATGCAACAGGGACCAGACTGAGTGGGTGGGCTTTTGCCTTCACAAACACACTGAGGGCTCCAAAGTAAGTAAGCGGACACCATGCTCTAGCCTCCCTTCCAGAATGTTCCCAGAAGCCGCAGAAATACCATCATTCTTGATAGACACAAACTGTGCACAATTTTGTATAGATGAAAGCTTTATATTTATGATTTCTAATCTGTGCATGTAATGTGAAGACTTAGATCTCAGAGCTTTTGTTATGGACCTAGAAAATTCTAGCTCTTTACCTGTCCATAAGGCCTCTTCCATCTTCTCAGTCATAGTGCCCTGTACTAGGATGTATCACCAAACATAAGCCCAAACAAAGGTATAAAGCTGAGTGCTGTAAGCCAGAGTTTAGGAGAGCATCATTTTAATATCCTGCTCTGGTTTTAAAGAACTAGTTTGTTCCTAATGTCTCTGGGCTTAGGCTAATCTGGTTGATCGACCCAGAAGTGTGCTTTTAGCAGCAACACTAAGAAAATAAATAGTTAAAAATTAAAACTTACAGGTTTTTAAGGGCTGGCCAGATAGCTCAGCAGATTAAAGCACCTGTGCAGGCAGGTACAGGGACTACAGGTTCGATCCCCAGCGTGCTGTACCATCTGCCTCCAGGTTCACTGAGATGCTGATTGAGACTGGGCATGGTGGCACACACCTATAATCCCAGGACTTGGGAGGCTAAAACCAGCATAATCACTATGAGTCCTATCTGTGTGCTGAGACTCTGTAGACTCTACTAAATACATTTAAAAAATACAATAAACAAAACTTACAGGTTTTCAACTGATCATCTGGCCCTCCATCTCCATTCTGCTGTAGAGATTTGGGCGAGTTGCATAACATTCAATCTTCCTCCCCAGTAAAACAGGGATCCTGCTAAGTATAATTAGTAAGCTGATCGTGCTTGTCTAGAAAGTGCACGGTAGTCACTGCCATGTGGTAGGCTCCTAACAAGGGAGAAATTTTCTTTGAGATCATATTTTCTAATAGATTTCAATTTTTTTAAACACCAGTAGTAATATAGTGATAACACATATTTATCACAGTAAATGGGCAAACACGGGCACGCCACCTATCATTGTTGAAGCTATCGTCAAACTTAAATCTACTTTGGAAGTTACTGGAGATTGTCAGCACAACTGTTCCTGACTTCATCATCAAGAAATCCACGCTTGCAAGCAGTTGGCAGCCACTCCCTTTGCCACACTTGCTTGGCCCACTGGAGGGAGAGAGGAGCCCAGACGTCTGCAGTGGACTCCTGCTTGGGGCTCAGGGCCTGCGAGGATTGTGTCTTATTTGTGAACAAATCCTAGGGTAATCACATACCTGGTCCTACGCTCGTCCTCAGGGGCACTGGTCTTCAGCAAATCTCCTGAATGGGCAAAGCCATTAGTCATCATAGCTGAGAGGTACACGTGAGGTCATCAACATGAAGAACAGATTTAGGTCCAGAAAATGCTTTGCCCCTCCCCCAGTCCCTGACCTCCCAGCCCCTCCAGGTCCTTCCTGTGCTTGTTATGTGACATAGCTGACCCCTGTGCCGCTCCATCCCATGTTCCTGTCTTTCACCCCAGCAAGAGGTCTCCTTATTTTAGAAGATCAAAGTGTCGGGGAAGTATCTTAGCCACTTTCTTCATTGCTGAGACAAAATACCTGATGCACCAAGTTAAAGGAGAAAAGATTTATTTGGCTCACAGTTTGTAGAGATTTCAGTCCATAATCAGCTGGCTGGCCCCAGGGCAGGGTGGCAGTTGGAGGAGTATCACAGAGGCGAAACAGCTCCTGGCAGGTAGAAGGCAGCACGGGCATCCAAGCATGAGTCCTAGTGATGCTAGCTGTTTCTTCCTGCCCCTTCCATCTGCTCTCTAGGCTACTGGGTTAGGGTGGTGCCAAAACAATCGGGGGACTAAGTTAGTAATCACAATCCCTTAATGCCATCATCACACACTTTAGATCCAGGCACCTCTGAAAAAGCCCTACCTGTGACTGCAGGAGGCTTTAGGGGACATCTAGACACAGCAATAATAGGGCTTTTATAGTGGAAGAACAGGAAGGGAGGTGTGGAGAGAGGGAGGGAGGAAAGGAGGGAGGGAGGGAAAGAAAATATGTGTAACTGATGACTGGAGGAGAATTCAGGAGGAAGGGGTCAGGTAATAAACACAGAGGCAAAGGTGAACACAGAAGAAACTGTGATCAGAATACAGATTTTTGAAAAATATTCTTGGGCTTGCTCATTCCTTCAAGGCATTGTACAAAACCAAGGTAAAGACTAGCATTACTATTGATTCCAGATGGTGCCCTTTGGCCAATGACCGCATTCTGGTGTTGAGCTCTGTGAATCATACATGAACAGCTTTAAACATGCTCGTCCTGCTGCTGCCAGCCATCAGAAAATGCTGAGTGCCAAGAGTTTACCAAAGCTTGCTGTGGCAGCTGTGGTGTCCTGCCCCCACCAAGCATGGGCTGAGGGAGTTCCAGACTCCCAGGCTTTTGGGGGGAGATCCCTGCACCCTTCAAAACTCTCTCTCTCTCTCTCTCTCTCTCTCTCTCTCTCTCTCTCTCTCTCTCTCTCTGCATCCCCACCCCTCCCCCGGGTTTCTGGTAATCACTGTGTCCCTGCTTCCTTTCAGGCTCAGAAGTTACAACATCCCCATGCCCCTAGCTCCAGGTACCTGCTCCATTTCTATGGTTCCCTGCCATCATCCACACCTTCATGATTATTCTCTTTATTAATGAATTTCTTCAAACTTTCTGAATTTTAGTGTACCCTCTGCTTCCAAGATAAGCACGGACCAACAAATCAGCATACAACTTTGTTTGAATCTCACATCCAAGCTGCTATGAACCTAGTGATGAGGCACAAATAGGCAAAGGACCTTGCTATGCAGTCTCTTTAAGTCCTTCGAAGCTGAAAGTCTCTAATTTAGGAACCCAGGATCTATTTGTTCGGTAAGAGTCTGAGAGACTGCACTCAGTCCACATTGGGTCTCATCATCCCATCTGCCTCACCTCAGCTGCAGAGCCTGCTCACTGCCACCTGGAGCTCCTGCTGCAGGACAGTGGGGTAGATCAAACTGCTGCGTTGTCCCTTTGGCCTCACTGCACTGGGGCTTCTGCAGAGGACCTGGGCTCAGTAAGAGCATGCAAAGTCGTTGGGTAGAAGAAGAAATATATATATATGAATAAATATTTATTCATTTGTGCTTTAGGACTGGGTCTCACTAAGTTGCCTGGCCTGGCCTCAGTTCTGCAATCCCCACCTCAGCTCAGTTTTCTGAATCATGGAGATTGCATGTATGCACCACCACGTCCTCAAAAAAGCAACAATTTTTAATTGGTTCTATGTCCTTTGAGAAGCTTTAGCCTTTGAGAATGGCACGAGGCATGACACAGACCTCCTTCTGAGTTTATTTTGTCCAGAAAAAAAGCTCTCTGTAGAGAGTCACCATTAGCCCTATTGCTCTGGGAAATCAGCCCAAGACTTTAGGGCAGAAACTGTCTTGTCCATGGTGAGTGCTGCCAGGGGCACGTCCTCACACCATCTTAGTATGTTGTGCTTCTGAGAAATCTCCTTGCAGGGGGCCAGAATGTCAGATACTGCTGATCTCCCAACACTTCGCACCAGGCCTGAGATCTAGAGCCTAAATATATTCATTAGATCAAAATTGGAAGAATAAATGAGCAACTGAATGTATATTTTCATAGTAAATGCATCTACAACTTTCCTCACGACTTCTCTCTTTAGAGACCAAAATCATCTTTAGTTTTGCTCCATGTTTCAAAGACTCTCACTGTCTCTCCTCAGAACAAATTACCTTTCTACAATGGCCTCTTCACACTTGTATTTTGTTAGGTGTTGGTTCATTTTCTGTGGCTGCAACTGAATAACTGAAACTGTGAAATTTATGTTAAAAGATACTTATTTAACTCATAATTTTGGATACTGAAAGTCCAAGAGTAGGTGGACCCCACTCTGTGGCCTCTTTAGAGAGTCTGAGAGCAGATGTTACCCTAAAGGTAAGAGCACACACAGACAAAATTGATTGAGAAGACAGGAAACCAGAGATATAAGCACTAGGCTCATGCTGTTGATCGAATTTTCATGTCCTGGAAAACTATCCCAATCCCTTATGAGGCAAGCACCCCAAGGACCCAGGCACCTTGCAGTAGACACCATTTCCTAAGTGCTCCATCACCCCTCAACATCACCACATGAGAACCAAGCTCTAGCATGTTATCGCTAGGGGATACACTTCAACTCCACTCAGACCAGGGCAAGCATGGAAGCTTGTGGCCTCTTTATGGATTGTAGGTTTTTAACAGTTGGTAGGGGCTCTCCATAACCTTTACCTACTAACTGGAGGAACTGATAACTAGGGATTCGCTACTTGATCAGTCTGGATGATCAATATTTCCTGAGACCTCTTTAAGACGGTACGTCTCACTTTCCTTCCAGTGAAGCCTCATTTCGTGAGCTCCAGTGTGGAGAAAGAATCACAGACAAGAGTGCATCAGAAGAAATGTAAATACAGCAACGTGCTGGCCCCACCCCCAGGATGTGTTAAGACAGTGACTGAGACTGGGCATGGAGGTGAGCCTAAAATCCCAGCACTTGGGAGGCTGAAAACAGGAAGATCACTACGAGTCTGATCTTTGCAGTGAGACCCTGTAGACCTTGTACTAAATACATAAAAAAGAAACTTTAATACAGCTCAATGGCAGAATGTGTACCTACACAGTAGTGACAGTTTCCAGTAAGTACGCCAATGTGAGCACAGTGCACATGATTATGACCGTGACTCATCCCCATGGCTGACACTGACAAAGGATCTACAATCTGAGGTACAGGATCTCAGGATAAATCCTGAGCGGACTTCACTGACCTTATCAGACCCAAAAGCTACAACTCTTGTTGCATAGGTCCTGCTTTACCTTGGTCTTAACCATCCAGCAGAAAAGTATCAAAACGAAATATAAGAAGTAAAGCCATACTGTTATGTTGAGCTGTAGGAGACTCAGGTCAACAATTTCTGACATTGCCAGTCAAGAGGAAGACCCAATACTATTATGGGCTACTGGACTCTTTTAGAATATTGTGTTGAGTTTACACACCTATAATATTCAAATAACGGAACTTAGCAAAAAAGGGGATACAGATGAATGTCCATTTTGTATCTGTGTATTCAAAGTGGTTAGGATAGATATATAGTTACATTCTCTTAATGAATAGAGGGATTTGTTCTAATGGTGTTTGTAAATAGGATATCAAGTCCGCATCTTGTACAGCAATTAACCACTAGGAAGAATGTATGCAATGTGTTAATTACTGAAACTGTCCTAGCGATTTGATTTGAAACTGTCTCATCACTATTTGTTTATCAATAAACTTATGGGAAAAAAATAATAAGAGAGCACATGTACCCTGTGTTCACACAGTGCTAGGCACTGTTCCAAGCCCTTTCTACATTTAAAGTGGCTTAAAATGCTCAGCAACCTTGCACAGTGGCCAGAAATCAGGAAGGAAGATGTTAAGGAACATGTTCCAGGGCAGACCACAAGCCCACAAGCCCACAAGCCTTGAACAGCTTGTCCTCTGGCTCCAGGCACTGTGAAGGGACCAGGACCACCCACTGTGGATCCTGGAGAGAAGCAGCCATCCTTCATCCTCTCAAGGGAATGATTTCCAAATCCAGAGGGCCACCTTCAGCCAAAGATCTTAATCAGAGAACAGACAACTAAGACTCTTGAGTAGGGCAGTAAGCTTGGCGGTCAGGCTTTCACAACTACAACAACCTCTGAAAGCAATGAAAAGGTAAAGGCCTTTTTTTTTAAAACAAAATCCCCAGTGAGTCTTGGGCCTGGCTGTGCAGTGACTCTCATAGACTGCATGAGACTGCTGCATGACCTTTGAGGGCTGAGAAAGTCACAGAAAAGAAATCACAGTCTCTGCACACTTGGTAGCTCATTGAATGAACTCCCACAGGAACTCTAAACACATAAAAGATGAACAGAGTCCAAACACCATCTTTTTCCCCATCCATACTGAGTCACTATAGGTCCCCTCCTCTTCTTATAAGGATGCTAGTCATTGGATCAAGGTACCATTCTCATTCAGTGACCCTCATCTTAACTAGCTACATCCACAAAGACCCTAACTCTAAATAAAGTCACACTCAGAGGTCCCAAGTGATCATGCGTTTTGGAGGCCACAATTCTCCTACAAGCATTAATAACAGCTATTCTTAACTTGCGACTGACAACCAAAGGAAGGGTTCTAATTTGAAATTTTTGTTGGAAATCCAGAACATAAATATATGCTTCATCTTCCAAAGCAAGAGCATAAAATAGACTATGCCCCAGTGCCTTTTGTGAGATAGAAAATAGTTTCGTGTGCAAATTTGGAAGTTGTAATGTTCTTTTGGCTTCCAGCAAAATCATGTGTTAAACAGGGAGCTCTATAGGTCACCTGATGTTCTTCTGCTGAAGTGGCTGGCTACACTGAGAATAAACACTGCTCAACCCCACACTGTGCTTGGAGCATCCTGACTCAGCCCTGTCCTGATCAGAACCCTGAGAGCGTGACTGTGTACAGCTTGACTCGGTTTTCCAAAAAGCACCTTTGGCCTCTTATACACCAGCCGATGACTCAGTTGCTTTCTGTAGGTAGTTCATCTATCCAATTAAACTAGAGTATCATTGAGTCAATGGCTCATCTAATTAGCAGACATAATGCATCAAACACCAGTAATTTGGTTATCCTTCATCCCACAGTAGTTGTTTTAAGGTCATCTCCTAGGTGTGCACAATTAGCAGCTTGTCTCCCTGAAGGAAGTTCCCGGCCAGACTATGTCATTCCATGGTGGGAGAAGTAATTTGGCAGCAGCTTGCTGTGTTGTTATAATAAACAGCCTAGATGCTATTCTCCTTTTTCAAAAATCTTTGCATTCTCTATTTTCTCTTCTTTTCAGTTAGTTCTTTGACTCAAAGAAATATGCTTTTTTTCACATTTTAGGTACATATTTGAATTATCAATAACAATGTAGCTTCAAAAGCATTTTTAAAAGACTTATTCAGACTATAGTTTCATGTTCTTTGGGGCTGTTTTGCTTTGGTTTTGGGGAGAGTGACCTCTCAGTTATGCAGCAGGTACTGTGCCACTAAGCTACACTCCTGGCTACTTTTGCATTCTTATACACAAGTGGCTTTCTGAAGGAATCTAAATTTCAGTCCAAACTTGACCTGCGGCACCATGAAGTACTTTTTCTTAAATATAGGCAATAAAACAATTCCCTCCTTGAAAACCTTGGTCCTCCTCCAACCCAAGAACCCCCCCCGGCTATTCTGCAGACTTTCCTTGACTACTTTTTCATGGTCTTTCTCAGGTGCCTGTCCTCTTCCCACTCCCACCCTGACAGGTTCCATTCTCTGTCTTTTCAGTTACACTACATGCCTGTCCCTGAGGGCCACTGTCCAAGCATAGGATGTCTTACTGATAACTCACAAACCCGCACTAAAACCTGGTATCTCTGCCATGAAGTGCATCCATGATTAAACTGGATACAAGAAGCAGGCCACGTACAATGAAGAGTTAAACTAGATAAAACCAAATGTAATACATGGAAAGTGCTTTACAGTGCTCAGAGAAGGGAGTAATTCTTCACAGATAGAGCTATTTGAAAAGGACACAGGAAGAAAGAGGTGCTAGATTAGACCTCATGAGCTGACATGATTTTTGCAGGTAAAAGAAGAGAAAGGTTATTTCAGAGTGCGCGCACAGCATGATCCATGCAGGGCAGTGGAAACGGCAAGCAGATTGTGGAAATTAATAAGGGGGCCACCTAACTTGAGGGGGGAGAGATTGATCAGGAGGTAAAATTAGTAAAGACAACCAAGGATTGAACATTTTGAAGGTCATCCGTGATATGTTCTAGAAATCCTAGCACATGATGATGAATGTGGCATATGGCCTGGATGGCCAGATCAGCCTGGTGTTGGGATGTGAGACAAATCACACCACAGAAAATGAGTTGCAGGGAAGCTGTGTCAAGTAAGGACATGAAATGGGAGAGATGTGGCCTAGAATAAAGCAAAGAATAAATCCAAGAGCTAAGTCCAAGTATTCAGCACATGCCCATGGCAGATATAATATAGCAGATTAATAAATAGGAGAAAGCCAGGTTTGCAGAGTAGTGAAGTAGAGAAGCCAGGAACAGGTTCATTAGTTGCCCTGTCCCTGAAAAGCGATTTGAACCTGAATAAAATGCCTTCCTGAGCATCCATAAAATAAAGGAGTTAGACTAAACAACAGTAAAACTTCTCAACACCTCAAATTTAATATTCAGTGGTGCCCAGAGTAGGTTCTATTAGGATCAGATTTATTGTGGTCTTTCCTGCATCTCTGGTCACTCGCAGTAAGATGTGCATGAAGAATGCTGCGACCACTGAGATATACTGCTGGGTCAGTAATTTATGTGTCACATGTTCATCTTCTATCCAGCAACTCTGACTTCTTAAGAATTAGTAAGAAGACAGGGAAGAGTGTATTCTCCAAATGTATTTTTTAATCTACTTTGCAAGAAAATTCTTAAATGGAACTCCTCAAGACTCCTCGATATATCAAAAGTCATAAAGTAGCCTTGATTTAAAAAATGTTGACTGTTATAATTTAAATATAAGAACACATGGCATATGAAAAGGCCACACCCAGGGCCCAAAGTCTGTGTCACAAAATGAGAAGACTCCTGCAAACTGACTCTTCCCCGGTGGTCTCCTCTTTGGTTTGTCTCAAAGAGAAGACTGGAGCCACCTCCTTTCACTCCTCTACACACCTCTGTAAAAGGGTCAGAGAAAGAAAGAAGATGCTTCATTCTTCAAAGTCTGCTCATATTTTTCTTTCAGGGATTCTCTGGTCACCTTACAAAGGCCTATTTTAATTTCCTTTGCTGTTTTAATGAATTGCTACAAAAGTAGTACTTTAAAATGAATGTCTTACACACACACACACACACACACACACACACACACACACAAGATGCAACTAGACCCATCTCTATCACCATGCACCAAAATAAAATCAAATTGAATCAAAGACATAAACAAGAACACAGAAACATTTAGTCTGGTGGAAGGTAAAATAGGTAAAACTCTTGAAGACATAGACACAAGAAAGGACTTTCTCAAAAGAATCCCAATTGCACAAGAAATAGCATCAAGAATCAACAAATGAGATCATATCAAATTAAAATGCTTCTGCACAAAAACGAAAACAACCAACAAAATAAAGAGACAATCTACAGAATGGGGGGTGGGAATGGTACTTCTACTCCTTTGACAGAGGACTAATAGCTGCAATTTGTTAAGAACTCAAAAAAAATCAGACACTCCAAAATAAAAAGCCTAATCAAAGGATGGGCAGCTGAAATAAATAGATACTTAAGTAGAATCAAAATTTGAATGGCCAATAAATACATGAAAAAAATGCTCAACCTCTATGGGGCCATCAGAAAAAACGCTAATTAAAACAGTGAATTCCATCTTCCTCCAGAAAGAATGGCCATCATCATGCAATCAAGCAGTAATGAATGCTAGTGAGGCTGCCTTCTCCATGGTTGGTGGGAGTGTAAACTGGTACATCAACAATGGAAATATGTTTGGAGACTCCTCACAAAAATTAAGCCTAGAAATTCCATTTGACCCAGCTAGGACGCCCTAGGAAAATTCCAAAACAAGAAAAAGATGTGGTACTACAGTGATCCATGCATACCCACGCTTGGAGCAGCACAATTCATGATAGTTAAGTCTTGGAAGCAGATTACATGTCCATCAACAGATGAATCAGCAAAGAAAATAGTATTTACATACCGCTCAGTACTGCACTTCCATGAAGAAGGATAAATTTGAGTCATTTGTAGATAAATGGATTCACCTTGAGACCATAATATTAAGTGAGCTAAATCAAACCTACAAACTTAAATATCACATAACTTATATGAGAAACTTAAAGTATATATAATTTTAAAATAAAACACAATATAAAACAATCAGTAGATCTCTTCAAAATGGGGAGATCCAAAAAACAGGTGAGAGAGGAGAGAGAGGAAGAGAAAGAAAAATAATAAGACATGTTAAGTACATGCACATACTATGTAGGGTAAATATAAACATTATATACTGAAAATATAATAAAAATTAAATACTTAAAAACTAAAACTAGGGGCCGGGGAGATGGCTCAATAGACTAAGCACTTCCCTGCCAAGGGCAAGGGCATGAGTTCAATCCCTGGTTCCGCCAAAAAAAAAACAAAAACAAAAAATAAAAATAAAAACTAAAACTAGGCCTGGACAAACAGCTCAGCAGATTAAAGTACCTGCAAGCAGGCGCAGGGACCAAGGGTTCAATCCCTGGGCCTGCTGTGCCAGGCCTACCCCCAGGATGCACTGAGATTTAAGATTGAGACTGGGCGTGGTGGTACATGCCTGTAATCCCAGCTCTTGGGAGGCTGTAAACTGGTGGATCACTATGAGTTCAATCTAGTAGTGAGACCCTGAACACCCTGTAGACCCTTCCCTAAAATACAAAACAAAAAACAAAACAAAACAAAAAAAAAAACCCTAAAACTAAAAGTCTTCACCTATAGTCCTATAGGCAGGATTCTGACCCAGATATCAATAGCATAAAATTAGGAATGGGTAGGACTGGATTCCCCTCCGAGACTACAGAGATGGCAGCTTCTAGCAGTAGCTTCCTCCCTCCCTCCCTCTTTGAAAAGAGGTTGACTCTGAGACCATTAATCCTGGTCACTTCTCTGTCTGACCACAGCCAGAAGGGTCCTCACATTTAAGGACCCACAAAACAGGGCTGGTTTGGGGGAGACCAGACTCCCCTAGAATATCAAGGTAAAAATAATTCAAAATGCTTAATGTAATCCTATCTATAAAGTCCTATTTCCCAGCTCTAAGGATAAAGGTATGACTACCTTTGAGGAGCCACTACACTTTGAAGGGCATAAAGCTGGCCACAACCATGCATGCATCCCAAAGATGGGTTTTAGTAAAACAATGCAGCTGGCAAGAGAGAAATACTCAATCGAATGCTTGAGTTACAAGTAACTTAGAAGTATGGGCACAACCTGGCATAATTTGTTCCAATCAGCTTGGACATTAACAAGCCACAGGAATTACTAGCCAAGCCACAGGAATTATGAGCCACCAATGCCTATACATCTTAGAAAAGTCAAATGTATATAAATACCCTCTTACTTCTTTACGTCTTCAACATCCAGAAAATGGGACTTACTTAGCAGAGTTCACTACGATGGATGAGGAAAACTTGGTTAAGGAAAAGGTACCTTTGTCCTCCCTAGAACTCCCAACACATTACTATTTTGCTTATTTCAGATTATGTTTTGAAACCCTTGGGAATTCCAAAGTCATACTTCAACTTTTTGACTCAAATATATTCTAAAAAGCACAGTTCTGGTGTTTAAAAATAACTGTAAAAAATATCTTAAGAAATATTAAAACAGGGCTGCAGTCTCAAAAGAACATTTCTGATGTTTAAAAATAAATGTATAGAGACTGGGTGTGGTGACACATGCCTGTAATGCCAGCTCTTGGGAGACTATAAATAGGCAGATCACTACAAGTCTGATGTATTAGTGAGTCCCTGAACACCCTGTAGACCCTTCCCTAGAAAATACAAAACATAAATAAATAAATAAATAAATAAATGTAAAAATTACTTAAGAAACATTAAAATGGAGCTGCTTCTCTTACTGTCATAGAAGATAGGTAGACACATGACCCCTATGGGGACCTGGTGAGCCCTGGTCCACCCTTTGTCCCCACTGTCACCAGAGCTTTGCTGCACTACAGCTGCTTCTTCCGCTGTCACAGAAGAAAATAGGTGGACACAAGACACCTACAGGGACCTGAGAAGCCCTGCCCCAGCACCCCTCCCATTGTCAGAGCTTGGCTGAGCTGAGGTTGTTTCTGCCACAATAGTAGAAGGCACATGAATACAGGACATCCAAGGGAACCTGGAGTGCCCTTTCCAGCCCCAGTCCCCACTGTCATAGGAGTTCAGCTGAGCTTCCGCCACCACTTGCACTGGTAGCAAGGGCCTTAGTGAACTCCACCTTGCCCTACCACTGTCCTGGGAACCTTGCTCACCCTGCCCAGTTGTCACTAAGTCCAGGTGAACATTGGAAGCTTAAAAAAATGTAAAAACAAAGGAGCAAAAGGCAATCCCAGACCACAAGCCCACCCAGAACAAGTACAAGAGACAAGGCCATAGAAAAACTTGGAAGTCACACACCTGAAATCTCTGAAATGATAGAAAATGAAGTAAAGAAACAATTCCTCATGCTACAGAAGAAATAAGACCAAAAATAATCTCCCAGGTTGGAAAGAAGTAGCAACAATCATGAAAGAATGGCTCAATATAACTAAAGAAGACACAGATTTGAGAAAGAGAGAGAGAGAGAGAGAGAGAGAGAGAGAGAGAGAGAGAGAGAGAGAGAG
>NW_004524610.1:13570762-13573063 GCF_000260255.1 Octodon degus
AAAAAAAAAAAAAAGAACAGAGAGAGAGAGAATAGGAAAATGATGGAAGCATTGAATGAACAATACAGGAAAGAAGGAAAAAAGTAGAATGCATGAAATAGATTCAAACAAATATCAAGAAATTGAGAAAGCTGACAAAAATCACTTGAGTGAAAGTGAAGGTAGACATTTAAACCTTGAAGACAGCATTGCAGGTAGTGATTGTGAAAGGAAAGCTCTCTTAAAAGTAATGAGAAACAAAAAAAAAAAAAGTAATGAGAAACCAGGAAATAACAATGCAAAGGCAGCAAAATGATGCAAAGAAAAACAATATAGGCTTTACAGGAATCAACAAAACAATGGGAGTCAACAAAAATAACATAAAAAACTACTTGCAGAAGTAGTAGCAGAAAATTTTCTAAGCATGGCAAAAGAATCTGACATACAGACAAGTGAGGACTATAGAACTCCAGTTAGCCATAACCAAAATGTCTCTACACCCAGACACATAATAATCAAGATCCCAGAAAGTCAGCAAAAGATCAGAATATTAAAAATGGTTAGAGAGAAGAAACAGATGGCTCATAATACAAAGTCCATCAGAGTTGAGGTAGAGTTTTCATTACAAACTATCAAATCAAGAAGTGCTTGGAGTAAAGTACTTCAGGTCCTAAAGAAAACAACTTTCAACCCAGAGTGACATACCATGCAAAAGTATCTGTCAAATTTAATGGAGAGATAAGATAATTCCATGACAAAGAACAACTGAAGAAATTAATGACTACCAAACCAACCCTACAAAGAGTACTGAAAGATACTCTAGAAAAAGACAAAAATGACCACATGTTCAAGAACAACAACAGAAAGGAACCACCAGGCAGAGCAAGCAATTAAACAGAGGGGAAACGTAGGGTACCTACAGCAGGAAAATAACATGACAAAGACAAACCAATATATAACAGTTATTACCATCAATGTAAACAGCTTCAATTCACCAATCAAAAGAAGCAGACTGGCAGAGTGGACCAAGAAACCAAATCCAAAAATATGCTGCATACAAGAAACACATTTAACTCAAAAACAAATTCATAGACTGAAAGTCAATGGATGGAAAACTATACTCCATGTGACAGGAATCCAGAAAAAAGCAGGAATAGCTATTCCGGTTGCTGACAATGTGAACTTTCAAACCAAGAGTGATTAAAAGAGATAATAAAGGTCATTACATACTTATTGGGGGATGACTGCAAGAGGAAGAGATAACAATCATCAATATATATGCACCCAACTACATAAGAAAAAATTTTAACAGACATGAAAAATCAAATGAGTAACAACACAATTATAATGGAGGACTTTAATACCCCATTGTCACAAAGAGATAGATCAACTAGGAAAAAAATCAGCAAAGAAATAACAGAACTAAAAAAGTTTGTGAAGAAATGGACTTAGTAGACCTTTACAGAGTGTTCCTCCAAACATCAGAATACACATCCTTCTCAGCTACACATGGGACATTGTCTAAAATAAACCATATACTAGCACATAGAGCATGCTTAAGTAAATCAAAGGAACTGAAATTATCCCATTCATATTATCTCACCTTTGTGCAATGAAACTGGAAATATTGACAAAAGAAACAGCAATAAGTTCATAAACAAAATGAAATTAAATGACACCCTGCAGAAAACTCAGTGAGTGAAAGATGAAATTAAAGAAGAAATTAAACAATATTTACAATCAACCAAAAATGTAGATACAACTTAACAGAACCAGTGGAATAAAATGAAAGCTACTATAAGGCAAAATTTATAACAGTATTTTCTTACATTAGGCAAACAGAAGGAGCCCAAATAAACAATCTTATGTTGCACTTCATGCTTCTAGAAAAAGAATAGCAAGTCTAGCCCAAAGCCCAGAGAAGGCAGGAAATTAAGACCAGAGCAGAAATAAATGCAATGGAGATGAAGAAAACAATACAAAGAATTAATGAATCAAAGAGTTGATTCTTTGAAAGAATAAATGAAATAGATAAACCTTTAGGCAACCTTATCAAATAAAGAAAAGGAAAATTCAAATTCAGGTGATAAGGGCTGAAAAGGGTAAAAATCACTGCACACATTGTAGAAATTCAGAAATCATCAATGCCTACTTCAAAAATTTTTACGCTCACAAGAAGAAAAACACAAAAGAAATGGACAGATTCCTAGATAGATATAAATCAAGAAAATTTAAAAATTCTGAATAATCCAATATATCAGTCAATGAAATTGAAAATGCATTCTCTTAATGAATAGAATGATTTGTTCTAATGGTGTTTGT
>NW_004524610.1:13573603-13578802 GCF_000260255.1 Octodon degus
TGATAAAAGCCATTTGTGAAAAACCAACAGCCAATATCATACTAAGTAGATGAAAACTGAAAGCTTTCACTTTAAAATCGGGAGCAGGACAAGGATGTTCACTCTCCCCACTGATATTCAATATAGTTCTGTAAACAATAACCAGAGCAATTAGATAAGAGAGAAAAATAAAATGAATAAGGATAGGAAAGGAAGAAGTGAAATTATCATTATTTGTAGATGACATGATATTCTACATAGAAGGACCCCAAAACTCCAACAGACTTGTAGATTTAATAACCAAATTGAGTAGCATAGCAAGATACAAAGTCATCACTCACCAATCAATAGCACTTCTGTACACAAACAATGAACATATTGAGAGTGAAATTAGGGAAAGCATTCCTTTTACATTAACATCAAAAAAGATGAAATACTTTGGAATAAATCTAACAAAGAAAGTAAAAGATTTATACAGTAAAAATTATCATACTCTAAAAAAAGAGATGGAAAAAGATTTCAGAAAATGGAAAGATATTCCTTGCTCCTGGATAAGAAGAACCAACATTGTGAAAATGGCCATACTCTCAAAATTTTCATACAGATTCAATGAAATCCCAATTACAATACCATTAGTATACATCATGCATATAAAGAAAACACTCCTCGAATTCATGTGAAACCAGAAGAGATGCAGAATATCAAAAGCAATCCTGGGCAACAAAGGAAAGACAGGAGGCACCACAATCTCTGACTTAAAATTATGCTACAAAATGTGATAAAATCAGCATGATACAGGCAAAAAAAAAACAGAACAGAGGGTCAGTGGAACAGATAAGGAGATGCAGACACAACTACAAACACACTCAGTCACCTTATTTTTGACAAAGGGACAAAACTCATTCACTGGAAGAAAGATAGCATCTTTAATAAATAATATTGGAGAAACGGGCTTTCCACATCCTGTATACTAATACTAAAATTAGACCCACATTTATGATCAAACACAAAACTAAAGTCAAAATTGATCAATGGATCAAAGATTTAAGTATTAAAATTGAAACACAAAATCTTCTGGAGGAGAAAGTAGGTAGAAATCTTAAATACATAGGATAGGTAGACAATTCATGGATAAAAACCAAACTGCATAGGAAATTCTTCTAAGAGTCAACAATTGGGTTCTTACCTTTTTGAAAAGTTTCAGCATGTCAAAAGAAATGACCAACAAGAGTAAATAGAAAAACCATGAATTGAGAAAATCTTATAGCTGACTGTCCCTCAGAAAAAGGACTTCTATCTAAGGGCTGGCCAGATATCTCAGTGGACTAAAGAACCTGCTTAGACAGGTGCAGGGAACAGGGTTTGATGCCTTAGGTGCTGTGCCAGCCCCCACTCCCTGGGGTGTGCTGAGATGGGAACTGAGACTGGGTATGGTGGTGCAAGCCTGTAATCCCAGCGCTTGGGAGGCTGAAAGAAGGAGAATCACTACAAGTATGACCCGTGTAGTGAGACCCTGTAATCCCTGTAATAAATACAGTTTTTTTTTAAAAAAAAGGACTGCTATCAGGATCACGAGGACTAACTAATCAAGAGAGGGAAAGAAGAAGAGCTAGGAAACATGACAATGACAAGCCATACAGTTATATGTAGAAGATGGGCAAGGCAATGATCCTGAGAATCTCCAGAAGATTTTTGAATCTAGCAGTTAATTGGAAAGATGCTCACCCTGACTAACTATATATACTGATACCTGTGAACTAAGCTATTGCACTGCAGTTGGAATTTGTAATAGTAGTTTCATGCTTGGAGTGCCTGTCATTCTGGTCTACTGAATATGGGCTGCTTGTCATGACATGCCAGTTGCTGCTGCTATGATGTCTATGTTGCTGCTATGTAGATGGTTGTGGGGTGGTGAAGAAGAAGGGGGTGGTGAATGAAAGCAAGAGACAGGAAAAGGAATATTGTGGGACTGTCCTGCTTCAATGTTATATATGGTGAGATTTTGGACTTATGTGTAAACATAAGAATTATATGATTCTTTATGCCTATTTTTAAAAATATATTCTAATTTTAAAATGTTTTTTCATCATATTCTGTAGGCACTTAAAGTTCAACATATCAATACTTGATGAAAAATACCTGTTCCATATTATGCCTAAGATGTTTGATATGCAGACAGATAGTGAGGCTAAGCTGAACAGCCTAGGTTGTATGGTAATAACAATAAGTTTGTCTTCTGGATGGTTAACAACCTAAGTTTGCAGACCAAAATTAGAGAGAAAGGAGGGCTGCACGGAAAGCCAACATTTTGGCCCTAGCCTTCTAAGGTCAATTAAGACTCAGGACATATGAGAACTTGTACTGTAACGTCATGTAACTTGATAGTGTCCCAAATTTTCTGATCAAGTAGATTATGGAGCCAAAGAGGAAAGTGATCGATGATGTAGAGTGTGCCTAAGGAGAGTCACATGAGAGAAAACATTCTCTCAGGCTTTCACAGACAGCACATTGGCCAAGCAATGGCCGTGACTCAACCACATGGCTGACACTGACAAATGTTCTACAATCTGAGGTACAGGATCTCAGGATAAATCCTGAGGGGATTTCACTGACCTTATCAGACCCAAAAGCTACAACTCTTGTTGCATAGGTCCTGCTTTACCTTGGTCTTAACCACCCAGCAGAAAAGTATAAAAAGAAAGTATAGGAAGTAAAGCCATGTTGTTATGTTGAGCCATAGAGGACTCAGGTCAACAATTTCTGACACTACCAGTGAAGCAGAAGACCCAATACTATTATGGACTATTGGACTCTTTTAGAATATTTTGCTGAGTTAACACACCTATAATACTGAAATAACGGAACTAAACATAAAAGGGGATACAGATGAATGTCCATTTTGTATCTGTGTATTCAAAGTGGTTAGGACAGATATATAATTACATTCTGTTAATGAATAGAGGGATTTGGTCTAATGGTGTTTGTAAATAGGATATCACGTCCGCACCTTGTACAGCAAATAACCACTAAGAAGAATGTCTGCAATGTGTTAATTATTGAAACTGTCCTACCAATTTGGTTTGAAACTGTCTCATTGCTATTTGTTTCTCAATAAAATATGAGAAAAAAGGACTGCTATCTAGAACGTATACAGATTTTTTTTTAAAAAATCGGTTCTCCAAAATTCAAAAAGCCAATCTAAAAATGGACATCTGAGATGAACATACTTTTCATACATTTCACAAATGAATAAATACAAATGGCAAATAAATACATGAAGAAATGTTCAACATCATTGGTCATTCAAGAGGTTCAAATTAAAACAACACTGACACACCATTTTACACCAGAAAGAATAACTACCATCAAGAAGTCAGCTGTGGGTTGGCAAGATAGCTCAGCAGACTAAGCGCCTGCTTAGACAAGCATAGGGACCGGGCTTTGATCCCTGGCACCACTTGCTGTGCCTGCCATTCCCACGGACATGCTGAACCAGTGATGGAGTCCGGCCATGGTGGCACATCCCAGTACTGGGGAGGCTGAAAACAGGAGGCTCACTATGAGTTCAAGCTGCATAGTGAGACCCTTCACCAAAAAATAAAGAAATCAAGCAATAACAAATTCTGGCAAGGATGTGGGGGAAAAGGAACCCTTCTCAGCTGTTGGTACAACAGATACTGTAAAAAGAAAAGGATCTGTTCAATGAAGAGGGAAAACTGGGATTAGGAAAAGGACAAAAGAAAGAAGAAAAAAGATATATTGATGCACATAAACAGGACAGCTTAGATAATTGTACTGCTGATTTCTGCTGGTCTATTGAAAGGAGCAGTTAATGCTTAAAATATTTTTCTTTTTTCATTTTTCCTATTTTGCATGTTTATAACTGATAATCTAAACAACTAATTTGAAGATAATATGTAATCTATCAACCATTGTCAAACTATTTTGTTTATGAAATTCTGTATTGTCTCTTTTTTCTTTTACAACTTTATATCCTCTTTAAAAAATAAATAATAAATATTAAAATAGATTAATATATGCCGTAATAGTTAATATGGGAAAAATAACCCTGAAATATAGGCTTAATTTCTGCCACACTGTATATGTGGTTTTGAGAAATAGATGAGGGCTGGGACATTGGAAAATGTGTCCTTACAATCTAGAAAGAAGAAATACATAAAGTCATCCTTTCTGTTGACTCCTAAATTTAGGCTGTCTAAAAAAGTTCTCTTCCTACCCCAACATTCTTTTGTTTTGACATTTCAATTTGTTTTCAGCTTGTAAGACACTATCAAATTCTATGCACTTATATATTTTTTCTGTTTTTAATTTGATTGCATGCATTTTTCTCTGTAGTCCAGAAGAAAACTGTTTGTTAATTGGCAATTTGGTAATTGTAGTTGCATTACATAATGTACTAAATATGTGCTCAAGATCTAATAATGATGGGTCCAAAGCTTTTGAAAACATGTTCCTTTCAAAGCAGTCACCTACGATGATCTTTTAAGACTACTAGTCAAGTTACGTGAAGCAATCAATAGCTCTTCTGCATCGACCTATGATCTTGGTGGAGGCTTTTTCTGTTTATTTGCAGTCATTATTTTAGGAATATTCACAAGGCAGTAGAAAGAAGTGATTGCTAAAAAGAAAATTACCATAAGGTCAGCGTGAAGTTGCTGGCATTGTTGAGGTCTGCGCCTTCTTTCCACACTCTTGAAATCATTAGCAAAATCTGTTACTCACTAAACACCTTTGGGTAGCAAAGGCAGTGTTATTTTACTCTGCAAATTTTGAAAAATCTGAGCACACCACCTGTTCTGTAAATGGAACTATAGGACAGCAAATAAGCTAAGCTGTTTCAGCAGGACCTGAAACTCACAAAAGCAATGTGATCACAAGGAGGTGACCAGGAGTAGCACCAGTGACAGAATAGACGATCTCATCTTATGTAGATAGTGATCTTAACTTATGGAGCTGTTGATCTTCTCTCCTATAGCTATTGATACACAGGATCTAAGTTGATACCTGCATTAGAGAATAAATCAGATAATTCTTTTGTAAACACTTTTATTGAGGAGGAAAACACAAAGCTGTACATATTTATTTTTTGAGTTTAATAATTTTATCTATTTTTTTCATAATTTTATTGAGAAACAAATAGCAATGAGACAGTTTCAAATCAAATTGGTAGGACAGTTTCCATCATTAACACATTGCATA
>NW_004524610.1:13580662-13592242 GCF_000260255.1 Octodon degus
GTGAAAACCTGTCTCAAAAAGTCTTTTTTAAAAAAAATCACCTCTCCCACAGAAACCAGGAGCTATTTTTCTTGTTATTTCCAATAAACACTTTCCTAACTTCCTCTTATTGTTCATAATTTCATTCTTATACTTTGTGAGACAATGAGCTCAGGTGTATACAGTTTGTACATAGTTAATTATTTCATTGTTATGCTTTCAAATCCTTTGTGCATGGACAATTTAAGGTCAATTTTAGTAGCTGATGCTCCAGGTTTAGCGTTCATATTATAGAGCCTGAGCACATCCTTGGTTCTCTGACATATGTGGAAAAGCTAAGTTATTTCAGCAGAAACTGGTGGTATAACAACAGAGTGGTGCTCAGAACAGGCAAAAGAAAAGAGCTCCGAGTTGATCCACAATGCATAAAATACATGCATATGTGTTTTAGAAAGACACTTGAGAGCCCTAGCCCCACCCCGCCAGCCTTTCTGCCAGAGCTCCACTGAGTCCAGCTGCCCCTCCTCGCCCTGAAGACTGCTAGAGAGACTCGCTAGCCCAAGACCCAACCCCCAGCCTCGCCACCAGCGCTCCACTGAGCCGGCCACCCACCCTCAACCTGAAGTCCACCAGAGAGACGTGACTACCACAGTGGCCCATAGGAGCCTTGGGGAGCACTACCCTGTGCCAATTGACCATGGAGCAAGCTTGCATTCCTCATCATCGGATCTTTCTTGAACTGCAGCTTGCCCCCCTCTCCTTAATGAGGTAGAAATTACATTGAACCCCAAACAGCAGGAGCTTTGGCAAGTTTCCCTGCCCTCCCATTTTTCTGGGAGCCTTGATGACCTGCATCTTATGACCTGCATAATGTGTTACATCTACCATCACTGAAAAAAAAAAAAAAAAAGATAAAAGGAAGGGAAAAAAAGGCAACCTCAGACCTCTAGACCACCCAAAACAAGCCCAGGAAACAAGGTCATAGAAGAACTTGGAAGTCACACACCTGAAATGTCTAAGGTGATAGCCACTGAAGTAGAGAAACAACTCCATTAGGCCATGGAGGAGATCAGATCAGAAATAACCTCTCAGGTAAAAAAAAGAGATGACAGCAATCAAGAAGGATACTTGATGTCCTAGTTACTTTTCTCATTGCTGAGTCAAAATACCCAACAGCCACGAATTAAGGGAGGAAAGGTCTATTTAGCTTATAGTTTGTAAAGGTTTCAGTCCCACAGTTGGCTGGCTTCAAGACAGAGCATCACGTAGAAAAGGAACATCACAGAGTACAAATAGTGCATCAATGCCAGAAGGTAGCAGAGCAAGCAAGGTGCCTTAACAGCATGTTTTGGGTTTTTTTGGTTTTTGTTTTCTTTTTTTTGTACCAGGGATCAAACTCAGAACCTTATGCTTACCAAGCAGGTGTTTACACTGCTGAGCTATCTCCCCAGCCCTAACACTCTCTTTCTGCCCCTTGTACCTTAACCAGTCTGCTCAGGGCAGGCAGCACTCACATTCTTAATCTTAGTGCCCTTGATCCTAGCATTGCACCATGAATCAATTCCAGCATCACACTATAGATCCAGCCATCTCAGGAAAAACCCCTACCTACCGCTCTATGAGGCTTTGGGTAACATCTGGACATAGGCCATACCACTTGAGGAAGAATCTTCTAGAGAGAATAGGGAGTAGATGTAAAAGCCTTTGAAATGCAGTGTTTGAAGGAAACAAGAGCATGTTCTTTTTCAGCCAGTACATAAATATTTCTTAACTGACCATTCTGTGCAAGACAATATACCAGACTGTACAAGGATTAAAAATAAATGCAAAATTAAAGCCCTCTAGCTTCAGAATGGCCACAATGTAAAACATAATGTGTAAAGTTCTACAAGTTCTCACAGTTCTTATCTGAGGAGGAACAGGCAGCAGTATATTGGGCTGAGGTGGCTTTTCAGAAAAATCTCAAAGGAGAATGACACAGCTGTATTTTCGTTATCTTTGGCAATACCTTGAACTCAAAGTTGGGTAAAGAACTGGATAGGTGGGTGGATGGGTACGAAATTTGAGAAGCAGCGTAATGAAAGGGAATAAATTCAAAAGGCAAGTGTTATGGGAGAGAGATATTTTATATGGAGAGAAATTCATGAGGACAGCCTGACAGGAATCGAGCCAAGTGTTTAGGTCAGAGCAAAATGCTCAAATTGAAGCATGTGAGAAGATACAGTCAGCAAAGTGATTCTAACACGGTAATTCAGGGCCTCTGGGGCTGGAGTTCCAGGGCTGAGGCCAACTTCTGGAATCCATTCAGCAGTAACAGCTATTTGAAATATTCAAATATTCAACATTGGTTGGTAGCTGATGCAGTCGTAAATGCTATAAGCAATACCACTTGGTAACAGAAATTCAAGTATGAACGTATTAGTCTTTACTAATACTGTAAGGCCATTGTACCAGCCATTTGTAAGTGGGCCTCCTTTCACACACTGCAACATCTGAGACTCCTCTCCGTCATGTTTGTGGGTCCAGCCGACATCACCAGCCCACATCACTTCCTTCATGGTCCTCCGAGAAGCTCCGTGCTCCGGGGAGACTGCCCGCTCATCCTCGTCCATAAGTCCACCCTCACTGCTGCTTCCAAGCAGTTTAGTTTTCCTTGGATTATTGTCCGTGCCTTGTAATTCTCATATGGTGTAAGAGTGCAATGTTTCAAAAGTTACACAATTGTGTAAATAAATCTTTAAGACAAGTCCTCAGATTTAAGGGGCACAAAGTATCTGTTTATAACGTTTGTTATAAATATCATAAGTGTGCTGTATGTGAGCAAAACAAAGAAAAGATGAGCTTTATAATAAATCTCAGTCTATGTTATCTGTGGATTTGATGCGAAAATTAAGCCAGCCCCAAACGTCCTCTAGTGTAAGAGTCAGTATGCAATGCAACAAGCAATGTGTGTTTGGGATTGAGAAAAAATACATTAACTATTTCAACAGAGATATGAAAAAAACAGAGATATGAGTGGATTATTGTTAATATAGGCAATATAAGACAGAAATGATGTTGTGAGTGAAATCACTTAAAATTTAACTTGAGGGAGACAATCCGCTCAGCCCCCCTCCTGTCCCTCTCTCGACCAGGAGCTTTCTTTCCCTCAATAAATATATTCTGCTCATAAAAAAAAATCAACTTGGTACTCATTTATATACTACATCAAAATGGCAATCATATCTTGTTAAAGGTCAAGAATCATATAAAGAATATTTTAAATTATAATACTATCTGTTGTATAATAGAAATAATCTGACATTTTTCATATTACATAAACTTTAAAAAATCAATACTATGGACATATTGTAAACAGGATTCTTGGCTTGTGTGTGCACATGCACACGTACGCAGAAATTTTAAAATGACTTTCTAAAATACTTATAAATTTGCTGTTATCATTTGGGTATGAAATGTCCCCCAACACCTTGTGTGTTCAAGGTCCCATCAGCGTCCAGAGATGGAGCTTTTGGAAAGGAATTGGATCTTGAGGGCTCTGGCCTCATCCATGGACTAGAACACTGATGGGCTCACAGTTTTTTATTTGTTTGTTTGGTTTGGTTTGGTTTGGTTTTGTATTTTAAGGAAGGATCTACAGGGTGTTCAGGGTCTCACTACTAGATCGTACTCATAGTGATCCGCCTGTTTACAGCCTCCTATGAGCTGGGATTACAGGCACACGTCATCATGCCCAGTCTCAATTGCCATCTCAGTGTGCCCAGGGGCAGGGCTGGCACAGCAAGCCCAAGAATCAAACCCCTGGCTCCTGCACTTGCTTGCAGGTGCTTTAATTCCCTGAGCTATTTGGCCGGCCCTTCCTTTTTGGAGGGGTGGAGATGTTCATAGTTTTATGAGCTATTGGATGCAGGAAAAACTTGGTAGATGACGTCTAATGAGAGAAAGTGGGTTGTACGAGATGCGGCCTTGGAGACTGCATTTGCCTCTTTCATTTCCTTCTGATTGTTAGCTACCGTGAGCAGGTCTGCTCTACTCTGTCCTCTCTGTTAGGCTGTTCCACCTCACCAAAGGCCCAGAAAGCATGAAGCCAGATTGTGAGCCACAGCTACACGTGCTTCTTCAAGCTGATGTCTTGTGTATTTGGTCAGAGCAATGGAAACCTAATGTTCTATAAACTATGTTCTGATTTTCATACAAAAATGTTTTCGCAGGGGGCCAGGGACATGGCTCAGTAGAATAAGCACTTCCCTGGCAAGCACAAGGGCCTGAGTTCAGTCCCCGGTTCTGCCAAGAATAAATAAATTAAAATAAATTTTAAAAATGTTTTCATATTTTAATTAAATATGAAATTGAATAATTTTATTAAACACAAAGTTCAGTTCAGGGACACTTTAATGGTTTCTGCTATTTTCATGAAGACAGGAATTTATATATGAAGTACTCCATCCAGTGTATAATCAGAGCTCAAGAGAAATGGTTTCAATGAAAACTGCTTTCATTCATGGAAACTATTCGATTTTGCTGAAATGCCAGTAGGAAAAGTCTGGTGTTTACCCCGAATTCTATACAAATCTCTGATTGCTCTAATTCAACATGTCATTCTCTGGATGATGCAATAAGAGGTATAAGTCAAGTAAATCCTTTTAAATCTTTTCTTTAGAAATAAATTAAACATCACCTAGAATTAAATAATATGAGGACTAAGGTTTGAAATAACAAGTAATGGAAAATTATTTGTGTCTGTTGATGATGCCTTAGTGTTAGAACTCAAAAGCTATCAACGTACTGAGCTTGTACTATTCATTTTACTAGATTTGTGAAAAGTCTTAATGAAAACAATGAAGTTTTATCCTGAAACCATTGTCATTGGTGAAGATATTGATGTAAGTGAACCTGACCTCCAATGTAGTCTCTCCCTATCTGTCTTATCATGTATCCTCAAGGACTGAAAGATGGCATAGTACTTAAGAGTAATTTAAAACATTGTCTAGTTACTTTTTACTCATTGCTGGGATAAATACCCGACACTCAAAATGAAGGAAGGGCAGGTTTACTTAGCTCACAGTTACTGAAGGGTTCAGTCCGTATTCCGCTGGCTCCAAGGCAAATGACAGCAGTTCATGCATCAGAAAACAGTGAAGAGCAGAGGAGGAGCAGCAGCTGCGGCGTCCATCAAGCCTCTCTCTTCCTTCTACACTGACTGCCAAGACCGGCACTCCACAGCAAAGATCGGAGCTCTTCCAAAGTGGTGCGGCTGCAAAGATCAAGCTTCTCCAAAGACTGGGACTTCACTGAAGAAGGACAGGGCGGGAGAAAGCCTTTCTCAATTTCTGGGCCTTGCCCACCTGCAGGGCTAGGCCCCCATGCTGAGAACTGCCTGAGTTGATTCAGCCAAGTTGACACAATGTATCAACTAACACAGTCATCTACTATTAGAAGGGCTGTAAGGATAGCCAACATTTTGGCCCTAGCTATTCAAGGTCAGTGAGGACTCAGGCCATAAGAGAACCTGTACTGTAACATCCTGTAACTCAGTGGTGTCTCAAATTTTCTGATCAAAGAGATTATGGGGTCACAGAGGAAAGTGATTAATGATGTATAATGCACCTAAGGAGAGTCACCTAGAGAGAAAACATTCTCTCAGGCTTTCACAGAGAGCAAATTGATGAAACGATGGCCATGACTCATCCACATGGCTGACACTGACAAAGAATCTACAAACTACAGTACAGGGTTTCAGGATAAATCCTGAGGGGATTTGACTGACCTTGGCAGATACAAAAGTTACATTTCTTGTTATATAGGTCTTGCTTTATCCTGGTCTTAGCCATCCAGCAGAAAAGGATAACAATGAGGTATAAAAAGTAAAGCCATATTCATATACTGAGCTGTAAAAGGATAACCCACTACTGTTATGGACTACTGGACTATATTGGATTATTTTGCTGAATTCATACACCTACAATATTTAAATGGCAATGGAATACATTTCTCTGACAAAAATAAACCAAAAAAGGAGATATAAATAAAAGAACATTCTGTATCTGTATATACAAAATAGTTAGGATAGATATACAGCTACTTTCCTTTAGTTCAGTGAGAAGAAAGATTTGTACTAATGGTGTTTGGACAGGGTATTATGTCTACACCTTGTACTATGAATAACCACTACAAAGACAACAATATGCAATGTATTAATTATTGAAACTGTCCTACTAATCTGTTTTGAAACTGTCTCATTGCTATTTGTTTCTCAATAAGAATTAATTTTAAAAAAGAAAAGAAAAAATTTCAATTTTTAAAGGTAACGATTACAATAAATAGATTAAAAATTAAATAAAGAAACCTAGCAAGGGTAATCAGAGATTCTAAAAGTTAAGTCATTAGATACTTTGCAATCAATTAAATGAAATATTCTATTGCTTGATCACAAAGGAAATTAAAGAATTCTTTGAAATTATTTAAAATGATTGAATTCTAAATATAGCATATCTTTGAAGAATGTTGTATGGAGACACAGAATATGTAAAATTATAACAGCATTATAAGTGCTAGAAGATTTTAATGTAATTGTTATTGGCTCACAAAGATTGGGGAAGATTTAATACTGTAAACAGTATCAATAATAATAGGAAAATTTTTTACTCAATGAAATAAAAATCATACTATGGGACATTATTAAATTGTTGATGTCAGATCATGCTTTATATAATGATATCACTTATCTAGTGATGTCTATTTTCAAATAAAAAATCATGCTTACAACTTCTAAAATTCAATAAATGATTTGATTGATTACTAGAATGCTTTGATGAACAATCCCTACTATATGTTATATTACTTAGATTAGATAGATTAAAATGCACAAATATCTATATATACCTAAAGGACAGCTAAGTAGATGACAGATTAGATAGATGATGGATAATAAGTAGACAGACAGACAGATATGCAGATTTCCTAGCTCCATCTTCTAAATAACCTGACACAGAAAAGTGAATGGATAGATGTGAATTACAAATTAGACATAGTTTTGATTCAATCACAGATCTTCCATTTACCAGCTATGCGGCCTTGGCAAGTTACCACATGATAACCCCTATGTCACAGGGCTATGATAAAACCCTGTGAACAGGGCTCATAGATGGTGCTCACAGTGTTTACTGAGTTCAGTCTTGGTGATCTCTCTACCCCAGAAAAGTCACACTGAGTCATAGGCCAGGCTGATCCTGAGTCTAACTCCCTGACTTCCCTTTTCTTTAGCATTCTGAAAGAAAAATTTAAAACTATGATCTTGCATGTGTTTGAAAAGTGAGTAACTTTTACTAGCAACTTTGTTTTTCCTAAAAACCATTTGGGTTTCTTCCTACAGTCATTCTGAAGGAAGTGGTGCCAACATTGACTTATAGATCAGAAGTGCCAGGAGAAACACTCCAGGCCTTAGACATCACCATATACTCCATATCCAGAACACAAGAGTAACCCAAACATCTCATGATGAATGAGTCATGGGGGTGGGAGGAGGAGAAAAGCACTGAATTCCTAGAGTGAAAAAGCTTGACAGATGAGGGCATGACATTTGACTGCCACTAAAACTTCAGTGTGTTATAAATATTAGTTTTCTTCTTTTGTTCTCTTTTTTTCTTTATACTTTATTTAGGAACTCAGCTTCTATGTAGTAGCTAGCAGGAAAATGTTCTAAATGATCCAAAAGTCAAACATGAAGTATGTCTGTGATCAGTCAAAATTTGCACTAACTAGTATTTTCAAATGAAGAATGAAGATCTATTAGTTGATTATGATCTTGGAGTTAGTGGATTAGTACTATTAATTTTTTAGGAGAGAAAATGTAATAAAAAAATCAAGTTGTACTACACATAAGATCAGCATTACTTAATGGAAGGTATTACACATGTGAGTGTGTGTGTGAGTGTGTGTGTGTTTGTATACCTGTGCTTTTATTGCAAAATCTACTTTTCACTATGAAAAAATTGAAAAGACAATGAAACTTGCAGTTGCTTTAGTCTCTCTCACATACCAGGGCCCCAAGTTGGTATTCTCACCGCCCCCCATCCTCTTTCCTATGATGCTGCCTTCAGTGTGTGAGGTGCAGAGGGTGCTGACCGTATCCCCAGGTTTTGTTTTGCATGCTACCAAATGGGAGTTTAAGGAGCTTGAGTGACCCTCCCCCAAACAGCACCTACTTCTCAAGCCTGTGTTTTCCTGCAATGTAGGCTTTGTGCTATTTTTCTTCTTGCATCCTTACTATGAAACACTGACTGTTCTTCCCTTACTCTGAGGAAAAGGACAGTAAGGCACTCTCAAATGTTTCTAAATATCATATTATCACCAGTGACGAAAATAAGGGGGGGGGTAGCATTTATCCCAAAGAACTTGAGGACAGTATGCTCCATAATCAGAGTGAGAGTTCTTCCCTGTTGCCCAGGCTTGGTGTGAGCGTGGGTGTGGAGGACATCAATAGCCCAGAGCATATTCAAAAATCATCTCAGAAGCCTTTTAAAACTGTACAAAACCACCCCAGAGCTGAAATACTTGACAAGTAGAGGAGGAGAGAGAACAAACTAAAATGATCTAACACCCAAACCTCCTCCTCCACCTTCACCATCATTTGAGAGCAAGATAGCTTCCAAATTTTATTTGGATTCCCTGGACTGGCTTGTCTACTAAGAAATTACTATTTCCGTGCAAATTATTGACTAAAAATCAGCTTTGTTTTTCTTTCCAGGAAAAGCCATTTTGCTCCCAAGACCAATTCATCTCTACAGAGCTAAAAGGCTGTATCCCAAATTTCATAGACAGAAGCCTTTTCTAGCCTCTAAGAGACTGAAAATGCAAATGGGCAGTGGCCCCGTCATAGGTAAAGGTAGACCACTGGCCTATGACACTGCAGTCTGCCCAGAAACCATGTCATGCATGCAAGAAGAGGCCAGGCAGCCAGCCCGATGGGGCGCAGACTTGCATGAGCCTCTCTCTCAAGGGTGCAGATGTTGGAAACATGGAGCCCGGTAGAATATTTAACAGGTTTCAAAGTAGAAATTTTTTAAAAGGCCAGTGATGTGGCTCTGCGTGAAGACCCTGGTATAGTCCCTAACACTGGGCAGAGAAAAGGGGAAGCCCGGTGCCCAGTGTTTAGGTCATCAAGGGCACGGCCCTTGGAAGAGAGCAAGACTGGTCTTGTGAAGTGAGTTAGTTGTGCCTACGAAAGACCAGCCTGTCCCTGAATCACGCACCAGCTCCCCAGCTCCCCATGGGATCGCTCTCTCTCCCAGTGCTGGCCATTGTCATGTCAACTCTGATATGATGCCACCAAGGAGGGACCCAGCAGAATTGATAGGGCAGCCTGATCTTGGACTTCCAGCCTCCAAAACTGTGAGCTAACTAAGCCTCTTCTCCTTATAACAGGTCCAGCCTCAAGTATTTGATTATAGTAATGGGAAACAGACTAATAGAGCCAAATTGCTCACCTTTTTAATAACCCAGAAAGCTAAAAGCTTCCATATTTTTTTTTCCAGAATGGCCAGAATTTTGCTTGTGATTGATAGCATTTCTAATTTGGGCTGCCATTTCTAAAATAAGGTCAACCAGACAAAGTCAAATAACACTCTCCAGCCAATCAGATGGAATGCCCTACTTTTCATAGCTTGCCCTGAACAGCCCCAGGCCAACAGCCTGCAACCAGAGCATACTTGACGTCTTCTTCTTCCCACTAGAAAGCTTCCCAATCCTCTGCTTGCCTTTGAGTCTCTACTAAAATGAACAAGACAGTGCCCAGCTCTCTTGCGATGGCAATCCCTGAATAAAAAGATTGTGTTTTTCCCATTTGATTGATCTTCATTTATTATCATTTTACAACCTATAGTGTTCTTTGTTACTTTTCATGTTGTATTATTAACAACTTTCATTCTTGTCTTATTTACTTTATTTTCCAAAGGATATTGGATTATTGCTTTTATTACTTTTACAGTAACTTGGTAAGCAGACTAGAGTAGGTATTAAATGAAAAGGTATTTGTCTGTGTGGTGGGAAGCTCCCTGGTTGGATTGCTGAGGCCGTAGCAGCAGATGTGGTCCCCATGGCTGAACTCCCACTAAGAAGCAGCTCTGCTGTGTGTCACTTGGCAGTCACTTTGTACATAGCCCACCCTTCACCCCTTTGCACAGCTGGCATGATAGCTGAGAACTGCTACCAAGTGAAGCCTTACAGCAGAGTTTCCTATTGTCTTATTTTGCCTTTATGAATTGCTTTTCCAGAATTATCTATTTTGGCTCTCTCATGAATAGTTCTTCATAGCGTTTAATGTAGAATTGGTACATAGAGATAGAAGCACTATTTAGATTAGTATCAGATACTTATTTTTGAAAAGCTTTGCAGACTTCTTAAAAATAATAAATGCATACAGGTAAAATGAAATAACAGTATAAATCTACTGTTCTCTGTTCATGTTGCAGAATTAAATTGAATACTAAAATTACAAGTCCTTTTATCTTATAGTTAAGGCCTTTCAGATTTACACTTGAATAAACATGTCAAATCTGAAAATGACCAAGGTGATTATTATTTTTTCCTCCATAAATCTGGAATATTTTTTATCTCTATTTTTAGATACAATGTAAGTGGTGTTGAACACGGGAGATGTGAAAATAGAACTTGCAAAGGTTTCTAATCAAAGAACAAATGTACTAGCGATGTTCCCAAAGGCAATACAATCAGGAAAGATGAAAGGAATTAGAAATTACTTTATTAAAAGGGTGGAAAGGAAATAACTAAAAGCCAGATCCTATCAGCCCAAAGCAGACAGTCACCGTCCTAGCTGGACGCCCGCCAGTTTAAATCTCAGAGGAAACAGCTGTGGTGGACTTTTTGCTGCCACTGCAAGGATCTCATTATCTCCTGGAGAAAATAGTGCAAATAATTATAAAATAACGGATAAGTACGTTGCTGCGATCATTATAAACAGTAAATAAATGGTTTATATCATTGAAAGATTATAAAACCAACTAGTACCTGGATCAATGGACAATTAAATATGCCGTGTAATATCACTATAAGAATTGTATCCCACACAGAAACTTTACAACATGCATAACTCCATCCTCATCACAGCTTAAAAAAGAAAGGCGCAGCAAAATGGCTTAACAGAAGGTTTAACCTTGACCAATACAGAAATTTTGGTCCTCATTTGTACCTCGGAAACACGTCATCAGCCTGCTCTGGAAACACTGTAAGAAATCACTTCATGATCCTCAGACCCAAGTGGCTACAAAGATCCTGCTGAGGGCATCCCTGCAGATCCAGGGGAGGGCAAACGTCCTCTTTGTCCTCAACACCAGCAATAGCAGAGCTGCCCCTGAACAGCTAGCTCATCTGATCTTGCAGATGCTGGGTGGCACAACTGACTGTATCGCTCTCTTTCTGAGTCCAAATTTATGGTCTTCCTCTGGCAAGGAAGAGATTGTATGTGGATTTTGCATATGAAACCCAGTACTGCCTTCATGATTTTTCTAGCCCTAATTATTTTCTACCTTGATTTTTCTCAGCTACTTGTTTTGGTTTTCTTTTCTTTTCTTTTTTTTTTTTTTT
>NW_004524610.1:13593347-13595886 GCF_000260255.1 Octodon degus
CCACCAAGACCCGGTGTGGTGACACGCCAGAAATCCCAGTGCTGGGGAGACTCAAACAGGAGGATCACTACACGTCTGAGCTGCGTAATGAGACCCTGTACCAAATACATAATATTAAAAAAAAAAATTGTTACCCACTTCCCACCTGGCGCTTTGTGATCACCAAAACTGGGCCCAACACTGAAGCGGGAAGGCAGGCTGGGAATAACAGGCATCGCTGGTCAGAAGCCTGGGAGTCCCTGAGGAGAAATTCTGGCTTTACCTGGAGACCTCGGGAACCTTGCTCCCTGCCCGCCCCCCACTTGGGAGAAGACGGCGGCTTAATTAGAAGCGAAGCCTTGATGAGGATGCTTTGGGTGGCAGTGTGGGCAGAGCAAGCTCAACTCGGGAGGGCGGCAGGAGGCGGCTCTCGTAATCACATGGCTCAGGGAGAGGCAGCCTGATTAAGGCCGCAAAAGGGACTTGGCGCTGGGCCGCGGTCTGATGCCCGAGATCAGGAGGACCTCTTAGGTAACCAGTGACGGCTGAGGTTTCCTCGTGGAACGGTTCCAGAAAGCTACCCGGTGAAAGTTGGAAGATAGCACACCTCCCCTTGATGGCCATCCTTACGAGGCTGCAGAGCCCCACAGACAGGAAGCGGGAGGGCTGAGAAGGGCTGCATGGTGCGACAGCCAGCGGGGCAACTTTAGAGAGGGTAATGTTTCTCTCTCCTCTGGACCACTCCCTCCCATACTCTGCCCTCCATTCCTATTGAAAATATGAGTATGATAAGGCTTTGATGGTGCCTAATTTTAAAACTATAAACTATCCCCTTGTGCCTCAGTGCTGGACAGGATTTTGAGGGGTGCACCAGGGGCTGGTGTCCACATCCTATATAATGCTGTCCCCTGCCCCATAACTGTGATGAAGATTAGGTTTCGTGGCATGAAACAGGTGTAGGTCCCAAATAATCTGACTGTGGCCTAACAAGATGAACCCTGAAAAAATACTGCGCTCTTTCTGAAAGAGTGGATGGGAACACGAACAATTTAGCTGCTGGTTCTGAGAGAACAAACCTCTGTGTTTCAGAGGCAGTCGGGTAACAGGAAATTACAGGCAGCTCACAGCAGCTGAGGACAAGGTCTGGCTGACAACCAGGAAGAGCAGGGACCTTATTCTACAAGTTCTGGGCTTCATCTTCCCCCTAGCAGCCCCAGGAGCTCAGAAGCTGTTCAGGGGACCTGGAACCAAGAAGGCAGCTCAGGAAACCCTGTTCAGGGGACCTGGCCAGGCTGGGCCTGGGCTCTTAATCTCTATGATCCTGAGGTCAGTAGACAGCTGCTGGCTTACACCACAGAGTGTGACTACTTATTACACAGTGACAGAAAGCAAGACACTTACTACACACCGCCCTCTGCTTCCTTTCACTTAACAACTTCCGCCAGCAGCTGTGGGGGACTCACCTCTCAGGAGCTAGACCCCAGCACTCTCATCTCCTACCTCCTTCACATCCCCAACAACGTCACCAAAGAGTCTCCCCTTTCTTCTCCCAGACCAATGGTCTTTAAAGTCCTCAAGGTTATTTTATTGGTGATCCACAAGGACAAATCTATTTTGTCCTTGTCCTAAACGTGGTGATTTTGACCAATTGTAGCCTTCAAGTAGACATCTTTTAATTTCTGCAAGATTAAATGGGATATAATGTAAAGCATTCGTAGTGCATATTAAAGTAAGAGTTGCCTTGGAGACTTGCATATGTCTGAATTTTGGCAGGACAAGCCATTTTTAGGAAGCACTACTTTCATTTGAAAGAATAAATGACAGGCGTATTATACTTATACAGACCCAGGTAGTTGGCAGAAGTTTTCTCAAAATGAGCAAAGTATGCCTCTCACTTCAAAAAAGACAATCAGTGATATTTATGGTCAGTGACAAAATGTGAGTCTCTAAGGGAAAAGAATGGATTTTAATAAACATTTATTCACCTTCATAAATTAGACAGTTTCCTAGTTCCTAGAGACATTTCTACCTGGTGATCAGATCAGTGATAGTATTAATGAATGTGTTTTTAATATTGCATAAGGAAGTTTGTCAATATTTGAAAATTCCTGCATAACTAATTGAAAAAATATTTTCCAAATGACCAATTCATTGTGTCACAAAAGTAATACATAAGAAAAAGATCAATTCAATTTGCAAACTAGAGTTTAGTGCAAAACAGTATAAAAGGTTTAACAATACAGCTTCAGATTTCATATTGCAACTGATCTTTGAAAAACTGCTAATTGTTGTATAATGCCAAGGCAAAAGTAGTGACTAACCAATAACCAACAAGTACATGAAAAGATGCTGAGCATCACTAAGTATCAAAGAAATTCAAATCGACACCACAGTGAGGCACCATCTCATCCTTATTAGAATGGTCTGTAACAAAAAGTCAGGAGGTCAGTTTTGTTAAGGATTAATGGAAAGTGATGCAAACAAATACAACCATTATGGAAAACACAACAGTGGCTCTTCAAAAAATGAAAACTACAACTACTCTGGGATGCAGCGTCAC
>NW_004524610.1:13597244-13598044 GCF_000260255.1 Octodon degus
TTAGGCATGAGGATTGTTATAAATTTGAGCCAGCCTGGACTACATAGTGAATTCAAGGTTAGCCTAAACCACAAAATGAGACTCTATCTCAAAAAATAAACAAGGATTAAAAAAATCTTATTGCACTGGACTGAATACAGGCACAGATGTAGAAATTAATCTTAATTATTTATGTATTTATTTGGTACAGGGTCTTGCCACACATCTCAAGACTCATAGTGATCCTCCTGTCGCAGCCTTCCCAGCACTGGGATTACAGTCACGTGCCATCATACCTGGTTTTGGTGGCCTGCAGAGAGTTCCCAATGTTCTGGAGCTGGCAAGGCATGTAGCATTAGGGATGGAAGCCGGGTCCTGGTGCTTGCCAGGCAGGAGCTTAGACTGCTGAGCTATCTCCCCAGCCTCAGATCTGGAAACTGAATAATTATTTTTAAAAATGCAAAACAATGTCATTTTTTCTATTTTTGAAGATGCAGTTATTTTCATGAAATAATTTTATATTTATGTAATGTACTAATCATCTTAATTACTGTTTTTATATGGCTCCATTTTATTATCTAATTGATAGGTTGGTAGCGATAACTCATATAAACAAAACTTCTGTGAGACCTTCAATTATTTCACAATTATGAAGGAGTCCTGACACCCAGAGCTTTGAGAACTGTATCTATATGGAACTGTGTTACAGTAAAATGACCTTTCCGTGTGCTTCTCCTTCCACTTGGGCTGTAGTGCCAGATGGGAACTGCAGGTGGCACGCCGCCCTACCCCAAGCACCTTGCACAGAATGTACTACATAG
>NW_004524610.1:13602279-13629205 GCF_000260255.1 Octodon degus
ATCTCAGGATAAATCCTGAGGGGATCTCACTGACCTTATCAGACCCAAAAGCTACAACTCTTGTTTCATAGGTCTTGCTTTACCTTGGTCTTAACCATCCAGCAGAAAAGTATAAAAATGAAATATAAGAAGTAAAGCCATGCTGTTATGTTGAGCTGTAGGGGACTCAGGTCAACAATTTCTGACACTGCCAGTCAAGCGGAAGACCCAATATTATTATGGGCTACTGGACTCTTCCAGAATATTTTGCTGAGTTTACACACCTATAACATTCAAATAACAAACTTAACCAAAAAAAGGTTATACAGATGAATGTCCATTTTGTATCTGTGTATTCAAAGCGGTTAGGATAGGTATATAGTTACATTCTCTCAATGAATAGAGTGATTTGTTCTAATAGTGTTTGTAAATAGGATATCATGTCCTCATCTTGTACAGCAATTAACCACTAGCAAGAATGTGTGCAGTGTGTTAATTATTGAAACTGTCCTACCAAAAAAAAAAAATTCCAAGTCATTATAATTTAGTTTTCATTTCTTTTTTTTTTTTTTTTTACTTTCAATGCAAATATATGTAATCTTACATTGTTAGGACTAAAACTTTACTTCCCTGGAAAATCTCACTGGGGTACTAAATATTCCCAAGTATGACCAAAGTAAAGATATATTTCTTCTGTGAATTAATATATTAACGTACTGCCTTCATTGCCTTAAGTAGTGTGTGTGAAATAGAAATGGCAAAGTGCTACTAGGAAAATGTATTTTATAATCCAAGGTATTTTAACTTTGTAATTGCCTTGTGAGACATTCCACTTCATAAGAGGAATCTGTACCCACACAGTAGAATCTTTTGAGTATGGAAGTGAGTTTTGCTGAAAGAGGCAGCTAAGCCTTCATCCACTGACCTACTCCAGCTATTTTTGTTGATGATAACTATGGAGTCCCCAAGCTTCCAGGAGCTGAACAAATCCATGGGCCCAATAAACTGCAACAGGTGTTTCCCAGGCCACCAGCCAAAAACCACAGCAGGGCTATACTCAGCAAGAGGAGAACAGTGATTTGTGGCTTGGCTCCACCAGCTGGCTCCCTGGAATGCTTCACCTCTGAGCCCCTTCCTCTGCTCAGAGAAGATATCTAGCTTGTGCTGCACCTGCTGCCCTTGCCGCTGTTGACCCCTGGCTCCTGCCTCTTTGACCTACACCCGGAGAACCCTTGAGCACTCAGGCCCAGAATTCCCAGTGAAGCTGCATGCTTCCACTTCAAACACCTCTCTCTTTTTTACTCTCTTTGATGTGGTCTTTCTTCAGTTTATAGCATCCCAAGTTATTATTATTTTACTCTTTCTCATAGACTTTCTCTCTTAAAGATTCTAGTACTTGTCCAAGGGGTACCTATTCCCAAAAGAATCCAGCATCACAGCTCAGTGTTCTTCTATAAAGAGCCAGTTCAGCTTAAGTTGATGAGCCGCAGAGAAAGAGCTGCAGCTGTTTCCATTCACTATAATTCCCAGAAATTCATGTTGAAGCTACCAACTTGACTGGGTTTGACCACAAGGCCTTTAAGGAAGTAGTAAAGGTTTGCAAGGGTAGACATCTAATCCAACAGCCCTAACAAAGAAGAGACACTAGAAGTATGTGCACAGGGGACTGGCCACATGAGGGCACAGTGAGAAGGTGACTGTCCTCACGCCAAGGAGAAAAGCTCACTAGAACTAACCCTACTAGCACTGCATCTTGGAATGCCATCTTCCCAAACTGTCAGACAATGAATGTCTACCATCTAAGCCACCCAGTCTGTGGTTGCAGCAGCCTTGGCCAAGTAATATGCCCACAGAGATGAGCACACACACACATACACACACACACACACACACACACACACACAAAGGAGCATGAAACGAGCAGGATGGATCGTTACCAGGGACTTAGGACCATGAGTGGAATACTGAAATGGAAAAGAGCTTACTGCCAGATGAGACAGCCAGATAAAGCCACAGCCCAAGCATAATTATGAAAAAAGGTAGCAGTGGAAGTAAAGAGGGAGCTGTTGAGCTGACTTTTGTAGGAGGAAGGAAGAAAAGACCCTTTCATTCCCCTTGTCAACCTCTACACCTAAAGCAGAATCTGTCAGAACTTAACCCTAAAGAGTGAAGTAGATATTCAAGGAGAACTAGGTCTTTTAACGCAAGTGATGCTCATAACCAAAAAGGTAATTTTGAACCTCTGTAGTCTGTCCAACAATTCGTTCTGACTTGTCTACCCAAATACAGACATTGTTAGGCAGCGTGGCATAGAGCTCTGAGGTATAATACACACTCATGAGAGACTTGGAGGTGGGAACATTTAAATAAGAGAATAGAAAACTCAAATATATGCTGTCCTTCTGACCAAAGTAAGGTAATATATAATGTAGTTATTTAAAAGGAGTAAATAACTACAGGTCACAGACACTGAACAAGGGGCATGAAGGAGAGTGAACAGAATATTACAAAAAAAAAAAAAAAAACCTGACACTCAATGAAACAGAGATAATTAGAAAAAACAAAAAACAATTAAATACTTAAATGCATGTACATAAGGAAAGCTGAGCCATAAGACAAGAACAGGATGCTATGAATAAAAAATTCTATTGAAATTTTCTACCACTCCATAACAAGTTGCCATGAACATGGTAGCTTAAAATAGTGCCCATTTATTACCTAACAATAGCTTCTGTCAGTCAGGAGCATGGCCAAAGCTCAAGTGAACCCTCAGTTCAGGATTTCATGAAGTTCCAGTTGAAATGTTGACAGGGACCTGTTCTCTCCTGGAAGCCAATCTGAGGGAGAATCCACTGCCTAGCTCACTTATGTTGTTGGCAGAATTCATTTCCTTTTGTTTATAGGACTGGGGGACATGACAATTTTAATGACTATTGCCCACCCACTAGGCCCCATATTTAAGAGTCCACTCTTCCCAGCAGCACCAAAGTGGGACTTAAGCCATTAACACATGGGCCTCTGGGAGCACGTAAGATCTAAACTATAGCCATCCACCCTGGTCCCCGAAGGATCAAGTTCATCTCACAATGAAAAATCATTGTGGTTCTTCAGTCCATTCCAAATAAGTCCTAATTATTCCAGCATCACTTGAAACTCTAAGTGCGAAGTCTCCTCTGAGACTCAGGGAAAGCTCAACTGCAAGACCCTTCAAAAATCAGAAAAGCAATTTGCATATTTCTAAGATACAATGCCATAGGACAAGCATATCTATTCCAAAATGAAGAAATAGTGATGCCCTCCTAAGGCAAGACTGAAACCAATAGGAAAACATTAAATCTTGCAGTTTCCACCTGACATTTGGGGTGCACTGGGGCTGTGGAACATGAGCATCCAAGGGTCTGGGCAGCCCTGCTCCTATCGCTTTGTTGGTTGTCCACAGAGCTACTCCCTTGGGCCCGGTCTACTCACAGTCTGCAGCTTCCCTCCATAGGTGTTCCGTGTCCCTGCCATCTCTAGCTTCCCAGGTTTCCTGGTCAGCTTTGGGTGTGCTTTCCCAGCTTCATGCATCACCCTTCCAGGGGCTGCTTGCATTGAGGCAGGGTCAGAGTCTGGCCATGGCCAGTCTGTCTGTCATATTGCTGTATGATTAAAAAGTTGGCCAGGTTCATTTTAATAAGTTCATAAAAATGTTATCAAGTGTAATTCTTGAATATAATTTGTTAAGCTCTCAGAGCTAAAAGACAGTCAAATTAAGATGGGAGAAATTAAGGAAAGTCAACCTTTTAAAAACATAGATTAAAAAGAAGAGTTTAGAGTTTGCTTTGGAGGGAAATGAATATGGAAGATAAGGGAATAAGAAGACAAACAGCATTGGTAATTATAAGAATGGGTTTTGTTTTTATCTCCATGTATTCTTAAAGCATGGTCATTTTCTCATTATGTGGCCTCAAAAAAAACACTTTTCCTGTGGAACCTACAATTAACTCATCTGTAAAGTAAGGAAAATATTAACGTCATCCCATTATTAAGGGAGATGGAAGGAAATGATGCAGGTTAAGCATGAAGGTTGATTTTATGTGTCAGCTTGCTTTGGCCAAGGGATGCCCAGCTAGCTTATGAAACATAATTTCTTCATATGTTTGTGCAGGTATTCTGAGTCAGCATTAGAATTAACAAGTAACACAAAGAAGACGTACCCCACCAACATGAGGAGTGCAGTCCGATCTGGTGAGGGCCTGGAGAAAACAGAGGGGCAGAGGACAGGTGAATTTATGGTCTCTTTTTGGGACAGGACATCCACCTTCTTCCCATGAACATCAGCCTTCTGACTTTCAGGCCTTCGGGCACAGATGGGGACTTAGGCCGTGGCTCCCCTGGGTCTCAGCCCCTTGAACTTGGATTATAGTTATGCCACCAGCCTTCTTCTCTGCCCCTCTCATGTTAAATTTCTCTTTATACACACATATATCTGTATCAGTATCAGCACCTGAATAGGTATCTAAAAGGGTATGTACATATGTATGTGGATCCTATTGGTGCTATTTCTCTGGAGAACGAAGTACGAGTACTTAGCACAGGGCCTGGAACAGAGTGAACTCAACTAACCCTGACACAGTGAGACTCGTCCTTCTGTATTTTATGCTCAAAGAGTCTTCAGTAGGCTCCCAAGGATCATTGCACTTCAGATCCTTGCAATTTTCTCGCTGTGATGAGAGCTGCCTTTCATGCTGGATTTGGGAGATCAAGGGAAGACCAAGCTGAGCTTCCACACCTCCGTTCTTAGGCCTCCCTCAGCTTCAAAACCAGCTTAAAATCCCAGCCCTCTTGCCTCTGCACAGACACATCTAGTTGGAAATTGTTCACAAAACTAAAATGGAGGGAGGCTACGCCTCCACCTGTGGAAAACAGATATCCAGTGTGGATGTGAACAGCGATTCAAAGATGCATTTTGAAAACTAGAGTAACCAGAGCGCCTAAAGGCAAAGCGTTCATGAGAAAGGAGAAGACACACCACTGAAAAGAAAGTGAACTGCAGCACTTTTTTTCACAAAAATAAAGCAGTATGATATCAGGAGACTAAGTCACTAAGGTTGTCTTCTTGTGATTTTAAGTTTTAGAAGGCCACATACTCTGTTGAAGTGCTGGCTTTCTTCCTCATTTGCAGCATCCCTGCCTTTTCACAGGTTTATTAACTCAGAAAATTGAATCCCAAGAGGTGGTTGGGGGCAGCAGCTCTACCGTAATTCTCAGACTAGTCAGCCCAGCAAGTGGGCTGCCTGAAAGCCCCCTCCCTTTGCTGGATGTGTGGCTCATCTAAGGTGAGTTCATAGTTCTTATATCTCACTCCTTCGTATGTATTATACATCATTCTTAAACTTATTTGTTTAAATGAAGTTTTTACTGCAGTAGTGGGGACTGAATCTAGTATTTTTTAAAATAGTATGGAAAGGAAAAATAATATTTCCTGTGCCCCTCCTTATCTGTTGAAACCACTGCTAACAGTTTCTGGATTGCTCTGAAAATAAATTGCATCTGCATTGAATCTTATATCAAAAGGCAAACAATGGTGTGACTCCCAAGGAGAAGAGCATTCTGATGTTTATTAAGATAAAAGCCATCATTTAATTATAATAATTTTATCTGAAAATTCTAGTACTCAAAGCATAAGTTGTGGCAGATATTCAAATATGGCTCTCAAAACCCTTTTGTGTAATAGTTCAGCCTAAAATGGAAGAGGTCTTCATGGAAGAGGTCTTCATAGACAAAGGAAATGGTAGAATTTTTTTTTTCTGGGTAGAAAAATCTGAGAACTTTCTAATAGTTTGGGAAATTCTAACAGTGAAACTTCACTGAAGCAGTATATTAGTTTATATGTCAAAAAATGAGGTATTTCCCTGGGTCATCCACGCAGGTTGTAAATGATGAAATACGTATAGATGGCCCATGGGTCCTAGTGCTTTTTTCTTGACTAAATTCAGGGATTTAACAGAGACCCTGGAACAGAATAAACTCAACTAATTGGAACACTACAATCGTTGTCATTGCATGTCCTGCACTCAACACAGGAGCCTTCAGAAGTACCCCCAGGTTCCTACTTTGCCCCTCTGCACCTTCTGCCTTCCAGGCAAGAATGCTTTGGAGGGGAAGGAAGGAGGATGGATTCCTTAGTTTTCTAGGGAGGTGAAAGAAATACTCTAATATTCACTTAATCTGATATGTGCTTGCAAATAAAGATTATGATACCTACTCTGTTTGTACTATATGGTTGAGTACATAAATATTAAGATGTGTGTGCGGTGTATCTGGTGCAGTACTGTACTGATGCTAAAGTGAGAACATACATGAGCTTGTGTGTAGGGGTGTGTGTGTGTATGTGTGTGTGTGTACATGTCTTATATATTAAATAAGAGTCCTGAGGAGGCTTTCTCTTATCTCTCTGCATTCTTTCAGGTGAGTGAGGGGAACCAGCCCCCCTGATCCCCCATGTCCCCGGCTTCCCCAGTGTCTAATTATTGGAATGGTGCTACCTGACATCCCTGTCAAGTCTAGCATCTCTCTCCCTTCTTTGTCTTTTCAATGACCCTAACTGCAGAGCGTACTCTGAAAGCAGACACTGGTTTTACTAAGTGTCCCTATTGATCTACAAGCTCAATGAGGCCTTTATCCCATCCTTCCCTACTTATAGGGCCCCTGTTCCAACAGAAAGAACAAAGGGGAGCCCAAATTCCAGAGTCCTTGTATATCACGTGGGCCATCTTGTGCCACTTCGCCTTCCACCCCAGAGGCCGTGCATCACTGACGGTGCATCTCCCAGTGGTTACCCACCCGCAGCCAGCACTCTCCATCCCCATCACATGCCTGGGAAGGAAAAGGCTGTACCCTGGGGCAAGTAGAACTGGGAGAGGGAGCTGTCTTGTGATACTGGCACAAAGCCCCTGCCCCACCAAACAAGCAGGAACTTCTGAGCCTCTCTTGACACATCCTGAGACATGCCAAATTATCCAAGGCATACACTTGGCAGAGCAAACGGAAAAGTGTGTCTGTCTTTCTTCCAGGCAACCCAACAACTGCTAAAGAGGGAAGGTCAAGGTTGCCTCGCCTGCGGAGACTGTACTTTTGAGATGCTCACTTCTTGTTCTCTCCTTCTACTGCAGCAGAGGACAGGGGTGGGTTACAGTGAACTCCTCTCTCACACCCAGGACCCAGATACATCTCCACAGGAAGAAATGGGGGCAAACTCATTCTCTTCTTCTCCTAGAGCCTTGTGACAGCAGCCCAGGAAGGGGTCCGAAGGGAGAGATTCCAGATGTATTTGGGTTCTTTATTATTGCAAAACTGTCTTGGCACAGCAGTACCCAGGGCAACTTGTGAAGAAGCAGAGGCAGAACTGGGCAGGCAAATGCAGACCTGGCTCAGGGGAAGGAGCGTTTGTCGTACTTAGTGGTGCTGAAAAGAAAGAAGATGGAACAAAATAGACCCACAACTAACTAGAATGAGACGAAAGAGAGTGTATCTCACATTTTTTCTTTTTTTTTTGTGGGGGGGGGACCTATTCTGAAATTACAACTGTAGACTAAGAAACCCTGCATGAAGCCCTGTGCAAGTTATATGCATGTGAGTTAGGCGTGAGGTACTCTAGCCAGAATCACAGACCAGCCAAGGCCAAAAGAAAACGTTGAAGCCTGCTGAAAGAAATCAGTGTTCGGGTCTCCTCCGGGGACCAAATGAACAAGTGTGTTCTGAAAAAAATATTATTGAAACTCATAGCCCCAAGACATTGTTGGTTTGTGTCAGTCGAAGTAATTACTAAACTAATTTCACTGTGTTGCTGAAAATGCCTTCAGCTTGATCCTGATGTGGGAAGAACTGTGATGAGTGAAAACAAAAGCAGGTTTCCTGCTTTCTTTAATTTACTTTGGTGGCAATTCTCCCTTCCTTTGTTAAACCACAGGACTCAGGAATTCACCCAGGGTGGTAAATGTAATAAAGAAGAAGAAGAGCCTATGTACTGTCATGGGTATCTTCAGGGAGTATGAGATAGCCCAGAGACTAACCGGGACAAAGGAACTCTTCCTGTTCAGCAGATAATACCATAGATCAATAGATCCTAAATTACCTGTGCTCCAGAACCACTTAGGAAGATTTTATAAACTACAGGGCCCCATGCTCCACCAGAGATAACCTAATTCAGTTCATCTGCCTATGATCAAGGCCTTTCTAGTTATTCAATCTGAGTTCACCTATTCAACAGCCATTCAATAGGCACTTATGAATCAAGGTTGTCAGCATATAGCAATAAATAAAGCAAAAACAACCTCAACTTTTATGGAGTTTGTATCTAAGAAGAGACACCAAAAAAATCAGATAAATAACAATGGCATGTTAAGAAGCCAAAGGGAAAAGAATAAACAGGAAGAAATAATGGAATTTTTAAGGGGAATCAAATTTTAAACTGAGTATCTGGGAAAATGATATTTTGGAAAAGAACTAAGGTATTAGAAAGTCAGAAGCAAGCAGAAACTTGAAGGAAACACACTACAGGTAGCCAGAAAAAATGTCTGCAAAAGTCCTGAGTAGGGATGCAGCCAGTCTGGGTTCCCTGAGTAATGAGGAGGGTCATGGAGGCTAAAGGAAACAGAGGGAAAAGCAGGAGGAGATGAAGTCGGAGAGACAAGGCGGAGCCTCGCAAGCAAAGCGATCTCTAGCTTTGCTTTTGGAAGGTTTGGGCAGAACAAGATCTAATTTGACTTTTGTAGTACCACGCTCTGCTTTGATGAAAACAGAGTGAAAGGGAATGAATCCAGAAACGCATCACTGTGCAATCTGTTCTGTAATCCAGACCTGGTGGCTTGGACTGGGATGGAGGACAAAAAACAGCCAACAGGGTATGCTGATGGATTTGATCAGAGGGCCAGGAGAGAGAAACACGTTGATATTGCCTTCATCAATCTGAGGCAAGGACATAAACAAATTGTCTCTCAAGGATGGGAAAGACTAGGGAAGGGGGAGGCCAGGGCAAGGAGAATTAGTAGGAGCCCAGTTTCAGTCGTGTTACCTTTGAGCTCCTCATTAAAATCTAAATCATCATGTTAAACAGGTGGCTGGACTAGAGCTTGGGGACAAGTCTGTACTGGAAATATAAATTTTGGGGGCCGGGGAGATGGTTCAGTGGAATAAGCACTTCCTTGGCAATCACAAGGGCCTGAGTTCAATCCTCCTGAGTTCTGCAAAAAAAAAAAAAAAAAAGAAAGAAAGAAATATAAATTTTGGTTTCATCAACATGTACCTAAAGCCCTGAGTCTGAATAGCATCTCCAAGGAACTGTGTTACATAGAAAAGAAAGATTCATGGTCTGGTGAGGGCACACTCGTGATATCACGGACGGCACTGGCTTTTACTGTCTTCTCACAAGGCAGAGGGACAGAGGCATTTCTTTTTGAGACAAGGGCTCCCTAAATCACTGCACTGTCCAAGCTGGGCTCAAACTTGAGATCCACCTACCTCAGCTTCTCAGGGTCCCAGGATTACAGACGTGTGTCACCACACCCAACTAGAAGCTTTGTGCTATGAACGTGCAAATCCTGTTCACTTACCCTCACTATCAAACCACATCCAGAGGCATCACCTTCTAATGCCATCACAGCAGGAGTTAGGGTTTCAATGTGAAAATGTCAGAAAGACATTACATTAACTTCAGATTTTTTTTTCCAGAGCAAAAGAAGGTCAGTACCGAGAGTTGCACACCCCTCCCAGGCCAGATCTCCTCCTCCACACCCACAGCCTCTTCATTATGCTTGTTTTTCTCATTTACTTTGCACCTTTAGATCAAGCCTGATGCTCTCCTGGGAAGCCCTAATTGGAGTTTCCACCATCTGCCATGAAACTCGTCTCCAACAAACAGCCTTCCACGGGGACCGACTCTATCAGCAAAAAACGAGCAAAGGCTCTGCAGATGCAGTCGGAGCACAAGGGGCTCATCTGTCTTATTAAGCATTGAAACCTGTCACTAATTTTCACAGAAACTGAGAACTAGATTCTGCTCTGTCTCTGCATGGTGCTTCTGTTTGCATCACCAGGAGCTGTTTATCCACACCAACCAGGAGAGCCCAGTCAACAAACAACCGAAGGAAGACAGCAGCACCGGCCACGAAGCGGGGGAAATTTGCTAAACTTGTCTAGTCCTAGGCAGATGGATGGGAAGGTTGGGTGGAGGTACTGGGGGACAGGGAAAAGATCTGGGATTAGGGGCGGGGTCAGGAGTGAGGCTGGAAGCAGGAGACAGTCTCTGTTTTCTAACTGAGCCAACTGGGGAGAGAACACGTTGATTCCCAGATGGACAACTTTCATCCCCCGTAATGAAAATTATATACATATATGGCTTGTAATTTATGCTAGATACTAGATTTTATAATTATTTACTGCATTCAGATTTTTATTAAGATACCTTCATTGTGCATGTACATATATCTACATATACATGTATAGCAAAAATTCTATTGCTATTTCCATTTTGTTTATTTTATTTTATTTTTTGGTGCAACTGGGGATTAAACTCAGGCCCTTGCACTTGCCAGGGAAGTGCTTATTCTACTGAGCCATCTCCCTGGCCCCGCTAGTTCCATTTTAAATTGCAAGAAAGATTAAGCCACTCAATGTCACCCCGCTGCCGCGGTGCAGAGAGAGCACTGGAGCCCGAGGTCTTGGCCATTGTACTGTGAGTCTGACATCTCTCACCTTGGTACAAGGAAACACTTCCTCTGCTGGTCCTGATGCCCTGATGATCCTCACATCTTGGGCTTCTCATGTCATATACCACAGTGAGCTGCTTTTCTTGCTTCTATTTCTAATAAAAAGTATTCCTTTTTATTATTATTATTATTTTTTTTTTTTTTTGTGGAACCAGGGATTGAACTCAGGCCCTTGTGCTTGCCAAGGAAGCGCTTATTCCATTGAGCCATCTCCCCGGCCCTCAGAGTATTCCTTTTCTTTCTTTCTTATTTTCCAAATTGACAGGTAATTGTATAATTTGGAGGGTACAATACGATATTTAAAATATGTACTTGAGGGCCAGCCAGATAGCTCAGCAGACTACAGCACCTGCTTAGAGGGGCACAAGGATCGGGGTTCAATCCCTGGCATGCTGTACCAGCCCTGCCCCCAGGGCTTGCTGAGACAATGAATGAGACTGGGCGTAGTATCACCTACCTGTAACCCAGCACTTGGGAGACTGAAAACAGGAGGATTCAATCTGTGTAGTGAGACCCTGTAGAACCCTGTACTAAATACATAAAAAATAAATAAATAAATAAATAAATAAATAAATAAATAAATAAATATGTACTTGCTATGGAATGGCTAAACCAAGACAATTAACACAAGTGTCGCATATATTTATCACTTTTATAGTGAGAATGTTTCAGATTTACTTTTTGACCATTTTGAAGCATACATTGTTATTATTTATAGCCAACATGCTGTGCAAAGGTCTCAAAAACTTAGCAATGCAGCCTAACTGAAACACTGTACCAGTGCAGGGGCCAGGGGTTCAATTCCCAGGCCTGCCCTGCTGCCCCGCCCCTGGGACACACTGAGACTGGGCGTGGTGGCTCACCCCTGTAATCCCAGCTCTTAGGAGGCTGTAAATAGGCGGATCACTACAAGTCCAATCTAGTAGTGAGACCCTGAACACCCTGTACATCCTCCCCTAAAATACAGAGAACAAACAATAAAAAATAAAATGCTATACCCTTCAACCACCTCCCCAACTTCTAGTAACTTCCATTCCATACTTCTCTAAGTTGGCTTTTTTAGATTTTCATTTAAGTACAATTGTGCAGTATCCCTTGCTCTGGACCTGGCTCATTTCACTCATATCAATGCCTTCTAGGCTCATCCATCACTGTGGTCAGGATAGCAAATTTCCCCAAAAGGATCTTGTTCTAAAGGCCTGGCCCTGGATGAACAAACCAGAAATGGTAGAACCTTTAGGAGGTAGGATGCACTGGGAAACCCTTAAGTCACTGGGGGTGTACCCTTAAAGGCACTGTGAGATCCTGTCTGCTTTTTCTTCTGTTTTTGGCCATGAAGTGAGCACTGTGCTCCACCACATACTGCCCAGGATTTGGCCCATGCGATCATAAATGTCCAAATCTCTTCCTAAAGCTGAATAGTGCTCCAAGCTGTGTAGGCTCCTCATGCTCTTTACCCACTCATGGACATATAAGTTGCTTCTATACCTGGCCACTATGCATAATGCTACACTGAGTATGGGAGTGGTGAAATTAGTGTGCTAATTTCACTTCCTTGAAAATAGATACAGATATATAGATGTTATACACATATATACCTATTGGATTGACAACTTTTAGTCAACTTGTAACACCAAGCTGAACTGAATAAGCATGGTGCTGGATGTGGGAGGAGTAGCTCACGACCTTGTTGTTGCTGAGAATGGCTACATTTCACTTTGGGGGAGCTCTAGTCCTTACTCTGAGCACTGCTTCCTGACTCCAGAGAAGATGGTGCACAGTTCAATGTCCCAGAGAAGTGTGTCAGCTGGCTTTCCTGAAAGGAACTCAGCTGTTCTCACTGTCAGAGGAGCTTGGGACCCTGCTGTCACTGAGGATGTCAGTGGGGAGCGCTGGTCTTTACCTTGAGGGTCGCTTCCTGGCTCCAGCACAGAGCCCTCAGCCTGCTGGCACAGGTCCTTCAGCCCCCTGACACAGCCTTTCTAGCTTCCATTGCAGACCTTTGGGCCTTCCCAGCACAGATCCTTGGAGCAGACTTGCACAAAGCATTGCCCTGCGCTCTAGGCCTCCAGGTGGGCTCATGGAGGGCATTGTCCTGAGCTCTAGGTCTTCACCTGGACTCATGCAGGACATTGCTATGGGATCCAGGCCCTCAGCTGGATTCTTTGGGTCTTTTGTGTGTGGATAGATTTCTTGCACTGGTTGTATTTTACTCTTTGGGACACTATTATAAAATAATACTATAAATTGTGTACCCTGTATTGTTTCCTTGCAAATGCTGACCACAATTGTGTGTGTGCATGTCTGTGATTCTTAAACCATATGATGATTTTATCTTTAGATTTCTGAAGAGCCTTTAGACATTTCCTGTAAGGCTGCGCTAACTTCCATTCTCTCCAGTGATGCACAAAGTTTCTCTTTTCCCCACATCTTCAGCAACAGTTGTAAACTTTTGTCTCTTGGCTAAAGCCAGCCTAACAGGCACGAGGTAATAAATATCTCACTGAGGTTTTAACTGGCATTTCTCTGATGAAGGGTGATGTTGAGTATTTTCTCATGTACCTATTGGCCATTCATAATGTCTACTTTTAAGAAGTGTCATTCTAAGTTATTTGCTCATTTTTTAAATCAGGTTTCGTTTTCTCACTGCTGCTGTATTGTGGATATGTCAGGGTTATACAATGCTGTGGCGTACTTACCAGACCAACCAATTGGGTTCTGCACCCTAACAAATTCCATAATGAATAATGGATTCGTTATGTGCCACATAATCTGCAAAAAAGAGACTTCCTTTGCTGAGTGCAAGGGGCAGTCACTTAACCTACTACCTTTCATTTCTCAGGTAAGTAAAGATAAATTTCCCAAGAATTCATCACCAGGCAAAGTGCTTTAAGATTTGCAAAGGAAGTTTTATCTCTGCAACTCTGTGTCCTCCTTAAATACGTGTCAGGTTTAGCTAAACATTCTTGATGACCAGGCTGTTGAAACAGGTCACTACCTCACGTAGCAAGCAAGCTAATGAACCCCCTAAATGTCTGCCCACTTCATAATGCCTTTTTCATCTATAATAATGTGATAGCCTTTTTATTTAAATGAAAAGTCATTTTTGCTTTAAGCCCTTTACATAGAATGCCATTTAAGACTTAAAGAATTCAATCAGAAATAGACCTAAGTGAGCTACTCAAGCACATCCAAAGTCAACAAAATGCAGAGCACCATTCTGGAGTTATAAAGCATTTAGAAAAATGCCTGAATTTCAGAACTGTTGCAGAATGAAACCTCAAATTTCCTCAAGAAAGTTTCCAATGGAAATATTATTCTTCCATGGGTGCCAGGAAGCAGCTGCTTATGTGAAGAGAAGGCCATTTAGAAGAGTGATGAGAAGCTTTAATTAAAGCCCGTCTGCTGTTTCACTGTTTCTGACTATTAAACACAGTTTGTGTTATTAACATAATACTTGGAAGTGTAATTGCCTTCAGGTTTTGTTTGTTGGGCTGCAGGCCCACTGTTTCTATAGACTGTCTTCGGGGTGTCCTTTTGTATCAGGCTCCACTTGGATTAAAAAGGAAATAGGCTCCGTATATCACACATACTTACATGCAATACTTCTGTACAATACATACATACATATATACAGCATACTTACAAGCAACATACATACTATGTTATCGATCAATTTTTTAAAACTTGTTATTGCATTTTTAAAATGGTAAAAAAGTTCAAATTCACACAACAATAAGGAAGCCAGTTGTTACTGAATACAAGGTGCTCTAATTTTCAGACAACATCAGATTGAGTTGGGAGAAAAATTTAATGGAAGGCTCACCAGGCCCCATAACTATAACCTTTCAGATGAATCAGAACCACACCCCCATAGCGAGCTCTGAGGAGTCCTTGTCTTAGTAAATGCTCTGTATGATGTTAAGACACCCTCGTAGCGCTTTCCCCTGCCTCCCTCCTGCAGAGGAAATCACGTGCACTGACAAATTTAATGTCCTGAGAAGTCCCAGGTTTGAAGGTTGTTTATTGGTTTACTTGAAGATCAGCTTATGGAACTTTGTGCATCCAGATTTTTGACTATAGAAAACTTTTCATTCTCATGCCCGATCATCACACAGAACTAGCACCTTCACTGAAGACACAACTGGAGAAAGCCTCAAGGGGCAAGAATTTTTTTAAGAATTAGCTTTTCTTTTGCAGTACCAGTACTCAGGACCTTGCACTTTTCAGGCAGTCGATATTTTTTATACACAATTTCTGAAAGTTCTTTTTTTAATCTCTAAAAGGAGCACATACATTTAATTGCATAAAAGTTAAATTTTCTGTACATTCTTAGTCTTTCTATCAATAAAAATCATTCACTAGCCATGAAAATAGAAAAAAGATTAAAGAAGGATAAAGTATATGCACCAGAAAAGTAAAAAGAAGACATCAACAAAAATTCACAGAAGACATAGAAATGACCAATAAACATAAGGAATTCTTAGTCTGACCAATATTCAAAAAATGCAAACATAATAAGTTGCTATTGTTCTTTTACCAAATGGGCAAATAACTTTTAAAATGCGCTTTGTATAGAAAGGCAGAGGCAAGGGCACCTTCCTGTCCCTCATGTGGACAACTTCTCAAATAGGTCCTATTCCTTGCAAATCACTTCCATTCCTGAGGTTATATTTAGATGGATTTATGTACATATTGGTCACTATTTTATTGTAATGAAAAATGTCTGATAATAGAAAACTTATTTAAAAATGGCATATAATGGAAAATATTCCATGCTACCATGAAAAAAAAATTTCCCTGTAGTACTATGAGAAAACACCAATACAGCGTTCAATGGGAACCAGAGTCATTATATTTCAATAATTATGTACGTATATGAAAAGAAGTAGATTGAAAGGAAATATGTCAACCCAAATAGTTCTCCCTGGATATTTCAGAGATTTTTCTAAATTATCTCCCATAAAAGGAAAGTATGGCTAGCATCACCAAGTAAACAACTGATTTCACCTTTATTAATTATCTGGAAATTGTTTCTAATTAGCACATTGATTAACAATAAATAGGTGCTTGTAAAGTAGCTTTGGAGAGTTGTTTTTGAACTTGTTAACTCTACTTATATCCTTGACTAAAAGTCTTTTCACACATTTTAGAACAGATTAATCCCTAGTACATATATGTGTCACCACAACTACAGATTGATATTAACTCTTGGCCATTATGGTGACATTTTATTCAGGAAAAAACCTGAAACAGAAAAACAGATCTATTCCTGAATAATGCATTCTTTCAAATGACTAAGAAGATGTGGTGTAATTTTTCCAGACTACATTTCACTTAGGCACATAAAGGAAAAATAATAATTCATAGAAAACATTCAAAGAAGAGCTGAGGAAGTCACTCCCTTCACCCATTTAATTTTTTTTTACTTATTTATTCAATTTTTTTTAGATAGGGTTTCCTCACTCTCCATTCTTCTTTCCATTGTCCTCAGAGGCATAGACAACCACTAAGCAAACACCCAGGTCACCTCAGGCGCCCTGGGCGAGAGAACGCACCCGGTGAATCCCCGGGCCTGAACTTCAGCCACCTTCACCCTGCTCAACCTTACCACGGTTCGTGAATAAGCATTCCGTCTCATGCATGTGATTACGATCAGAGGGAATTCTCGGAAAGGAATGCGCGTTGAGAGCCCCTGGGACGACTCAGCACGCTGTCAACCATCCCTGCCAATCATGCCTAGAGATTCAGGGGAGCAACCTGGATTGCGGTGCGTCCCCCTTAGGTTCCTAAAGCCTGACTTATGGGGTGGGAGGTGGGGGGCGGGCTGTGTGCTGCATGCTGGGCTTCTGCTTTCCTGCCCCCCACCACCCTTTCTCTGCTCATGCCATATTTTTGTCAGCTCAGCCTTGCACTGAGCACCACTTCCTGCGACCTGCAGCAAATGCGGCTGCTCTCCATTGCCATCCGGTGTGCACGCGGCGTGCGTCGCCCATCACACACAGGAGCCTGGGTGATTCCTGCTACATTCACCCCTCGGGAACAACGGTAGCTGGGAACACTAAGCGCTAAGAAATGCTCCTAGCGCAGCATCTGCTGCTGACGAGCTCCAGGTCGGTGTGCGCTGTGTTTCTCCAGTATTCCCCACTGCTCTGATTTAGCAGCTCGTTACTGAGTGTCGATGTTGTATTTATTACTGACAATGCTGAAGATACGGCAACTCTGTTAGCTCTCGAGTCCCTAGAACTCTGTGCTGAGATTACAGCCCCTCCTCGTTGTGAAGTACAAGGTTCGTATTCCTATTTCATCACTGCTTTCCTGGGGTAAATGTTCTCAAAGATGGAAGTTAAAAAGCCCTTCATGCCTTTGCAAGCAGCGTTGTGGTGCGATTCCGCTGCTCGCCAGCCCTCGCGCAGTCTTACCATTGAACCTCGGAGTTAGATGGCCGCTGGATTTTACATATGATTCTTACTGCACGCAAGTCATTTTTAGAGAAATAAGTTTTTCAGCCTTATTCTAATATTCTAATATAAATTCATCCCACTTCATAATTAGATCTTGTCAATAGATAAAAGATCATTATTTACATTATGAAAGGTTCCTTCTATTTATCAAAAGATTCATTGTAAAGAACATTACTGTAAGGGCTGGCCTTCTATTACAGTTAAGACCCTTCAGCTTAGAACAGTTTCATCTGCCTGTCGCTTTTCAGGACTGAGCTTGGATCCTCGACGGGCCCTGCACATCTCTATCGCAGCGCTCTCCAGAGCGGGAAGCCCCTCAGTTCGACTCAGTAAATCTGGGTAAGAGAGAAAAAGGCACAGCCAAGGAGAAGCAGAGAGCATGCAGAAAAGACAGAATGAGTTAAGAAACAGAGACTGAAAAACATTAAAATTCTCAAATATCTGGTGGAACAGTGCACTAGAGCACCCTATAGGTCGTTCGCACACACAAATGTATAGAAATATAATCCTCACACCCAGAAAAGCTGTGGAGGCCAGAGTCTCTATGTCGTTGTCAGCCTTCACCTGGCCGTGAACTTCTAACTTAGACTTCACTAAAGTTGTTGAATAAATTAATAAATGAACCATGCAACGCATTTGACTCACTTCCACTGAGAGGATGTAACCACGACAGTGGCTTCCCTTCTGTGAATCGTCCTTGGCAGTTACTTTCACTTCCCTCCCTGGCCCAACAGCTTAAATTCTAAAGAAGCGAAAATCTAAATGACTAAGATGTCACCATGCTAAATGACCTTTACAGAACCCAGAACATCTGCTGGCTCTGAGATGACACCACAGAGTGTGACATCCTTCCTTAGTGTCTAGTCTTGTGCGTCTGACTTGGGAGGTTTAACTCGCAGAAAAGTAACAGGCAGGAGGCTGAGGTCCCCTCCAATGCTCCTGCTAGAGACAAAGAAAAGGGAGACATGCCCCAGATGACCTGCCCAGGACGTTACCTTTCTGTCCTTCCCCCAGAGCCCCTTTCCTCCCTACAGAAGCCCTTTTGTGTATCTGAGTCCAGACTAGGATCTTTTATTGAGTAGGGGTGATTGCCCCCCCACTGTCTTCTTGGGGTGCTGGCCCTTGAACACACCTGATCTCCTTCTCACTGTGTCTCACATCCAAGCACTGGCTTTCAAGCAAGGAGCAGCTGAGCCCAGGCCAAGTAACACAGAACACTGGTTTCGCTGCCCATGGGGTAAGGAATGCCACAGGTGCTACCGTCTATTTTTGTGCAATCTCTAATATGAACAAAACAATCAAATCACCATCATTAATCAAATAAGTAGTAATTCGCCCTTTGCCATAATTAGTTATGCTGAGTAGCAGTTAGAGGTAATCTGTTTAGTGTCCATGACTACCAAGAAATCTGAAGAAACAGACTCCACCCAAATCCACTGATCAGAGGCCAAGCTTTTAGCTCTTAACTCACTCCAGCCTGATGACCCATCCTACACCAGGACCAAAGCCCTTTCTCACAGAGAGACCCCTACCTGCCGAGCCCCGCTGTCTGCCCACACTGAGACAGCGCACCAGGCAGTGCGGCCTAGGACTGTCTCCCAACACTTGCCTGCAAGTCCTCAGGGATGCAGACTGTACTAGAAACAGCTGTGGGTTTCGATCTCAATAATCCATTTAAACTGGGAATAAGCTACAGTACATGCAGAGGCCCTGAGAGACACTTCTGAGATTTTTTCCCTGTAGCTAATGGCCATTTCTCTATGTTGTAAGCCTAGAAGCCAATTCCAATAGGAATTGTGACTGTTTATATGCCCAAATTACCTTTTCTCCCCTAGTAACAAAAGACAAAGAAAGGGCCAGCCAGATGGGTCAGCATATTAAAGCACCTGCTTAGGCAGAACCAGGGACTGGGGTTTGATCCCCGGGCCTGTGGTGCCGGACCCACCCTTGGGGCACACTGAGATGGCAATTGAGACTGGGCCTGGTGGTGCTTGCCTGTAATCCCAGCACTTGGGAGGCTGAAAACAGGAGACTCACTATGAGTCCCATCTGTGTAGTGAGACCATGTAGACCCTGTACTAGATACATTTTTAAAAAGACAAAGAAAAAGTGGGTAAATAAAATTCATGGATAAGCCCAAACCTTGAATTTTGGAGCAACAAATTTTGCCCACAAACTGGATCAGAGTAGCCCAACAAGAAGCCAGAGTACAGAGCTGTACAACTCCCGTGTCAGCTTATTTTCCCTCGTCCTGCAAGCTTGCACGGCTTCTATTCTGTCTGCCCCTCACCCTGCTGCTATATCAGTTTCCAGCATAGGCGCTTATTAAGCAAAGCAGCGAAATTCACATGTCACAAGAAAAAAAGCTTTTAAAATTGGTTTACACAAAAGAGGAAATTGTCTTTGTCCTTTAGGCTACTGTAGTGCTGGGCTTCCTGAGGTGGTTTAGGTCTCCCCTAGGGCTTCGTGTGTGTGCTACAGTGATAACAGGATGAATTTGTTCACTGGCTAACAAGCCCAGAACCCACTTGTGGTTGGCAGCTGCCAGCACAGCCCCCAAGGACTGTCACTAATACTGCCTTGCAGCCAGCAAATAGCAGCAAGAACAAAACAAACATTCAAGAAAGACTGAACAATCTTGATTTTTTAATGGCTAAAAATAGGCCATGTCTTTAAGATAAAAGAAATTATGGGAAGCTTTGAGAGGGTTTCTCTTTTGTTTGCTTCTGGAAGACTGCTAGTCCTAAAAATACATTCTGCTTATTATCGCTACAGTCGTTCACCTGACCCGTTCAGTCTGGTAAGAGAATTGCTCGCAGTATCATCACAGTTGTTTTGGGTAAAGGAGTGGGGAGACCCGGTGATTGCCTCCCCCAAGCCCTAATCCCCAAGTCATTTATCATGTCTTGTTATCCTCCTGCATTGTTTAATCCTTCCTCTCTGCCGTCCCAGCTGCCATGTCAGTCTTTCGGGCTTTATAGAACTTCCCACTTTATTTCTGCTTTCTTCTGCACCTGCTTATCAAGTTCTTAAAATCGTTTCACTCCACTGTTCAAAAATCTGCAACGCTGAAGTTGTAGAAAGATATATACAGATCTATCTATCTATCTATCTATCTGTATGTATGTATGTATGTATATATTTAAATGCTTCTGATATAGTATTGGTTAGAAAAAGCTTGAGCACTCTCTGAACTTTCTTGTCTTCCAAATCTGCACTGGGAAGACCCCTGACTCCCTGACTTAGCCCTACACAAGACCGTATCACCGCAAAAATATCAATGGTTTCCATTCTGATCTCACGTGTTTTACAAAGATTGCATATGAATTTTACATTTTACATTTTATTTTAATTATCTCACATGATTGTGATCCCAGTGCTCAGGAGGCTGAGGCAGGAGGATCGTTATGAGTTCAAGACCTGGGCTACAAAGGGAGCTCAAAGCCAGCCTAAACTGCATACTGAGACCCTATCTATAAAATAAAAATAAAACAAGTTTTATTTTAACTAACATAATAATACATAATAATACAAATTAGTGAAGTACATTGTGGTATTTCCATAAATAAATTTTATAACCAGAAAAAATAATAAGCATCATTTTTCAACCATTGTATACTGTGTGAAGATCACGCAGTTAGTCTGATGTATAAACTCCTCTAAAATTCAGGATTAGCCCATGTTTTTTTGCTGTTCTTCAATATAAATTTTAGGATGCTTTAGGATTCCTTCCTCAGGAAAGAAAATAGCCCAGCAGCACTGCAGGAGAGTAGGGGTGTTCAAAAGATGCCAGCCTGAGAACCCTAGAAGGAATAGTCTTCATTCCATGTGGTAGAAGAAAAATGGAATAAAAAGCAACGCCCCATCAGCAGGAGACAAGGGTGAGACAGAGCTAAGCCTCTGTCTGGTCCTTGTTACAGAAGCTGCAGGAGAAAGTCCCTTGCAGCTGCAGTGAGCCGTGGCCTGCAAGGCCCTGCCGCCACGCTGCCCACAGCACAGGTAAATGAGTGGGTGAAGGTCACCCATCGCTGCCCCTGCTGCCCACAGACTCAGAGTCACACAACACCAGCAGGATCGCTGGAGCAGCCAGAATGAACACCTACCAACCACTGCACGCCTGCTCCAACCTCATTCCCGAGTCTCAAATTCCCCGGCCACTCCACAAGTCGACGCCATGCACCCCTACACCAGCCATGGGGCTTATTTAACCAGAACACAGGAGAGATACAGTGGGAGAAAGTTGAGCTGATAAAACAAAGAAATGAGTAAAATGTTAAAATAGAGACACAGTGGATTCTAGGCATAGGCAGAAACTAGTATAAAAGCAAGAAAAATAATAGCAAAAAGAAAATGAACAGAGGAAAATATGTAATCTGCAAAGTGGTGGTATCTAGGATAAGAATGGTATGGAGGGACACTAAGTAAGACTACTTCTTGTTGGAAAGGGAACAGCTGGCTGACCCAGAATTTAGTCGCTCTGACAAGGATCTGTTTCCTTGACTAGCAAGAAAATTAAAAATACAACTGCCACATGAAATGAAGAATATTGCCTAAGATCTTGGGTAGGACATGAGCTAAAGAAGAAATTGGAAGGGCAGGCCAAAGAGCTCAGTGGATTAGAGCACCTGCTTAAGCAGATGCAGTGGCAGAGGCCTGGCCTGCTGTGCCAGCCCCGCCCCCAGGGCACACTGAGACAAGACTGAAACTTGGTGTGGTGGCGCACACCGGAAATCCCAGCTCATGGGAGGCTGAACACAGGTGGATAACTACGAGTCCGATCTACATAGTGAGACCCTGTAGACCCTGTACTAACATACCAAAAAAAGAGGAAATTGGCTGACTCCACAGGAGTCCCAACCCAAAATTCTTGTACCTCTGAACCTTTAAAGCCATGTCTCAGTTTATGCGGATTTCCTGAAAGATGGCAGAGTGGTAAACAGCAAAGAAAGAGCTTCTCCAAGACTTGATGTCCAGTCATGAATATAGCCATGTGAGGAAGAGAACAAAGAGGGAAGTGGGGCCCCAGGACTCAGGACCCAGGGCCCAGGACTCAGGAAGGATCTGAAGCAAGAACTAAAGCCCAGAAGGAGTGTCAAGAGAGAAACTTCAACAAAGAAAGAGAAGGCAGGTGGCGCTTTCTCCCTGAGCCTGGATACACTGTATGGGAGGGGTTGTTTGAACCTGAAGACCCCCTGACTGCTGGTGACCCAGAGGCCCCCACACAGAAGCACACCAGTGCAGTAGAGCAGTGGACTTCAGCGGCTGGTGAGTTGCTCCCACTGAGACTTCACATAGCAGAAGGCAAATGATCAGGAGCCATCTTGGAGAGAGATCAACCAAGCTTGGGACTCAGAGTAACTGCTGGCTTCACCTGGTGGCTCCCAGATGAGTTCAATCCCATGGGGCCACAGGCACTTCTGCAGGCTGGGCAGGCCTGCTTCCAGTCTCACTGTCAGAGGCCAGCCTGAACTTCAGTGGAAGTAGGGATGCAGGATCCCGAGGATCGCCCACTACTCCAGCATGAAGTTGCCACAGGATTCCCGGGGTGACCAACACGGACCTGGCCTCTGTCTACCTATATTGTTTACCAGGGATGGCAGAGTCACACTTGGAAGTGGACTCCTTTTCTTTCTTTTTATTTTTTTTTTTTTGTGTTTCTTGTTTTTTCTTTGTTCTTGTTTTTATACAAGTGTAAACATGGTTTCTAGGGGGTTTTGTTGTTCTTCTTCTATTCCAGTCCTGTTTTCACTTCTTCCATCACCCCCTCCTGTCTTCTGCACCAGTTTCCTAAAGTTTGTGTGATCCTCCATTGTCTCCCAACTTTGTTTCTAGTTTCCTCCTTTTCTTCTATTTCTGTTTTTTGTTTGTTTGTTTATTTGTTTTTGCCCTAACTCCTTTTACATTTCTCCCCTGAGGACAAAATCATCATGGTGAGGGCTTATTTACTGCATACAATTTTACAGTTCATTTTAGATTTTGATATGTAACCACAAATCTAGTTCATATGATTAGATGTGGGAAGTTAATGGTTACCAGTTCAACATTTTCTAGGTTGTGTTTGATGTTATTATTATTCCTGATTGTACAACATTAGCCAAACTGACATAATTGTTCTAACCACTTGCTCTTCCTAGTATATCAAGACTGAGATTGCCTAAAGGTCATAAAAAAACAATGTCCCAGAGCCAAAGAGCCAAGGCTTCTTTAATTTATCCCGAATAAATTAAAGAGATAGGATTTTTCAACAGACTCAAAACCTAGAAGCCTGCTACACCTAGAAGACACCTCTGAGAAGTACTCATTCCCTAAAAGTTCTAAATACTAGCAATAATACTACTCACCATAGGGAATTTACAAGCATCCACCCAGGAATTAAACTAAAATAATAATAATAATAATAATAATAATAATAATAATGCACAATAGGAAGACACTTAAATAAGATGCAACCCCAGATGCCCAGATCACCAAAAGCAGTACAGTAGAACAATCCAAAAGCCACCAAACTGGATACTATGAAATGATAACAACAAAGCAAATAAATAAGGTTCTAATGAATTCTCAGAAAATGAGAAATAATCCCTCAGATAACTGCAGAGATGCTGACTGTGATGAAAGACATGCTTTATGAAGCTAGACCACATACAGATTTTAAAAAATAGAGGATCTTATCAAAAGGATTGAATGCCTGAATGTCCAACATGGAAAAGGAATGTAATCCATAAAAAAATTCAAACACACACCCAGGAGATTAAAAAATTTATTAAAAGTATAAGTAGCAGAATGAGCCAATATAAGGAAAGAATCTTATCTATAGAAGACAGGATTTTGGTTAGTGCTCATGAAAAGTAAGATTTCTTAAAAGCAGTAAGAGTCCACAAGAGCAATCCAGCAGATGCTACATGATGCAAAGAAGAGTAACATAAAATTGATCAGTCCATGAAAAATCAGGAGATGGTTCAAATCACACAAAAAACCTGTTGACAGATATCATAGCAAAAAACTTCCTGTCAGGAAAAAGAATGTGACATACAGTGAGGCATATAGAACTCCAACTAGCCATCATTAAAAAATCTACAAGGTATATCATAGCCAAGATTCCAGAAATTCAACACAAAATGGAATATTAAAAGCTATTAAAGAAAAAATATCACCCATAAATGAAAATCCATCAGAAACACAGCCAACTTCTCGATACACACCTTCAAGTCAAGGAGAGTTTGAAGTAAAGTCCAAGCCCTAAAAGAAAACAACCTCCAACCCAGATTGATGTACCCTACAAAATAATCTTTCAAACTTTATGAAGAAATGAGATGTTTTCATGTCAAAGAACACCTGATGAAATTCACGCACACAAAAACAGAACTCTAAAATGTTCTGAAGGACATTCTAGAAAGATATAATAAGTACTACAACCCTATGAACCCCAACAAAGTGAATCCACCAGGCAAAGTAAACAATTAAGCAGGAAAAAGGGGGGCAACAACAGGAAAAAAATGAGAAAGGTAAGTCAATGTATGTCAGTTACAACCATCAATGTTACTGCTATCATAGCAGAAAACTTCCTGTCAGGAAAAGAATTTAACATACAGTTAAGTGAGATATATACAACTCCAATTAGACATCATTAAAATAATCTACAACAAGGTGAATCCACCAAGTAAAGTAAACAATTAAGCAGGAAAAGGGGACAACAACAAGAAAAGGATATGAGAAAAGAAAGTTAATATATATCAGTTATAACCATCAATGTTACTGATTTCAGTTCACCAATCAGAAGAAACAGGCTAACAAAATGGATCAAGAAGCAAGATCCAACAATATGATACATACAAAAAAATTCAAAACAATGTTTATAGATTGAAAGTCAAAAGTTGGAAAACAACACTCCATTAAACAGGAAAAAAAAAAAGCAGGAGTGGCTATTGTATTTGCAGACAAAGTGGATTTAAAGACTAATTAAGAGAGAGAAAGATCACTACATCCTTGCAAAGGGAACAATCCAAGAGGAAGAGGTGACAATCATAAATATATATGTAGCAAATACAAGTGCACCCAACTATACAAAAACAATTAAAAGACATAAAATATCAAATAAGCACTAATACAAATGTAATGCGGGACATCAATACCTTGCAGTCAGAAATGGACAGATAAACTACACAAAAAGTCATAATGAAATATTAGAAATGAATCAAACTTTTGAACAAAAGGACTAAGTAGAAAGCTACTGCATGTTTCACCCCACCTGTAGTAGATTGTTAACTGGTGGTCAACTTGTTACACCCAACTGAAGTGAACTAGCATGTGCTGGGTGTGGGAGGCCCACCTGAGGATGGTTGCCAACAACATAAGAGGCAGAACTGGAGAAGCTGTTGAGAGGCTGTTAGGGAAGCAGTTTGGAGAAGCTATTGGAGCTGTCAGAAGCTGCTGGTTCTCTTAGGCTATTTTTCTGGAGGACTTGTTATACTAACTTTCCTGATCAACTTGAAGGATCTTGGGACCTCATTGTTGCTAATAATGGATATGGCTCATTATGCAGAGCTCTTATCCTCATGTTGAGCATTCCTTCCTGGCTCTGCAGGGGAAGACGTTGCACGGCTCAGCTTCCTGGAGAAGCTTGTCACATTGGCTCTCCTGATGGGAACTTAGCTCTCCTCATCATGGGAGTAGCTTGGGACCCCACTTTTGCTGAGGATGTCTATGATACTTTTGTAGGGAGCTCTGGTTCTCACCTTGAACATTGCTTCCTGGCTCCAGCTCAGATCCCTCAGCCTGCTATCATAAATCCTGCTGGCATAGACTTTCTAGCTTCCACCACTGACCTTTGCGCCTTCCCAGCACAGATCCACAAAGCAGGCCTGCATGAGACATTGTCACAGGTGGTAGGCCTCCTATTGGACTTGTGGAAGGCATTCTTATGAGCTCTAGGTCTTCAGCTGGATTTATGCAGGACATTACTATGTGACTCAGGCCCTCAGCTGGACTCTTGGGTCTTTAATGTATGGACATAGTTCCTGAACTCATTGTATATGATTCTTTGGATGATTCATTATGAAATAATCTTATAAAATGTATCCTGTATTATATTGCTCCACTTAAAAAAAAACACCCTAACCATTATACCACCACACTAGGATATGTATTCTTCTTAGCTGCACACAAGATATCCTCTAAGATAGACCACATACTAATTCATAGAGCATGCGTGCTTAGGAAAATGTAAATGAACTGAAATTATCCCATGCATCTTATCAGACCCTAGGGCAATGAAACTGGAAATCAATGACAATGAAACCACAAGAAATTCATAAACATATGAAAATTAAATAGCACACTCCTCAACAACCAATGGAGCACAGATGAATTTAAAGAAATTGGACAGTTTCTACATTAAACAATAATGCCAATACAACATTCCAGAATTTATGAAACACAATGAAAGTAGTCCTAAACTGGAAATTTATTGTGATGAATACCCATATCAGGAAAATAAACAACTTAATGGTAAATTTCAAACTTTGGGCAGGTCAAGCCTGAGGCTTGTACAAGGGAGAAAATTATTAAGAGCAGATCAAAAATTAATGCTATGGAGACTAAGGAAACAATACAAAAAATCAATGAATTGAAGAGTTGGTTCTTTGAAAGATTAAATAAAATTGAGAAACTCTTAGCCAAAGTTTGAGGAAGAAGAAGAAGAAGAAGAAGAAGAAGAAGAAGAAGAAGAAGAAGAAG
>NW_004524610.1:13629930-13642050 GCF_000260255.1 Octodon degus
GAGAAGGAGAAGGAGAAGGAGAAGAAGAAGAAGAAGAAGAAGAAGAAGAAGAAGAAGAAGAAGAAGAAGAAGAAGAAGAAGAAGAAGAAGAAGATTCAAATCCACAGAAATCTGCAGAAATCCAAAAAATTATCTATACCTAATTTAAAAGCTTGTATTCTAGTAAAATGGAAAGTGAACAAGGAATGGACAGATTCCAAGATATACATGAATTACCAAAGCTGAAGTAAAGAGATATAAAATTATAAAAAAACCAATATTAGTCAGTGAAATAAATTGAAGTTGTCATTCAAAATCTATCAGTAAAGAAAAGCCTAGGCATATTCACTGCTGAATTTACAAGAAATATTCACTGACACATTCACTGCTGAATTTACAAGAAATTTAGAGAAGACCTAACACCACTACTTCTTAAACTCTTTAATTAAATTGAAAAGGAAGTAAATCTCTGAAATTCATACCTGGAAGCAAACATTATCCTGATACCAAAATCAGGGAAGTATTCAACTAATAAAGAGAATTACAGGCCAATTTCTCCAATTAACATAGACAAAAAAATCCTCAGTAAGATAATGGCAAACAGAATGCAGCAAATTGTCAAGAGGATTATGCACCATGACCAAGTAGGTGGGATTCATCCCAGGGATGCAGGGATAGTTCAACATATGTGAATGAATAAATGTACTATGCCATATTAACAAAGCCAAGGACAAAAATCATTTGATCATCTCAGTAGATGCAGATAATAATAGCTTCAGCCTTTGACAAAGTCTAACACCAGTTCATTACAAAAAGTAACCTATATCAATCTGACAAAGATCATCTATGACAAACAGCCAGCATCATACTAAATGGACAAAATCTGAAAGCTTTCACTCTAAAATCAGAGACAAAACAAGGATGTTCACTGTCTCTACTTTTCTTCAACATAGTCCTGTAAACTTTAACCAGAGGAATTAAATAAGGAAAAGAAATGAAGATAGTATAGAAAGAAATTAAATTATCATTATTTGTAGATGACATGATACTCTACATACAGGACCTCCGAGACTCCACTAAAAACCTGATAGATTTAATGAGCAAATTCAGTAGCATAGCCAGATACAAAATCAACACTCAAAAATCAATAACATTCCTGTACATGAATAACAAACTCATTGAGAAAAAACTAGGAGAACAACACCTTTTACAATAGCATCCAAAAAAATTAAATACCTAAAAATCAGTATAATAAAGGAAGTGAAAATCTTTACATTGAAAATGACAGTACTCTAAAAAGGGAAATTGCAGCTGAGGAGATGGCTCAGTGGAATAAACACTTTCCTGGCAAGCACAAGGGCCTGAGTGCAATCCCCAGTTCCCAAAAAAAAATAAAATTTAAAAAGAAATTGAAGAAGATATCAGAAAACAGAAAGATATCCCTTGTTCTTGGATAGGAAGAACCAACATAGTGAAAATAGCCATACTTTCAAAACATATTACACAAATTTAATGTAATCCCAATCAAAATATCAGTAGTATATCTAGCAGAATTAAAAAAAATAACCCTGAAATTCATTTGGAGCCAAAAGAGACCTAGATTAGAAAAGATAATTTAAGGCAAAAAAAAAAAAAAAAAGCAAGACAAGTGATATCACAATCCCTGACTTGAAATTATACTATGAAGCTAGTCTGCTAAAAATAGCATTCTACTGACAAAAAAAAAAAAAAAGCAAACCCAGGGATCAATGGAACAGAGTGGAAAATGCAGACACAACCCCCAACATACTCAACAACCTTACCTTTGAAAAAAGTGCCAAACACCTTCAGTGGAAGAAGGACAGCCTCTTTAATAAATGGTCTGAGGAAAACTGGCTTTCCAAATGCTTAAGAGTAAAACTAGACCCATATATTTCCCTGTGCACTAAATGGAAATCAAAGTGGATCAAAGATCTAAATGTTAAAACAGAAACACTAAGTCTGCTAAAGGACAGAGTAGGTAGAATTCTTGAAGACGCTGGTGTAGACAAGGACTTGATGAGCAAAATTCTTATCACACAGGAAATATAAGGAATCAGCAACTGGGATCTCATGGTATTAAAAGGCACAGCAACAGAAATCACTAGCAGAGTAAAAGAAAAAACCCACAGTGTGGGAAAACATTTCCAGTTGTTCCTCAGACAAAGGACTAATATCTGGAACATATAGAGAATTGAAAGACCATCAGAACCCCCAAATTTAAAGATCCAATTCATAAATGGGAATCTGAAAAACAGACACTTCTCAGATGAAGAAGTAAAAGTGGCAAATAAACATATGAAAGAATATTTAGTACCACTGGACATTTAAGAGATGAAAATTAAAACAACATTGAGATCTCACCCCAGAAAGAATGGCTATCATCAAGAAATCAACCAATAACAATTGCTGGAGGTGCTGGGGATGGGCAAAGGAATCCTTCTCCACTAACGGTAGAAGTGCAGGCTGATGCAATCATTGTGGAAATCAGTATAGAGATTCCTCGAAAAGCCAGGACTGGAGGTCCCGTTCAAGCTGGCTATTCCTCCTCTCGATACCTTCCTGAAAAAACTAAATGCATCATAGCAAACAGCCCAAATGTCTATCAGCTGATAAATAAGACATATTTTTTTTAGTTGAGGAAGTATTACTCTGCCATAAATAAGGATAAGCTTGAGACTTTTCTAGTTAAATGGATGCACCTTGAGGCCATTTGCTCAAGTGAAATAAATTGGACACAATCATTTAAATACTGCATTGTTTCTCTGGTGTGAGAAACCAAAAGTGCAGAAAAGGACCAAGATATATAACGTTGTGAAATAGGGAAAAAGTGTCCAAATGGGAAGGGGAACTTGGGGGAGGGGCTGAAGAAAGGAAGAGAAAAGAAGGAAAAAGTGGAAAGAAAGCTCCTGTAAATAAGGAGGGGAAGAAGGGTTGAAGGGAGGGTAGAAGAATGGAAAGAAAGAATCAAGTTCTAGCAGGTACCAGCACAAATTGCCTATAATGAATGGGATCATTATGTGTACCATAAATGTACTGATAGAATTACTTAATAAATAATAAATAAAATTTGGAATCAGGCATAGTGGAGCATAGTTATAATTCCAGCAGTCTGGGAGCCAGAGGCCAAAACAGCAAAATTGAGCCCAGTCCCGTCCCGGCAACTTAATGACTTAGTAACCCACTTCTGAAAATATAAAAAGAAGAGTGTGGTAGTTGATACATTGTGTCAACTATGCTGAATCCGCTGTTCCCTCCTCGCCTCACTCCCCCACCCCTTGCAGGCTGGCAAGGCCCAACCTGAGGCATGATTTGTTCCACCCTGGGGCACTATTGGGCCTGCCCTGGGGTGCGATTGGTTCCACCCTAGGGCCACGGGTCACCCCAGAGTGACTCAGCACAAAAAGTGTATATAAAGGAGGTGAGGAAGGCTTTCTGGCACCCCTGCCCTGCCCTGCTTCCTTGGAGAAGTCCCAGTCTTCAGAGGAGCCACTCCTAGAAGGAAGAGAGAGGCTTGATGGATGCCGCTGCAGCTGCTGCTCCTCCTCTGCCCTTCATTGTTTTCTGTCCCATGAACTGCTGTCGTTTATCTTGGAGCCAGCAGAATATGAACTGAAACCTCCACAAAATGAGCTAAATAAACCTTTTCTTCCTTCAATTTAAATTCTGGGCATTTGTCCTGGCAACGAGTAAAAAGTAGCTAAGAGAGAGGGTGAGGCTCAGAGTGTAGGCCCATGCAAACCTGGGTTTAATCCTGAGTACTGCAAATAAAAAAGGAAATAAGCACAATAAGTGAGCCCTACTATGCCAACGCACATTGCTGCAATTTAGCAGTCAGAATTATTTCTTAAATAGATTGCACACTTGCGTAGGCTACGCATGCTTGTGAGGCTTTTCCCTGGACAGTCTCCTGTTCCAAAGAGCCAAAATCAGAAATGTAAACTCATCCTCCAAACAGTCATCCAGATGTGGAGCAAGAAGTCCCAGCATCTGCAGGCTGACTGTGGGATTCAAATCCTAGCGGCACCACCTTCCAGCTACCAGGCTTTGTGCAAGGCAGCGTCTGTCAGACCAATTTCCTCATCCGTAAAACACTAACCAACAATTGCAGTGCTGTGAGGATTTACAATATCCCAGTGCACACTAAAAAAGAAAACTTCATATGCACGTGACGCGCACTTTTACCCGCTTGCTGCTTAATGAGCACTTCACAACACCACGCGTGGGCTAATTGACAGGAAGCATCACGGAAGCTTACAGCAGTGAGATGATAAGATGCCAAGCTTAAAGCGTCCTGAGCAAACCTCCCTCCAGCCTGATACCCACTTACTCCACTACTGCCACCCCAATTTCACAAAGAAAGAAGATAAGTTAATTCGAAGTCTCCTCCCTTTTATTTTCCAAAAAGTGATGTTTATCTTTTCCCTTGTAACTCATCAAGTACTATTTTGTCTCTTCAGGGAACAGCTACACAAGGCTGATCTTAATTTTTGGTGCCACCATGTGGCTGAGTTCAATGGCGCAGGGATCCCCCCCCCCCAGGTAGCGCCTCAGTTTTGTAAGGCATGATAGAATCTGTTTTCAGGAGTCTCCAACGTTTCCACTCTCGTGAAATTAATGGGTCACACTCTGGTCAAGCAAAGAAGGAAATGTCGCTAGCAGCTCTGTAGAAAGTGGGGAAAAAACATTCACGGAAAAGGGAATAGACCAAGTGCTTTGAATAATTCCAATTTTAAATAATACTTGCTTGGCCTCTGGACAAACAGGAAACTTTCCTTAATAGAAGAGCACACAATACACGTTTTGAATGATTTTAAATAATGCCAAGTAGTTAAAGGCGAATAATAATAATATTGGCTAAAAATTAAGATCATACCTGAATGTAGCTCTCAAAGAAAACTATCCTGACAATATAAGTATAAATAACAAATTTTAATATAAAATTGCAATTTTTATTGCTAATACTTTTATTGATCAAATTGTAGAAGGTAAAGGCATCCGGAGTGTAGTGTAGTGCGCTAGCTAGTACACATTCATTGTGCATGAGGCTCTGGGGTAAATTCCCAGCACCACCACAACAAACACACAAATGAAATAAAAAGTAAAAGGTAGGGATGCAATTTCATAATATTTTAATTTGTTAGCTGTTTGTGCTACACGACAGCACATAGTCACCTTCATGTTTGCCATCTAATCATATTTTATCTTCTTAGTTACAAAATATAATTCAGAAAATTTTTTTCAGAAACATGTTTTCTGTAAGGAAATTCATGCGTTGGAACACATAGACTTAGAAAGTTTGAAGAAAATTATTCAACTTCGAATACTAAAAATGATTGGCAGTGTAAAGCAATCAACCCTTTCTTACAAATTCGTGTCAGTGTAGAATGAAAATGACAGTAGTCATTTAAAGCACTTCTATAAAGTCCATTCTTGTAATGTTTGATTAGCAAGGGTATTGTGCATTTGTGGTACTATGTTTTCGCTAACAATTTCCTGTTTCCCTCATGTTCTTTAGATTCTCTATTCTGTCCAGATCAAAGATCCTTCACGTTTGATGCTGAACACAATTTTGCAATTTTTCTTCCTTTTAAGGTTTTTAGATGACAGTACTCACATTCTGCTTTTTACAACTCTTCCTCTTGAAATGAAAAACATTTAGGGAGAATTTTTTTTAAAAATAATAAGACTCAAGGATTAAATAGATTTTTTCTTTTTCTGAGGCAGGGTTTTGCTATGCATATCAGGGTGGTCTTGAACACACTTTGTGGCCCAGGCTGGACTCAAACTCAGTCATCCTCCCACCTCACCCTCGAGCTCTGTGATTACAAGCATGGGCTAGAACACCCAGCAAGGCTTAGGCAGATTTAAATGTCCAAAATTTAAATAATGTTCCTGAAGATCAGCTTTGTAAACTATCAGTGGCAGTACACCAAGAAAACCATTGAAAAGTAAAATTTTGAAAGAATTGAATTATAGTCTCTCATTACTTAAAATTTTATAAACATTTGTGTTCAAAAATAATGATCTTTTTAAAGCTACATAAAAATCTAGCTAATTCACATTAACTACAAACCCAGTTTTCACTTTATCTGACCATTTTAAAGTTCATTGAAACTATTTTGGTGCATAAAATGAAGTTTTAACAATCCCCATTAATTTGAAAAATTTTAGTCTTGCAAGTAATAAATAATTTAGTCAACTGCTAGAAATTAAACATGTGGCTGATACGCAATTTTCACTGCAAGTCACTTCCCGTGTTTAGATGTGAGTAGTCAGAGGACGAGCTTTGTCTACACCCCTGAGGCAAACATCTTGATAATACGCAATAAAACTACACAGTGACAATTCTTTGATCCAAAGTTTAAGGATAGCACCAGTGACAGTAAAAGAAATGGTCAACTACTTGGCTACTTGGTCCAGGTGAAAGCAAACTTACATTATGAACCTTAACCAGTCCAAGACCAGTCCAAGTCCAACAGGGTGCACCCCTGTTAGAGTCCAGGGTGACACGCAGAGGGGTCAGCAGTGGGGGTTCTCAGCCTGATGCTGCCTCATCTCTTTCTCCACCAGTCTGATCTCACACCAGTCCCACAGCCCCTGAGGGCTCCCTTTCCTAAGCAGTGAAACAGAAGCACTAAGCCTGACAACACTTCACGAGGCTGGGAGGAGAGAGCATAGCTCGGGGCTGTCTTGCAGAGTCTGCTCAGGAAATTATAGATACCATAGCCGTTATCCCCATCAACACCAGGATCATAACCTCTACTCTGGGGGGGTGGGAGGATTATAGATTCCTGGAAGTAGCACAAAATACCTGCTCTGACCTCGGCATTTGTAGAACATAGAAAAACTGTTATTAATAAAACCTTAGTTTGAAGAGTCAATGAAAAAGCACATGCTAGGTATCCACCCAGATATATATTGCACCACATATAAACTAACATGTGTGTACCCTCTGAGGTTCATTACCCCTGCCGCTGCCCTGGTGCACCATACGGGTGCTGAGGAATGAAGGCTCACCTCTTACCACAGAAACTGAAAACCCTCAAAGGCTGCCTTTGCTGCATCTGATGCTTGCCTTCAGCACATGAACTAAATTCAGATAGACTGGATTCACCCCCGACACTTTCCATCTATATGTGGAAATGAACAAAACAAGGATAGGAAATCAGCAGAAGGATTCAGAAGAAGCTTTGGCATCCACATTCCATGGGAAGCTATGCTGCCATCCAAGGGTCGAGAAAGAATTCTGCCACAAACTGTGACATCCAAGGGTAACGGCAGTGACTTCAGTGGCCCTTGCTAGCACGGGGCTAAGCAGCTCTTTGTGGCTCTGGATTGGGTCAGCTCCTTTTTCTTGGTTGGCTTCCAAAACTAATATCCCTGCCTTCCCAAAATGTTTGTGAGCTACTCAGAACCCCTTCAATAAATTATGATTCTGCCTCAGTTTGGTTGATACCTGAAGAAGACACAGAAGTCAGTAATAGGCAATACAGCCCCAGGGGCAGTGGACAGATGGGACTACAGACCCGAGGAGTCCACAGTGCCAAGCGGGCTCAATGAGCACTGGTGCGGATTTTGATCTGTTTTTTCCATTGAAACATGACTGGTGCCCTCTCCAGTTGATTCTGCAGACTGACTCTCAACTAAAAAGTGCTCTACCTGGAAGGAACTTCCTGGTGGGTTGTTGAACATTGTGTCTTAGAGGATGGGCTATGTGTCTATTAACACTCTTAGCAGTAGGAAGAATCAGGGACATTAGACTGTGCTACCTACTTTGATGGTGTTCAGGGTGAGCTATAAAAAAAAAAAGACAAGTGTTATGGTTTGAGTCTAGTTGTCCCCACAGAGCCTCATGCAGTCATGGGGCAGCTTCTAGAGTTTGTGATTAATTCATGATCCAATGCTTGGATTGTGGGTGTGAGTGCTACACCCAGCCTGGAGCGGATAGCCTGAATACAATGTAAGGAGGGGAGAGAGGCTTGTAGGCTGCCAAAGTCACTGTTCCTCCCTTGGCTCTTTGCTGTTTTCCACTTCCACAACCTGCTGCCCTCTGCCATGTGCCACTCTGCCTTGGAGCCAGCCAAGTATGAACTGAAACCTCCACAAACTGTGAGCTAAATAAACCTTTCTTTCCTTAATTTGGGGTGTTGAGTATTTTGTCCCAGTAATGAGAGAAAAGTAACTGAGACAGTCAAGCTTACATTGTACATAGCTATTTGTAAAGCAAGCCAAGAAAGGGAAGTCTAGCTTTGCTACTAAAAGTCTTTCCAGCCTACGCTCTGCAAGTCAAAATGTCTAATAATTTTCTGCTTCATAAGATTATAAAATTAAAATTCTCTTCTCCAAGCTAAAGTTTTCCAACAGAGGCAGAGACTAAGGAGAGGTGCCAAGGGAAGAGGCTGCACGAGACAGGACCAAGCCCCAGCCCCTCGCACACCTTCAGGACCGTCTTCTCTTTGAGTGAGCTTGGTGTGGATCAACAGCTGGAAGGGAAGCAGCCAGGGATGGCGAGCCTTGTCATGCGAGCCACAGCAATGCTCTTAAAGGTTCGCCATGGATGGACTAGAGTACTGCTTCAAAATAGCCCAAAGCAGCAGCCTAGAGTGGCAGGGAAAGATGGAGGCAGACAGCAGGCAGCCAGAAAGTCCAGGGCGCACATCAAACTTCAAGGCTTCCACAGCACAGAAATCAGTGAAGAGTTAAGACAACCGATGAAATGGAAGAAAAGATTTGCAAACCGATCATCTGATATGATGCTAGTATCCAAATGGAAGAAAGTCAAGCAGCTGAAAAGTAGAGCATCAAGTAACCAGATTTTAAGATAGAGCAACCCCTCCCACTGAATAACCATTTTTCAAGAAACAGTGAAAAATGACCAACAGATTTTTGAAGAAATGCTCTTTATAGCTAATCATCAAAAAAATAAATACTAAAACCATAATGAAATGTTGTCACCACCCAAGGAGGGTTTTAGATTCAGTGACAATGGGAATTAAAACTGAGGCAATCAGTAAAAATTTTACAGGCCAAAAAAAAAATTTAATTGGAAAGTTAAAAGAAGTAGTCAAGTAGTTTAGTTTAAGGAGCTGAGAGCTGAAGAGGACATAGCTCCAACAAATGTCAAACCAGTTCTTTAACAAAAGGAAATGGCATGGGCTGAGGAGAGAGCTCACAATCTAAATGCCTACCTGGCAAGCACAAGGACCCAGGTTCAATCCCCAGTACTGCATGCCATGCCAGCCCAGAACCAGTTCCAGGTGCACTGTGCTGATGGGAAACCGGGCATGGTGGTGCATGCCTGTAATCCCAGAACTGAGGAGGCTGAAACAGGAGGATCACTATGAGTCTGAAATGTATAGTGAGACCCTATACCAAAGAAAGAATCAAAGAAAAAAGGCAGATTTTTTCAAAAAAAGATAAATAGCAGATTAAAAAGATCATTTAGCTTGAAAGCTGGAGGAGGCACAGTCTGCTGAAGAGGGTCAGACCCACTGTCCTAGAGAGAACCAGGTAGGTTTCCAGGATTTTTTTTTCATTAACTTTATTGAAAATCAATAATTACATAGCATATTAAAAACTGTAGACAAATATTGAAATGTGAAAGATATAAGATGTAGACAGAATGAATTTTAGGGAAATATTTCTGAAATGAATACCTAGCATGAGATTGATAATAGATTACACTTTGTAAATAAATTATTTACAAACTTAAATGAATATAACCATAAAAATTGTCCAAAATAAAAATGAAGAGGAAAGAATTTACAGGTCAGTCATATAGTAGCTCACTCTGTGCCAAAATCAAGAAACTTATCATATAATTAGAATTCTTAAAGTAGAAAGGGGTAGACAATAAATAAAGATTTAAATTTTCTTTCTCTCTCTTTCTTTCTTTCTTTCTTTCTTTCTTTCTTTCTTCCTTCCTTCCTTCCTTCCTTCCTTCCTTCCTTCCTTTCTTCCTTTCTTTCTTTTGAACTTTCTGCAAAGCTTTATTACAGAGGGGCTCAGTTCTTCTTGGCAGCTGCCTTCCTCATGGCAGCCAGCACATTGCTCAGCACCTCATGCTTCCTCTGGGCCCAGATGTGTGTCCCCACCCTTTTCTTGATGAACTTGAGGGCCCTCTTGTCCTTGGAGACCTTGAGCAGCTCCATGGCTCGCCACTTGTAGGGGGCAAAGCTGCACACCTCCCAGATCATGTCAGAGACGAACTTGGTGTGTTTGGTGAGACGTCCACAGGGAGGGCTGTGCCTCAGTTTGCTTGCATTCTTAGTCACCTCATGACCCTTGTTGAGGCCCACCGCCATGGCATAGTGGAGGGCTACGGCTACTCTTCTTCAATGATTGCTGTGGTGGAAGGCCAAAATTTCTTAATTTAGTTGAACTTATTAAAACACCACTTTTCCAAGAAAAATGAACCTTTTGCATAAGAAATTTGAATAAAATCATACCAAGATACACAAAAATGAAACTGTTCAAAACTTATTTAAAAGACATGGCATGATATTTTCTCCTAGCATTAGAAATTTTAAAAAGAATATTTCCATTTTCAATTGACTTTATATTTCTTCTTCCTTGTCTTTTACACACACACATATATATGAAAAAATATGTGTATAACCTGACATAAGATTGATACTGTTTCATAGAAATCTTTAATGACCTTTTAAATGGGTTCATCTAAAGTATTTTATATAGGCCTCCATAACTATCATTTTGAGAGCTCTTTATTCTTTACCCAGGACCATACAGCAACTTCTCTTGCCTTCTGAATTATGCTCTTTGTTATTTCCTATATGCTATATCTGGAGGTATTAGAATATTTCGAGTTTGTATAACTGGAAAATAATTTACTTTAGTTTTAAAGGTATGTTTGCTAGGTTTCCAAGATTTGTTGCAATGGGCCAAAGCAGTGATGGAGAAATTTTTAGAGAGTAATGTCAAATTGCAACCCAAAACCCACTGATTTATCACAAAGTACCAACACCTCCATTAAACCTGAGGTCTTAGAATGGGGTGGAAAAACCCTCATACATTAACATCTTTTGTGTAATTAAAATAAAAACAACACCCTGGCGAGGCTAGAGTCTAGCTGACCATATCTCAGTTCTCCTTTTGTGAGATGGCAGTCTGACGGCTGGAGGAGGAGCTTCAGCCTCCTGAGGGAATCACTTTGGCCTACTTAGTCACAGTCTTAGGAGGCCCTGCTGAAAGTGGAAGTGCAAGGATACCAGGTTGTAGGGCAGCTCTGGAAACCTTCAGGGTCACTTGTGTCCTTGTAAGTCCTTTATCTTGGTGTCTTCAGCACTGAAGGAGAGTGGGATAGGATAAGGAAATTTGGCGCTGATCAACTTATCTTGTCAGCTTCTAAACAGACACTCACTAAATGTCCACAGACAGTGCTGGGAAAGATCTAAACCAATGTTGGGAGTTAATAAAATGAAGGCCAAGTCTCACTGGGCTTTTAGTTATCTATCAAACATCTGAAGGCACCAGTGAAGAGTCACTTTAGAAAGAAAAACTTTTAACTACAACTCCTGCCCTCAATGCATAACAAGTTGAGAGCTCGGGAGTTTGTTTGTCCTTTGTCCCCATGGTGCTCTGTGGCTGTGTCACTTCACTTCTCTCCTGCTAGGAGTGCTTTTACCATAATTTAAACAGTAAAGTACAGATGAGAGGAAATAGGGAGACAGATACTGTGGAGATGGGAAGGGGACCCAAAGATGGAGGGCAAGAGGATGGGGAAGGGGAGGAGAGGTCAAAAGTGTTGAGATTCGTCATTACACGTACCAGTTCTGCACATGCGCACACATGCACACACACATACATGACAGAAAGACAGTTGACAAAAGATTCATAATAGCTATTATGAATCACAAACATGTCTCATAAAATGTTTAAAAAGGCAAAAGGAGGGCTGGTGTGACAGCTCAGCAGACTAAGCATCTGCTTAGGCAAGCACAGGGATCAGGGTTCGATCCCCAGCACCACATGCCACACTGGCTCTACCCCGCCCAGGCAAGCTGAGACAGCCAATGAGACTGGACGTGGTGGAGCATGCCCGTAATCCCAGTGCTGGGGAGGCTGAAAACAGGAGGCTCACTATGCGGCCAAGCTGCATAG
>NW_004524610.1:13642876-13644033 GCF_000260255.1 Octodon degus
GTAGAGGACAGAACCACCCAGCAAGTCCAGGAGCAGACATCTTGCCAGAGGGGCACAACAAGTTCACCCCCAAGGGCAGCATCAGGAAGGAACTGAGCACAGCAGCCAGACACAAACCAGGCACAGCTGGATAAATCCAAACTTTGTAGATCTGAACCTGAACTTCAGTAGGTGCTAAGGTTATAACTGCAACGAAGATCTACAACAAAGGTCAGAAGACAGTGCTACACAAACTGACAACGAGAAGGAGCAAAATGCAATCTCAGAAACCAAGTCCAATCATATTAAGTACAGAGGACACTAACACAGAACAAATTGGGAATCACACAGCTGGAAGCAATGAATCAACAACTTCTGAAATAAAGAAATAGCTGCAGAAAAGTATAGAGGACCTCAGATTGGAAATGAAAAAAGAAATCCCTGAATTAATAACATCTGCACTAAAGAATCAAATACAGAAACATATGGAGGAAACCCAATGCTCACCCAGAGCTAATGCAGAGGACACTAGCTCAGCTCAAATGTATGAATTAATAGCATCAATAGTAAATAAGCAACAGCAGAAAGTCATAGAGGAACTCAGAGTAGAATTCTTTTCTGAAATAAAAAAAGAATTCTCAGAACTCATAGTATCTGAAGTAAAGAATCAACTACAGAAACATAGAGAGGAAACCCAATCTGAAAAAAACACTGCAGTAAAAAAAATTTATAACTGCTTCTAAACAAGACATTGATAAAAAAAATAGAGGAGATTAGAAAAATGATGGATTCCTTGAATGAGCAAAACAAAAAGAAAGAAATAGATCACATGAAGCAGAGTCAAACAGGTATAGAGGAATTTAAAATCTCAATCACAAGGTTGCAAAATGATTTAAGTGAAAGTGAAGACAGAGTTTCAGATCTTGAAGATGCTGGTGTAGCTAGTGAAAAGGTAAGAAAGGATCTCTTAAAAACAACTAGGATGCAGGAAAGAATAATCCATCACCAGCAAGATGATGCAAAGTTGTGAGACTAATAGGCATTATGAAGAAGAAGCAGTCAATACAAATTACATCAAGAAAATATGGGCAGCAGTAATTGCAGAAAATTTCCCAAATATGAAGAAACAATCTGACATTCAGGTAACTGAATCATACAGAACTCCAAGTAAACTCAAC
>NW_004524610.1:13649298-13661057 GCF_000260255.1 Octodon degus
CTAGGGAGGTTACAACAGCACCACAGACCACGTGGCCTAACAGAAATTTCTTGTTCACATTCCTGGAAAGCAAAAGTGTAAGATCAAGTTGTAGTCCGGGCTTAGGTCCTTGCTAGGGCTCTAGCGAGGCCCTTTCCTTCCCCTTTTCTCACCTGTGGTGGTTGCCAGAACCTTGGGCCTATGAGCAAATGCTTCACTCCGATCCCTGCCTGTTGCCACTTCTTTCTCTCACGTGTGTGTGTGTGTGTGTGTGTGTGTGTGCGTGCGTGCGCGCACGCATGTGCTCGCGTTTGTGTGTGCACCCGTGCAGGCTGAATCTTCACATGATTTTCTCCTTTGTTTCTGGGTTTATTTGGATTTTTTTTTTTTTTTTCAGAACCAGGGATTGAATTCAGGCCCTTGTGCTTGCCAGGGAAATGCTTATTCTACTGAGACATCTCCCTGGCTCTGCTTCTAGATTTATCTTTCCATCCTTTTACAAGGACACCATCCATTGGATGAAAAAGTTGTCTCTAATCCAGTACAGCTTCCCCTTCACTGGTTATATTGACTAAGACTTTATTTCCAAATTAGGTCACATTCACACATCCTGAGGATCAGAGCTTTAACTCGTCTTTTGAGGGAAGGCACAGTTCAAACCAAACAAAAGTGATATCAAGATATGCGCAAGTCATGAAAGTGTGTGTGTGAAGATTATTTTTAAAATTGGAGGACAGTACTGAGTTGGACGGAAGGGCACATAAGGGACAACTACCAGTATGTGGCTAGTTTATGATGAGTCAGTCACCTTCGAGTCGACCAAGGGACTGTAACTTGTGCCCAACACAATGTGCCCAACAAGTGGCGAAATCCCTCCCCACCCTGGCCTTAACAAGTCCTATCTGAAAATCAGGCCATAAAGGAGTGGATCAAAGTAATGGTGCTTCTGAGAGAACACAAAGCCACCTACAGGCAGTAATGTTGCTACAGAGAGCCCACACACTTGGGAGTGGTTCTTCTCCTTCTAATCACTGATGACTTCAACTAAAGGTGAATTCCAATCAGTAGCTGTCACCAAAACTTGCCTTCTTTTTACTCTGGCCAGGCTTCATCACTCTGGGGACTACTTCCCAGAACCTGGCATTGGCTTCTCCTGTCTTTAGTCCTCCATCAGCTAAATCCTTCCAGGCACAAAGGCTCCTAGGTCAACACTTCAATCAGTTACTGAAAGCAGTGCTTCCATTCTGTGCCTCAACAAACTTGGTCTTCAGCTGGTTATGTGACAAAAACTGGGGCTGGGAAGGGGAACATTTCCTCTTCCAAAGTGTCAATTTGAATGTTTAATATTTAAAATTGTATTTTATTATTTTTTCTGCATTTAAGACAGGGTCTACAGGGTCTCACTACATAGATCGGACTCATAGTGATTCTCCTGCTTTTAGCCTCCCAAGAGCTGCGATTACAGGCTCATCCCACCATGCCCAGTCTCAATTGCCTTCTCAGCATGCACTGGGGGCAGGGCTGGCATAGTACGCCAGTAATCAAACCCCAGCTGCTGTGCTCTGCCTAAGCAGGTGCTTTAGTCTGCTGAGTTATTTGGCTGGCCCCAATATTTAAAATTTTTAAAAGCAATTTGGAAGAGAAAAACCTAACCCAATTTTTAAATGATTTAATGAAATCTTAGGATGTTTTGAATAGGCAGAAGGCTTTCCTGTGCCATTTACTGAAGTAATAAAGTGCGAAAAAATGATAAATCTGATTAGCCATGCTTGTCTGATATTAATCTACAGCCTGAAAGGAAAGAAAAATATCTAAAACTTTAATCTCTGTCATTTCTTATGCTTCATAACTTAAAGATAAAATATTCTCCAAGCTCGTTGAGCAAATCAGGACATCCAGGTATTTTGAAAAAGTCATGTAAGAACCAATTGGTCAGTGACTGCAACAAATGCATCTTTTTTTGAGCATCAGGAAAAGCAGCTTTCTCTTTACAATATATGTTAGATGCTTCTTTGTTTGTGAACCACCTGGTGTTCAAAGACCAATTCAGGGATGCTGAAAGCTGTTCCCATGGTGATGAGATTTCCCCCTGGCAACCACTCCTCTCTCACCTACTTTATTTTACTGCTATCAGGAGTTAAGGTAGAATGTCTGGAAAGAGCGGGGATGATACCCATTATTGTGTGGGGTCTCCAAGGGTAGCTGATGTATGTCTGTAACAGGGGATTCTTGTCTCCCCACACAGGAAGATGCCCAGGACCCACTGGAATCCACCCAAATCTTCCCACTTTCCAAATCACGCTACCAGTTGCGTTTTATTTAAAGTCTCAGTACCTGAACAGAAATTTCCCTGGACCAGGGATCAACAATAGCCCAAGTGCCAAACCCAGCCACACTCAGTTACAAGTTCTACAGGAAAGCAGCTGCACTCCTGTGCTTTTGTGTTGGCTACAGTTAGGTTTGGGTTTCCATGGCCGAGCTGACTCACTGACTGGAGGGACAGCAACCAGGTGGCCTATAAACCCAAAGCCTTTACCATCTCACCTTTCATAGGCGAAGCCTAGGGACAACACTTGGTAAGTCCTGTCCTAGGAGCTGTGGGGCCAAAATTGGATAAGGAAGACCATAAAAGGTAATGGGTACAGAATGCTGTAGTACATAAACAAAGAGAGCTATGTGACCACCATGAATTCTCATGAATCACTGAGGCCTTCTGTGATAGAAAATCTTTAGAAAAAGTGAGTGTGAAAATCCACACACAAATGTAAGGTGACACAGCACAGGCATTCTTGTTGGTAAAATGCAGAGAGGGGGCAGAGGATGGCAAAGGCAAGGCTGCCCAGGATCCTGACCCACAGCACCAGGGACCATGGGAGCAACACTTTCACAGGGAGTGCAAACTTCCCCCACTGGCAGAGAGTTTGTGAGTAGCAAGAGGTAGGGTTGGAGCCTGAGATACATAACTTCTGGAATGCCAAGCAGAGCCACCACCCTTCTTCCAGAAGGAATAAGTATTCAATAAGCTGGAACTGATTTGATGCAAGTTTTGCTGAAGGCAAATTCAAAACACCAGAGGAAGAACGGGTTTTGGAAAGAGGAAGCAGAAAGACAGAGAAGGCGGCTAAAGGACACCCGCCGTCTGTTCCTATTATGCCAGGCACTGTTCTCAGGACTCGACATGAACCAGCATGTTGAACACCCCTCACAACCCCGAGAAATGAGCTCTGTCATGATTGCCATTTTATTGATGAGAAATTTATTGCTAGGACAGGCTCAGTATTCCACAGATGGGAATTCGTACAACGGGATATGAATCCAGCCCACCAGTTCCAGAGTCAAACTTCCACAGTTGGTTACTACAGGAGTACGAGATTACTGTGAACATAAAGCAGATGTGATATGAATCCAGTCGGACCCTCCGAGCGGCACACACAAGGTTTTCCCTAAATGCATTTGATAAGTAGATAACAAATGAGTGGACAGAAGAAAAAGGAAATGCCAGCTAAAAAAGCATTACAGAAAAGCTATCAGTCTCATTCAAGGCATAATATAAAAGATTGGAAGGAAAGGAAGCATTTAAGATAATTCTAATAGTCCCCTTTAGGACAGCAGAACAGTGGAATTGACACACAGGCAACAGAAGGGAAAATCAGCTCTGAGGATAAGGTCGTCAACTCCTAGAGACTGGACAGAGGATGAATTTGATGAGATGGAGGACCACACAGGTGGAAGCCCTCAGCAAGCACCGGGAGGTATAGAGACAGAACCCAGGAGGGAAGCAGAGTCAGAACCAGAGTCAGTGCTTGGGCCGGAAAGAAGTCACAGAGGTGACAGAGTGTCTGTCTCATACTGATAGGGAAAATGAAGTCATCCTCACCCGTGACATGTACAATAAATGGAACAAAGAAAACCATCCAACAGTGGCAAGGTGTGAAATCATTCTGATGAAAAAGTGTGGCTGGCTGTGGAGAGCAGAAGGAGGGGAATAAGCCTTCATGGAGAGCCTGCAGCACGCGGGTTGCTCTCCGCCTGCACTTGGTAATCACAGTGATGCGAAGCAGGGAGGCAGATCGTACAGTGAGGACATGTGGGAGGGGAGACACGATCCACAGAAGGCCACAGCCGGAAGTCCACGTTTGCCACTCCAAAGCCCACTCTGGACTCTCCCCTACTACAAAGGCCCCCTCCACAGGTTTCCTACAGTTCCCTCGGAGCCTCAGGGCCTTCAGATGCTGCAGATGCTGCCAGATGCTGCAAGTTCCTCCCTGATCCTCAGCTCACCTAGCAATTTTGCTAGTGATCTAGGAAAGACGTAAGAGTCACCTAGTCACGGGTGTCACCACTGGAACCGCCAGTTTCCGATGTTGACCAGGGATCGGGGGGATGCACTAAAGCGCTCCCAGCATGCACATTAGTGTCGTTCCTACTGGGTTTGGCTTGTAATTTCTTCCAGGGCAGCCCTTTGTGGAGGGTCAGGGCAGGGATGTGAAGTGGATATCAGCTTTGGACCTCCCTGGGGCCTCCCTTCTCCCCCGAGCTCTCACAGTTTCCTCTAAAAGACTAGAATCACTTATCTGAAATAACAAAGACCAAAAGAGTGAGTTTACTTTTCAATATGGATCAAACAACACTAAATACAACAAGACAACAGGAAATAAAGGTACTAAAGAAATTATTTGTCTTTTCATTTATACTATTTCTTCATTGGCCTTGTTTACACCAAATACATAAACAAAGTCAGTGCTTAAACTCCATATTAAAGTACTTTACAATTACATCACTTCTCTCAAGAGTGCCAGCTCTGATTCTTTCTCTTTTCTCAGGTCAGACGGGCAAGCTCCAGATTTTCCTGGTGCCTCTCTCTTCTTTGATACTTTCATTTCACAGCTGAGCCACATCAACTCACTGTGCATCTTAAATAAATAGCTTTTTCATGCAAACTCAATTCTTGATGAAGCTAAGGAAGAAATTAAAGAAAACTTATCCAAAGGGTACAACTACAGATCTGAATGCCTAGCAGTAAATAAATGAAAGCACTCTGTCTACAGACACTTAGAGCAGAAAATAATATCATGCGTTCCTTCTAATAGCAAATGAAGCCTAGACACAGAAAATCTTTTAAATAAGGAGCTCAGTCCTTGAGATGCAAAGCAGGCCTCCAGTTCCTCTTAAAATCAGAGACCTCTGCACACTGTAACAAACGAATTGAGCTATGCAAAATTGCAAAAAGCATCTGGCTTGGCATTTCTTGAACCTCATTACTCTCCATGAGAAGCAAACCTCACAAGAGGTAAAATCCTTTTAAATCTGCATCCAGAGATATGACTGTGGTATATCAAAGATAAAACTACCAGTCATGGGGAAAAAGAATTCCCAGCATGACAGGCAACAATATTAATACATTTCTTATCAGTCACTGTTGCTTTTGCTGTTTGACAGCAGCTTTCCTAAATGGAGTGGGCTAATAGGGGACCAGGGAAGGGACGGCAGACCAAGAGGGCACCCTGAGGAAACAGCCAGGAGTGTAAGGGAAAAACATGGCCTCTGCAAAAACCATACTGAGCAGTTTGCAGGGCTCTGCATCCTTCCGGATTCTATCACATATACTTGGCTGACTGGACTTTGTTTCCCCTTTAAAAAGGGGAAAAAGCAAGTCTGGGAGATAGAGACACTCTTTCTTCTCCTAAAGGTGGTTTCAACTCTGAATCCTGTGTTCCTTCGTCCTTCTGCTCTCAAGAACATTCAGTGTCCTCTCACTGGAGCCACCTCCACTGACACCCGTTTCCAGAGTCACATTGTACTTTTTTTTCCATTATTTTAATTCCAGATTAGATATATGACCTGTGAAGTTTTTCTCTTCAGGGCTAAATTTATTTACATAGCTATTGTTTTTGTTTTTATTTATTTATTTATTTATTTATTTTATTGAGAAACAAATAGCAATGAGACAGTTTCAAAACTGATTAATAGGACAGTTTCAAAAATTAATATATTGCATATTGTTGTCTTCATAGTGGTATTCATAGTGTAAGATGCAGACATGATATCTTGTCCAAACACTATCAGTACAAATCTTTCTTCTCATTAAATTAAGAGACAGTAGCTATATATCTATCCTATTTTGTATACACAGATACAAAATGGTCCTTTATTTGTATCACCCTTTTTTGTTTAGTTTTGTCAGAGATGGGTATTGCATTGCCATTTAAATATTGTAGGTGCAAGAATTCAGCAAAATAATCCCATATATTCCAGTAGTCCATAATAGTAGTGGGTTATCCACATTGTACTTTTGTCTAGGATCTGTGGCATTCCCTCAGGGTCTGTTCTCTCCCTGTCCTTCCTGCACTAGGCAAATTCCATCACTTCTAGACTATGAGCTCTGGAGGGCAGGCACCTCCATCCTCCTTCCCTCACCCAGTGCAGTATGTAGGCACCTTCTCAAGCTCCCCGAGCCAATAGCCTCTCTCCCCTCCTCTTGGAGGTTTGAGTAGTGTGCCCCGGAACTTCACAATATGAGGTTCTTGGTGAGGGCCTTTGTAGATGCGCTTAAGGTAGGGATTGAAGGGAGAGCACAGTGTGTGAGCTCAGGTCCCAAGTCTAGTAACCATGTCCACACAAGAGAAAGGGAAGATGTGGAGATGGGGTTTGGGCTGCCTTATGGCAGCAGGAGCCACCAGAAACAGGAAGAGGAGAGTGAAGCCCTCTTTTAGGGCCTTTGGGGGGAACACGGCCTGTGGACACCTTGACTTTGGATTCCAGGAGTCCCAAACTGGGACAATTTCCACTGCTTGGAGTCACCCATTGTGGTGACTGCTTACAGCAGCGTAGGAAAACAGTGCATGTGCTTCCTCTGGACACCAGCTTCTGTGTGTTCACAGGGTTTTGGGTTCCAGGGAGTCACGTGGAGACCACCAGACTCTGCTCCCTGCTTCTACCACCAGCCCCTCCCAGTGCTGGGCACAGATCTTCACTGGTCAAACAACATTCTTTCTTTGAGAGTATGGGAGCCTCAAAGGCAACAGATTCTTCCTTTGGTCTTCTCCCTCACATAAGTCTCTGTGCAAACTCCAACCCAGGGACACATTCCTTGACATTTTGTCAGAAGTCTTCTTGTGACTCAATATCCATTGCTCTTGTTACCTTCTTTGTATCCCTACTTCCACTGGACATCATTTTTTTAAACTTATTTCTTCTTGAGGGCCTGTCAATTAGCTCAGTTGTTTAAGTGACTGCTTAAACGAAGCAATCAGGATGCTGTGGTTGGATCCCCAGATCCTCAAGCCTTACCAGACCTTCCCTGAAGGCATCCTGAGCCAGCCAAAAAAAAAAAAAAAAACACTCTGAACTAAACTTATTTCTTCTTTCTGTTCCCCTGGTCTGCCTGTATCAGCACAGCTTCTATTAGAACATGGGCTTGAGCTGCTTAGCTTTGACAGCACTTGCTGCCCCTAGAACTCGGCTTCTCACAGAGTAGCTCTGTACCAAGATAGATGGCTTTCACCTAAAAGCAAGGAACAGAAGCACAATTTCATGTCCAAGTCCCAGATTCCTATGTGAGCCCTTCCCAAAGCCTGGCCATACCTCTTCCTTCTACTTCACAGGTCACTTCACTGACATCTACTTTTTAAATCTGAAGCTATTACCATTGGTCTATGGGGATTTTGTCTGCTTTTTGTCCTTTTGAGGCAGGGTCTTACCATGCTGCTCAAGCTGGCTTGAGCTCACTTTGTAGCCCGGGCTTGTCTTTAACTCACAACGATCCTCCTTCCTCAGCCTCCCAAGTGCTAGGATTACAGGCTTGTACCACCACACCTGGCTGGTTTATGTTTCTTGAAACTACACATAAGCCAAAAGGAGCCCTAATACCTATGGCGCTTTGTGGGTGCTCCATCATCTTATAGGAATAAATAAGGAAAATAAATAAAGAAGGACTAAACATGAAAACTAACTAGTTAATCCAATGCAAACCAGACTTACAGGTAAAGAGCACAACCTGAAAACTGTAGAATATGTTTACTACCTCCTGAATTTCTCTTACTACCATCTTCAGTGCCTGAAATTAAATCACTAAAGATTATAGGAAGGTTCCACTAAATATAAATATTCCTAGGAAAGGGAAAATGTTAACCATAACTGTTTCAACAGACCTCAGAGAGTCAGACTGTTCCATCCCAAATGACCCAACCTGTTGAAGGACAATGAAAAGAATCTCAGATAAACTGGAGAAAAATGAAGATTCATTTCAACCACTTCTCTGTCTTAAAGGTTGTGCTGCCCTCCAAGGGACTTCGGGTGTCATAGCCATAGAAGATTGTTGGAACTGATGGCACAGTGGGTGGCCTCTCTCAGCCCATTGCTTTTGCCATGTGACTTTGTAGCCCCTGCCATCAGGGGTCCTGGAGACTCCTCACTGCTTGGATCTGAGCTGCCTGGTACCTTGCTTGGCCTTACAGTGTGGTACAATGAACACAGTGCCCTGCCTCTAATGGTTCTGGGTCTTGCACTGCTTTTTAACTTTACCAGTTGAATGAAAACAAGCCCAGCTCACCGCAGTTGCATGAGACCAGTGACTCCTCAGCGTTCCCCACCCACTGCCCTGCCGAGCAGTCATGGGGGCGAGGCGCCCTGGACCTGCTGACCTACCTGCTCATCACAGGATCCTGACAAAGTGCAGCCAAGCCTAGGCCGGCCTGCCCATACCCATGAGCAAATAAGTCCAAATGCTTGTTACTCACATTCACTGAGCTTTAATGGCTTACTGCATAGCAGTAGTCAAATGATAAAATACCAGTCTGCTCTGGAAAGCCCAGATTTGAGTGCATGGTGTTTTCTATGTGCTAGAAAGCACATCTGATATCTTTGATTCTGATGCTATCTTCTTTGAGATTTATGCTTGGAAGTTGTGTTTTCCAGGTCATCCCCTAGCTCCATCTTACTCTGCATCAGCACAACACCTCCGACGTGATGGTGGTCCTCAGGCCCTCTACTCAGAGCTGTTCACTTCAGCTTCTCTCAGCTTCTCCACTGCTGTCATTCACACTCACAGAGAAGTCGACTGGGGAGGAAGGATTTGAGAAAAAGGTACAAATAAAAATGGATGGTCTGAAGCACCTGTTGAGGTAAGCTTAGGCAAGTGCTCAGGGACCGAGATTCCATCCCTGCACTACATACTGTACAACCCTGCCCCCAGCCCCCCAAAATAAGGATGGTATAGGGTGAGAAGATGGCTGGAGTTAAAGCCAGAGCTGGGCTTGACAGGGGAGGCAGGGTGAGGAACTACAGTGAAGACTGGAAGAACACGAGAGTAGAAATGTGGCTAGTGGGAGAGGTAGCAGCGTTGGAGCATTGGTCTACCCGATTTGCTTGGTTTTTGGTTTTGTTGCTGTTATTCTTGTTTATTTTGCTTTGCTTTCATTTTAACAACTGAATCTGAAGAGGCTAAATACTAGGAGAGCAAATACATCTCCACCCTCCTCCCCACACCTACTGAGATGGGAAAGGGTGAAAAGTGAGGAAGGAGGCCCAAGGTGTGAGACCTACGGCCTCTGCCTCTGGCCTCTTGCCTTTCTCCTTCTTGGCACTGTCACCACATGGAAAGAGGGGCACAGAACTCTGTGTGAGTCTCCTTAGACACTTCTATGGGAAGCTTGTGTGGCACGGATGAGAATTGTTGGGGAGGCAGGCTTCTGTGTCTCCACAAAGAGGTCACTACCTTCCTGGCCAATGAGGACCAATCTCTCCTGGAAGCCCAGGTGTACGCATGCCCCCTGGAGAAGCCAGGACAGTGCCACCGCCATGATGAGAGGAACAGACTCTTTCCTTCTTTCTTTCTTTCTTTCTTAAATCTTTTGTATTTATTTATACATTTGATACAAGGCCTCACCACACAGCTCAGACTCATAATGATCCTCCTGTTTCAGCCTCCTCAGCACTGAGATTATTGGTGTGCACTGCCATACCTAGCTTCAGTGGCCCACACAGGTCATGGAGAGGGGGGGATGCCAGCAGGGCACGTGGTACTGGGGCTCCAACCCGGGTCCTTGCACATGCCAGGCAGATGCTTAGACAGCTGAGCTATCTCCCCTGCCTTTTTTTTTTTTCTTTAAAAAAAGAATGGAACCTACAATCATTGTCAGTAACCTCTTCTAATAAGCATCCTGGTAGAAGAATTTTAATAAAATTGCACAGTTTTCTCCTAGTATTTTACTTGAGAAAACTAGGAGAGTAGAGGGATGGGGGATGGGTTCGTATTATGTTACAAGGCCCCAGAACTGATATTACTTGCAAAGACAACTACTGTTTTCCTAAATTAAAATTATGATACTTCCAAGGAGTCCTGGAAGCAAAAGAAATATGATGCACTAGGACAAAATGGAAAGAAAAAGAAAAGAGAAAAAGAATGAGACAGAGGAAAAGAATCAGAGTCAACGATACAGCAGAAATTCACAGCCACGTCTTCTTCTATCCCTACCCCCTGGCAAGAGCTTCTTAGGTTCCCCCAGAGGTGGTAAGCCTCAGGCAGAAAGGGCCCCAGACCCAGAAATGATAACTGAGTCCCTTTTAGAAACCCAGAGCCACAATCTGGGGACTATTACAGTTTAGCTCTTAAATGTCCCCCACTGCCTTATGAGCTCATAGGAGGGCTTTTGAAGGGACAGTGGGGCAATGTAGCCGATGATGTTCGGAGGCATGTTCCAATCTGCAGGGAGGTCCCTGTGGATGTGGCCTGGAGAGCCCTATCCACCTTTTGGGCTCCTCCCTTGGCTCTGCTTCTCCACCCCCGAGGTGAGCTCCTCTTCTGCTATGCCCTGTGCCCAGCTCTGCTGCCTTGGAGTTAGCTGCCTACGGGCATTAAACGTGAGCCAAAATAGATGCCATGAAGTGGTGGTGTTGGGTAGTGTGCCCCTGCGAGAAAGGGAGTAAGCCAGGGACCTCCAAGGGCTTTGATGCTGAGGAGGTCAGCAGGGAGCAGGCTGCACTGGAGGCCAAGGTCTTCTCACTCGCTAGAGCTGTGGACATTCTGATGTGATGGGAAGAAGCTTCGGCCCCAGGGGTTCATGCAATGAAGACAAGAAGTGGCAGCTCTGAGCGGCCCTGGGGTGTGCACTGTGACACCTGTCACCTCCCTGGCACGTGCACCTTGTCTCACGCCTTATGGGATGCATGAGAAAGCTCCTAAACCTGTGTTGTTTCTTCATTTCAAACTAGAGCAAACTTTCTAGCCCCCTGTTCCATAAGCCTTCAGACAGACTCCTCTCACTGCAGTTCAGTTGCATGGCAGAGGTTTGCAGTAGGCCCCGATTCTGCCATCAGGAGAAAATGAGGGGTCAGATCTGTGGAAAACTACAGGGAGTAAAGGAGGAACTTACAGGACTGATGGAGAGTGCCTTCATCGGACACAGGGCTTGGCGATAAAGTCACAGATTGCTTTTAGTAAGAGAAAGAACAGTGCCTGAAAATAGACTATGTGTCCTTCTGGAGAGTATTTATTTCTTCTTTCCTTCTCTCCTTTTAGTAAGATTAATAAAATCAAGTAATGCATTCAAAGATTCTACACATACCTACAATCTTTGGACTGTCATCAAGTATGAAAAGGACCTGTAAGGACTTCTCCAGGGCCGGGAAGATGGCTCAGTGGAATAAGCACTTGCCTGGCAAGTGCAGGGGTCTGAGTTCAATCCCTGGTTCTGCCCCCCCAAAAAAAAAGAAAGAAAAGGAAAAAAAAAGACTTCTCCAAATACAGTTTCTCTAACTGCAATGGAACACCCATCTCTGAC
>NW_004524610.1:13661157-13665113 GCF_000260255.1 Octodon degus
GATAGATATACAGCTACTTTCTTAGTTCAATGAGAAGATATTGTTTAGACAAGGTATCTTTTCTACATCTTGTCCTCTGAATGAATAACTACTATGAAGACAACAATATGCAATGTACTAATTATTATAACTGTTCTACTAACTTGTTATGAAACTGTTTTATTGCTATTTTATCTTTTTTCTCATTAAAATGAATTAAAAGTTTAAAAAAAAATAAAATGCTACCAAAATTTAAAAAAACCCAAAGATTCTACACAGTGCCTAGCACGAGAGGAAATTACGTTGTCGCTGTTATTTTTATAAGGCGGCAATATCATGCACCAAACTCCTTGTGTCTCAGGCTGAAATCCGTGTAGACATGCTCCAGCACACTAGACAGGAGGTTAGCAGCCCGCTTCATATGCAGTAGACTCTCAGGAAACAGAAAGGTGTAGAGGCAGAGAAAAGGAGTAAAAGAAAGGCGGCATTTTCTCAACTCTATGGAAACTAAAGGCATAAATCCCATCATGTAATTTGCCATTGTTACCAACTCCCATGCTATTTTCAGCTTTATGTTGCCTTTTCTTAAATAAAAACCCATCTTGCAACCGCTAACATGTGAGTAGGAGCACATGTCGGCCTGCGTCGGAGCCCGAGCACTGTGCAGTCTGCCTGCTCCCGGCTCAGGTTTCTCTCTGGAGCTCCCAGCTCCCAGCTCAGGAGGAAGTAGTGTGACGGTGGCCCTGTCCCTCAACTGGCCTTTCATGTAGGCATTAAAAATGGAAAAACTAAAGGCTGGCCAGATAGCTCAGCAGGTTGAAGTGCCTGCTTAGGCAGAGCGCTATGGCCAGGGTTCGATCCCCAGCCTGCCATACCAGCCCTGCGCCAGGGGTACTCTGAGACGGTGATTGAGACTGGGCATGGTGGCGCATGCCTGCAATCCCAGTGTTTGGGAGGCTGAAAACAGAAGAATCACTGCAAGTCTGATCTATGCGATGAGACCCTGTAGACCCTGTACCAAATGCCAAAAAAAAAAAAAAAAAAAAAAAGGAAAAACCAGCACTTGTGTCACTGATGTCTCAGGGGAGGGTGAGGATGCGGCACTCTGATGACTCCAAGCAAAGCTGCCTTTCATGCACAGGTCTTCCTCAAAGGAAACTACAGCTGCAGCTGTGTCTTACAACACATGCACATCCCAAGTAAGAGGGGGAGCAGTGCCTTTGGGCATTAATTTTGGTTGCTGGAGATCTTATATCTTTTAAACCAGCTCCAGATACCACATAAGATAGGCCTGGTCATCTTTCTTCTGGAATTTCTACAGCTCCGTCTTCTGAGTCCTCGTATATCCTTTTGCATTAATGACTGTCAGCTACGTGGGTGCAGTGCTCACCCTTTACCGTGAGGACTATTAGGAGGGTATGCTCTGGGCAGTGGCGTTTAGGGTTGCCTCATGGAGTCAGGATAGAGGAATGCTTTTCCAAGTATGTCAGCACGTAACCAACTTGAAAGGCTTTATTCTTTCTCTTCCCTTTCTTTGTTTTGTTTTGAGACAGCTCCTTACCCGACACTTCACATGCACCCTGGTTGGAAAAGAGGGAGCACTTAGGTGTTTAAATAGCAGGAAAACCAAGGCATGGCAAACAGGAAGGAAGGGGATAGAGAAGGGTGTCACAGAGAAGGAGATGCAGAGCAAAGAACGCCACGGCCTGCATCACCATTTGTCTTGGACTGCAGTCTAGTGTGGAGATCCCCACACTGGAGGATCCTGCCTTCCCACTCACGTGGAACATCCATGCTTTTGTTTGTTTGTTTTAATGTATTAGGTACAGGGTCTCACTATGCAGCTCGGACTTGTAGTGATCCTCCTGTTTTCAGCCTCCCCAGTGCTAGGATTACAGGTGTGCACCACCACACCCAGCTCAGCATGCCTGGGGGTGGGGCTGGCATGGCATGTGGTGCCAGAGATCAAACCCTGGTCCCTACAATTGCCTAAGCAAGCGTTTAGTCTGCTGAGCTATCTCGCTGGCCCTGGAACATCCATTATTACATTCACACCTTAAATTTAAAATTTATCAGTCATCTCTGAAACCATTCATAAAAGCCATAGATTTTACTGTCAAGCCGTACCCAGAGAAAACTTGTCTATAACACAATAAATAATTTTGCTAGAGTAGAATACTACAGACTTGAGGACTGATTTAAATTTTTATTTTTTAAATTCTTTACAAAGATGCACCAGTAGTTCATTTTTCTCCCTATAAACTACAAGAAAACCATTCATCTTTGTGTCAAGATATTGGCTTTCCTGTAGAAAGGCAAGGCCTACCTGTATTTTATGTCAGCTGAATTAATTGAGTTCTTGAGAGGTTGAGAAGCAATAAACTTCTTCCAAGAAACAGCATTTCATGTCATTCATTACTTTCACTACTAAGGGCAACCTAATCCCTGCTTGAGATCACAGGTATAACTCCTACATCATTTATTTTTCTCCCTTTCCTTACTAGAAAGGAAAAAGGTTGTATAACATTGGACAAAGTAGGACATGAATAGGTCGAGGGAGTTATAGACCCAGGACAACAGTAGCACTGGTACGCAGTTGGATTCTCAACAGAGCTTATCTACAGAACGAAAACAGTCCAACAAAATGCATGGCACACATTTATTCTGGAAATCTTTGGCCCAGACTCCAATGGCCCTACAGTGGGGAGGAGGGAGGATAAACGACCTATTGGACTAATCAGTGCTTATGTAGCAACTAGCAGCAACCATGGTTAATTTTTAATGAAGTATCTCCTTTAGTGGATACTTCCTTATAGGATAATAATGAAAGTCAAAACTCTTTGAGAGTGCTTAATAATAAATAAATTCGGCTATACTCCATCTCCATGGCCTCCAGAACACAATGTCACAGACTGCATTCATGGCCTTAACTCTTCATTCTTGTATACAGCTATACCCTTTGCCATGAGACTGCCACTCTCCCCACAAGAGCATTCACTTCCCAGTCCCTGGCTCAGAGCCGATGCTTGCAATTTGCCAATGAGCAAAATAGGCAAAAGGTCCTGCACGCTTCCACTTCCTCTCTTGAGTTTCTGCTATCACCAGGAAAAGGCACTCTCAAGCTGGACTATATAATTGCTCCCCAGTGTAAGTTGAAAATACCAGTAGGGCCAGCCAAATAGCTCAGCAATTAAAGCGCCTGCAAACAGGCACAGGGGCTGGGGGTTTGATCCTGGGGCCTGCCATGCCAGCCCCGACACCGGAGCATGCTGAGATGGTGATTGAGACTGGGCGTGGTGGCGCGTGCCTGTAATCCCAGCTCTTGGGAGGCTATAAACAGGTGAATCACTATGAGTCCAATCTAGTAGTGAGACCCTGAACACCCTGTAGACCCTTCCCTAAAATACAAAAAAGAAAAAAAATATCATAAATGGAAAAATGTCTTTTTTGTATCTCACCTACTGGGAGGCGCAGAGCAGGCCAGGTGAGATGAACCAAGCCCAGCACCCCACACCCACATCAGCAGCATGGTTGTGGTGTGCCACTGAGTGTCCAGGTGCTGGTTCCTTACACAGATGGCCAGTAAGCTCACATTTCTTCCTTTGACACTTACTTCTTGAAAAGTGAAAAGTTGTATGAAGTGTTTCCTGATTCACATTGGAGTAATTTTTTTACTGGCATTTCCATTTTCCACAGAACAATTTCCTGAAGAATTGACATCGTATTATATCTATCAAGTCTTTGGATTAACTCAGTACGAAGAACACTGACTCAGGACAAGAAATAGAAATACACAGCAGACACTGGGGACACAGAATGTGCTATGCACTTCTGGCTTCTCAAAGCTTAGCAAGGCCAACATAAAGAACAAGGGTCATTGCCAAATGCTTACTAAATCCAGCGGTGCTTTGTTCTGATTTCTGATGTTGTATGCACCTGCATGTGAAAACCTGCCATGTTAAGAAAGAAAGAAGGAA
>NW_004524610.1:13665288-13682658 GCF_000260255.1 Octodon degus
CAATATGTGAAGATTTAAGACAGAGAGGAAGGTAAAACGGAAAAGCAAGGATCCTTCACATCCTAGAAGAAAATAGAAAATGATTCTTTATACTCAGTGTGCTATGATTGGAATTTTTTAACAAACTGGACAAAATTGTCCACTTGTCCCCATAGCTACAGTGAGCTCTCCTGTCCCAGTCTTCGGGGACCATGAATTCAGGGGGTGACAAAAGAGGATCAGGTGTTACTCTTAGAGCATGGTGTGATTTTAGAGAACAAATATGAAAGATTAATTCCAAAAAGCCTCAGCTAATATTCTGTGTAAATATGCTTTTTATGCTCAAAATCTGTAGCAATTATAACAGTGACAGAATAACAATCCTAGCTCTTTCTTAATGCTAATCTTCTTTTATAGATAAGCTTCACAATTTTTTTTTCTGTAAAAGCATTTTTAATCCAGCCAAACCTTGATTAATTCTAGAGATTTCTCTGAAGGTTATTCGTAGGGCTTTTAAATATTAATTCTTAGTTTTATGGTAAAACTATGGATGATTGTTTTGATAAGAAAATAAAGCAAAATAATGAAAATAAATGGTTGAAGACTACACATTTAAACTGATTTAACTCTCCTAACCATCTTAGGAGACAGAGCCAGCATCGTCTCCCCATTTAAGGAGTGGACATGGACCATGGAATGGTTTGCTATGTTGTCCAGTGTCTCAGAGCTAAGAAGGGGCAGACACAGAATGTAACAGTGGAAAATCTGCCCCTAGCATCCCTGTCGTGCCCTGAGACTAAAGGGCCTGGCTTAACTTCCAAACAAACAAAAGGCTGCCTGTCCTTCCCCATCAACACATCTTTTCATGCTTTGAGACTGACTCACTGTCATGAACATTGAAAATAAAGGCAGAGCCAGCCAGATAGCTCAGCAGACTAAAGTGCCTGCTTAGGCAGAACACAGCAGGTGGGGTTTGATCCCTGGTGTGCCGGGCTGCACTGAGGCAGCGATGGAGATGGCATGGTTGCACATGCCTATAATCCCAGAGCTTGGGAGGCTGTAAACAGGAGAATCACTCTGAGTCTGATCTAGTAGTGAGACCCTGAACACCCTGTGGATCCTGCCCTAAATATAGAAAAAGAAAATGAAAGCAAAGGCAGAGGGGCGCCTTTTATATGTAAGGCTGTGTGTTAGTACACTGGAAATATTCTATAACCAGGCCAACCCTGAGGGTCCTTTGTGAGGAAATGCATGCTTCTTGAGACCATAATGTTACATGAAATAAATCAGACACACAAGCTCAAGCATCGCATGGTCTCTCTAATATGAAAAATCCAATTTACAAACAAAGAACAAACTAAAAGATAAATGCTAGGAAACAGCAAGCCCATATTTTGCAAAGCAAAGAGGGCCAAGAGATGAGGGGGAAGGGATAAAAGTGACTGGAGATGTGCTGTGTCCGTGGCCCAGCTCCCCGTGCTGACTGTAGCCGTCATGTACTGCAACACTGTTTAATGAAGATTAAGAAAATAAAAGGCCAACATGAGTGCTGGCCTGCACAACTAGTAGGCTTCTGTCGTGAAGCAGCCTCCGTTCTCTGCTGTTCTGATTGTTCCACTCCCAGAAAGAAAGCTGGCATTGTGGCTCTGAAGGGAAGTGCTGAAACTGCAGCAGCCCTTGCCCAGCAGAGGCCCAGGGCCACCTTGAGCAAAGTCCTCCCACCATCCAATGACCCCATAGCTTTTTCAGGCCAGAGCAGAGCCTCACCTTCTGCAGCACAGTCTAACTGTCCTCTGCCCCCACCCAGCCATGCCATCACATTGTCACTGTTCCTACACCAGCACACGTGTGCAAACTGAAAGTCAGGCCCTCAGTCTCAGCTGAATGATGCATTCGAATTCCCCAGGCTTTTTCTTTTCCATTCAAGGATGCATTGGTTTAAATCAATTAAGAATGCTTGCTACAGCTTCTTTTTAAAAGAATGACCTATGGAGGAACAGTAATGATATTTCAAAGGTAAAAACTATCTTTTAAAACTGCTTTAAAAAAAAAGAATACAAAAGAAAAGGTGCTGTTTAAGAACATGCATTACATTCATGTTTCATATTAGAACTGGCACATCCGATCAACCAACACATCCAAAAAGTTTAAACAAAGAAATTAAGAAAGAATAATTGTGATGATCCTTTAAATTATTTCTTTATTTATTTATTCTTTAGGGAAGAGTCAACAGAGTGTTCAGGGTCTCGTATTTCGGCTGACAAATGTGTCACGCTCCTGGAGACCTGTGGAGGTCCACCTGAGCAGCTCTCCTTGAAAGAAGAGCAGCTGTCTCCATTTTGGCTGGGACTGACCCTATTTCTTCAGATTGTTATGCACAGAGCTGGCTAGGACTGCTGTTTATCCTTCAATTGGCCTTAAGCAATGTATATTGGTCTAGCTGAGGTGCTGGTGACAGTCTTTGAAGGTGGCGTGCGTGTTTCCCTGGTAACCTATACCGGCTGCTCTTTACTGTGAACCAGGTTGAGACAGGACAGTAGAGCTAATGCTCCATGCTGCCAGCTGGGATCAAGCCTCAAGATAGAAGCTATGACTTCCTGGGGCTTGAAAGGCTACATCAGAGCTGAAGCACCAGACTTACCAAAACATTACATACTATATAATGCAGATTACTCTCTCTGCACATCCTCTCTGCATATCGCAGAGGTAAACTGAGGCCACCCACCTAGCTCAGCTCATAGTAGTCTCTTTCCCACAGTTCTCAGTCAATCCTCAAGCCACTCCCCCATTGAATAAAACTGGGTGAGGCCCTGGGTCGCTCTCTGGGTTCCAGAAAGCCATCTTCATGGCTGGACTTAGAGCCCCTTGACTCCCCGATGACTGAAGATATAATTTAGCGTCTTTATTTTCACCATGGGTTGCATTGTTAGTGGTAGACTGGAATCAATTTGATGGGATTCCAATAACGTAACTTTGGGATTACAAATATTGGCTTCTTGGATCGAGACGAGGACCTGGAAGTGGCTCCTACCTTCAAACAGCGACTCAACAGCAAGAGTGCTGTCTCCGTGAGAATCGTCCTGCTTTCCTCAAAGGGGCCATGAAGTAGCTCCAGTGAGCCTGCAACACGCACTCAAGCTGGGAATTTTTACTGCTCCATCTTGTTTACAAGTCGTTGTAATTGACAGGGATGAGTGTGTGCTATTCACAAGCAGGCTTCTCTGGCACAAGGATTGTTTCGGGATGGAAATATTTGAGATTCAACAGATGTGAAAGCCTTCCCGAAGCTTCCCTTATCTGACTACAAGCAGGGACACTTGAGAGACAAGGACAGCCACCAATCCCCTCTCTGCAGGGAGGCCAGACAGGCTGAGGAGGATGGAAAATTGCAGTGAGGAGCGCCCACACCAGCAGCGCTGGCGAAGAAGAGTCTGCCTCGCTGCGGTTTCTTCGGTTTTCACCTTTATGAGGTTTTCAGCTCGGTCTTTCTAAAGCCTTTTTCCCTTGGCCTTCAAGGCTCCACAATATGTTGATTTCTGTTTAAAAAAGAGAAAGTGCTTAAATTGTCAGATAGAGCCATCAAAGGAGTTGTCTGCTTTTCCACTTGTTAATCTGTCCTGGTTAATGAACCTACAGGGGAGAGTAAAGTCTTTTTGTAATTGAAAACTCAGCACCCATTTTTTTTTCTAGCGCATTCTGAGGACTGGAAAACAGGTAAGCCTGTTCTGAGTTCGCAAGTCTGAGGAGCCGAGCCTGGAAAGCGAGATCCCCTGCCCACCCCAGCGAAACCAGGAGGCAAAAGACAGTAAAGTGAGCAAGGTTGTGAGGAAGCCACGGACCTCTAAGGCCGCCTCCTCCCCTCGCATCCACCACTCCGCTGTGTTGCCTGATTTCTTTTCACCTGAATGTGGGCATTTGGTTCTGGAAGGATATGCTTCCCTCAGGCCTTCTAATAACTGAAATAACAAAAAGAAAGAGTTAGCAAAAGACACGCAGTGGGCCAGCTCTCTCCTGGTTCTGAGGCCCTGACTCAGTTTCCCCAGACCTGGGCTGTGGTCTGTCCCCAGGGCAGAGCTGGAAGAAGTCACTGGGCATTTCCAGGGATCACTTCCCTCTGCCCTTTACCACAGAAGTGCTTTGGAACACACCAAAGTTTTCCCCCCGCCCCATTTATTTATAATGTAAATGCTGCCCGTCCTTCAGGTCTGATCTAGTGTAAAATACAAGTTTCCTGATTCCTCCTTTCAATGTGAGCTGTTTATTAACAGCAGCAGTGGGAAGCAGGGGCAGCATCATCACTCATCAGCTGCCCATGTCATTCATGAACACGAGTGCCAGGCACGGCCCCAGGCACCTTGCTACCTTAATCTCTTTTCCACTTGATCCGATGGAATATATGTTATTTCCCTTCATTCGTAGGATGCAAAATCCAGGCCTAGTGAAAGCAAACCAGCAGTGACCCAGCTTCTGAGTTTCCAGGCTGCCTTGTAAATTGGTTCTCATCATTCATGGGGAATTGAGAGCTCTTTGACCCATGACTCATATTCTATTTCAAATTGCTGCATCACACCTAGCACAGGAGCTTTTGGGATTTTCAATAATTTTTTGTCAATTAGCAAGTAAAATTATTATTTATAATATGCAACATAGTGTCATAACATATAATATGGTTTTACATTGTGATGAGGCTAAACCAAGCTAACAGTACACAACTTCATGTACTTTTTGTAGAGAGAATATTTACGATCTACTCTCTGAGGTTGTTTTGCAATGTACTGTTGCTGACTACAGTCACCATGATTTATAGTGGGTTGCTTGTGCTCTTTCTCTTGTCTAACTTAATTGTCTGTCTTCCGCACGTTACCGCTTTCTCCTTCCTCCATCTTCATAGCCCCTAGCAGCCACCAATTCTTTTCTCTCTTTCTATGAGGTCAACTTTTGTACACCTGTGGCATAAATGAGATCACATGGTATTTGTCTCTTGGTGTTTCACTTGTTTTACTAAGAATGTTCTTCAAGCTCACCCCTGTTTTTAGAAATGATAGTTTTTCCTTCTTCTTTAAAGGTTAACTCGTGTTCAATATATTTTATTTATTCAGCCACTGATGGCTGAATTCAGTTTGAGCCTATGTTTTGGCTGTCATGAATTATCTAGCACATCGTTTTGTTCATAGATAATCTCTGTTAGGTGATTGATTGTTGCTACTTTATATGGTGTATTTATGTAGGTTTATTATTTCTGTATTTGATGCACCATCTATCACCAGCAAAATCTCTCCTTGATCTATTTGAGTTGTGAAAGTCCTCACTGGTTGGAGGGCTTTGAAAGGTGTGAGGTTATTATGAAAAATATTTATGAGATTGTATTTATTACTGCCAGTGTAGGTGTTAAAGTCTTAGCTTAGTTTCTGTTTTGATTGCCAAAGCCTTAATTCTGTAATGTGATCTGTGGATTTGTATCTCCCTTTCCCAGAGTGTGTTATTAAGAAAGACAGAACACTCTAAGAACGACACCCACTGCTAATCAGATACGTCAAGGTTCTTGAGTTTAAGTGGTTTTTAAAATTGTATTAATCAGCTTTTGCATTTCTGGGATGCAGCCCCCAGTACTCAAAACTTAAAGCAGAAGAAGTATGATTTAGCTTACAGTTTCAGAGAGTCCAGTGCCTTGTTTGGAGGCTACAGGACAGGAATATCATGGGGGAAGGGCGTGGAGAAGCAAAGGTGCTTCCTTCACAGGGAAGCAGAGCAGGGCCACAGCGCCGGACCAGAAGGAGGGAGGGACTGGAGGCAGTCCCCACAACCGCACTGCCACACCCCACCCAGAAGTGTGCTCCAATCATGGCCCAACCAAGCTTAACCATCACTGAAAATGATCTACTCATTCAAATGACTTTAGATGTCAAGTGCAGAATTGTGGTTCCGAAGTTCAGTTGTTTTTTTTTTTTTTTTTTCCTTCGGAACCGGGGATTGAACTCAGGCCCTTGTGCTTGCTAGGGAAGCGCTTATTCTACTGAGCCATCTCCCCAGCCTAATAATTTCCCTTTTCTGTTTTTTTTTTTTTTCCGAAGTTCAGAATCTTGGCAACTCCTAAGGTTCTGTGAAAAGAAAAGGGGCAGAAAGCTGCACTCCCAGACCCCGATTATCAGGGCTCTAGGGCAATCACTGGAGTGCTACTCAAGGTCACTGAAGGTCACTAAAGTGTCAGAAATGCTCCTGTTACCTGATAGCTACTTGGCTGCTACTTGGCTGACCCCATGTGATCAAAAGTTCAGACTCAAAATCCACAATCAGCATATTACTACATCTTAGGAATGCATTTCTTTTCTAGTATTAACAAAATAACTTTAGAATGGGTACTTTTTACTTTAAATAAAATAAGTGATATTTTATTTAATCATTTTCTATTTTGAGGTACAATAATATCATAAAGATGCACAGTACACTAGGTCAATACCTTACATTGCTTAACATGATACAGAGTTCTATTTTTGAACAGCTAATTACTACTTTAACAAAATCTGGCAGTGCATGGGCAAAAGAAGCTATATTTGCATATGATCTAAAATGGGATCATCAGGCCAGCCAAATAGCTCAGTGAATTAAAGCGCCTGCAAGCAGGCACAGGGGACAGGATGGAGGTTCGACCTCCAGGCCTGCTGTGCCAGCCATGCCCCTGGGGCATGCTGAGATGGCAATTAAGACTAGGAATGGTGGTGCATGCCTGTAATCCCAGCACTTTGGGGGCAGAAAAACAGGAAGGAACACTACAAGTCTGATCTATGTAGTGAGACCCTGTAGACCCTGTACTAAATACATTTTTAAAAATGAAAAGAAAGAAATTATCTCCCATCCCTAACTTCTAGCCAAAGAAGAAAGCAAACTTGTGGTAATCATACTGGTTATAAGCAGATACATAAGATAGAAATATTATAGGCAGTCATCCAAGGCCAGGCCCTCAAGGAGACAATATGGAAGACAAGGTGACTTTGCAGCTTTGGAAGAGACAGACACTCCCTTATGGGCCAGATCTCAAGACAAAAGGGTTAACAAATACAACCACATACTTCCCTAGGGATGGGCAGCAGGGATTGCTATTCCAAGGTATCAATCACCTTCAAAGAGCCCTAAAGAGTCACTAACTCAAACCCCAACAGTAAGAGACCCTGTCCTATATTCATGCCTATTTGCTACCTGACTCACTTCCCCATTTGGCACTGGATTTGAGCAATTTTACCTGAGCAGCAGAACTTGTAATCTCATTGGGTGACTGTAGTTTTGTCCCACCTCATGCACACCTAGTGAGTTCCCACATTCTCCACCTTAGGCTCACCTCACTGCATGATTTTACACTATAAAAGTCCCTGGAAGAAACAGCTTCCCAGGGCAACCCACTCAGGTCCCCCTTCTGCCTCTCTCTCTCTCTCTCTCTCTCTCTCTCTCTCTCTCTCTCTCTCTCTCTTCTCTCTCTCAGACAGAAGCTTTGTTTCCCCCAATAAATAGTCTGCTCTTAACTTCTGTTTGTTCCTAAAATTCATTCTTTGGTTTGAAAGAATACGAACATGTTCCAGGTACCTTTCAGGTTGGGAATTTGATTCCCCTGTATCAATACTGTTGCAGGCAGCTGAGTTAGATAGAAATATTATAGGCAGTCAGACAAGGCTAGACCCTGAAGGAGACAATATGGAAGAAAAGATGATCTTGCAACTTTGGGAGAGAAAGACATTCCCTGCTGTGGGCCCAGCCTCAAGACCAAAGAGTAAACAAATGCAGCCACATCAGTCCCTAGGAATGGGCATCAGGGACTGATATTCTAAATAGGTAATGATCACCTTGAAGCCAGATAAAGTCACTGACCCAACCCCTACAGGAAAAGCCCCTATTCTGTATTTACATCTGCTTGCTACCTGACTCCCTTCCTCACTTGGTACTGGATTTAAGCAAATTTACCTGAGCAATTGTGCTTGCAATCTCATTGGTTGACCACAGTTATGTCCCATGTCATACCCATGTAGCAAGTTCCCATGGTTTCCACCTTAGACCCACCTCACCATATGGTTTTGCTCTATAAAAATCCCTGGAAAAGACAGATTTAGGGGTAACCTATTTGGATCTCCCTTCTGCCCCTTCCTAGGACAAAAGCTTTTTTCCCCCAGTAAATATATTCTGCTCTTCACCTCTGTTTGTTCCTAAAATTCATTCTGTGGTTTTAGAGAACACAAACTCATCACAGGCATCTTTCGGGTTGGGAGTTTCATTCCCCTATATCAATACTACAAAAAGGACTACATCTAAATTTTCAGGAGTTTTTGGTTCAAATTATAATTCTGCATTTTCAAAACAAAATAGCTTTTGCTTCTTAAAATGCTTAGTACAACTTTCATACCAGAGTTACTATGCTTTAATGGTAGTATGTATGTCTTTCTGTATTCCAATATCACCAACATTTTTCTAGTTCCTTTAACACCCTAGGTTAGGCTTCAGTGCAAGTCACTATGGCAACAGAGATAACTGTGGCTGCTTGCCCCAGGATGCTCTTTATAAATCACATTTTTAAGGATAATTTTTCTAACAAAGCATTGTTTAAATTTCTTCAACTTATAGCAATTATGTTCTCAATGATAAACATTGAGCAAAAGGAAATACAAATTCCAGGCTTCCAACCAGAACCATGATCCTGACCACAAGCTGATGTGATTTCTTGGAGTCACCCCCAGGCACTTCTGCTTCGTGCACATTGCTTGTGGTCCTCTGCAGGAGAGTGGACTTGTCACACTTTCACTGGCTTTGTATGATGGCACACTGCTCCCACCGTCCCTTCCATTCCTCTAGCTTATTCTCTAACTGTAGTGCCTCCCTGTGTGCCCTGAAGATGGCCTCTTCAATGGCTAGATGATACAACTTCTTCTCTACTATTAATTTATTTCATCCAATAGAGCCTTGTAGTACTCAATTTGTCACACTCCGCCCCACCTTCCTTTACATGTTATATATATGCATATGTCTGGGTGGTCTCCAAGAGATTCCCATTGGTCAAGGCTGCAGTCATCTCGTAGCTCGATGGGCACTGAGTGGTCCACTTCCAAACTTGCTGAGCTCTTAACTGACCTCAGTTCCTCATGGGTTCCTGGCCAGAGACCTCCTTCTGTCCCTTCCACTGAGCTTCTCCACATAAAAGTTCATAGTATGGCAACCTCTTTCCCCAAAGTGTGTGGACAAAGGAGAGGGAGCACGTGCACACATACACATGTGCTCACACACAAAGACAGAGAGACAGACAGATAGACAGACAGAGACAGAGAGAGATGGAGACAGAGAGAGCCCCAGCAAGGCATCCAAGACAGAAGCCTTGTCTCTATATGACCTTGTGTCTACAGTAAAATTCTATCATTGCCATGACATTCTGTTCATTCGATGTGAGTCTTTAAGGCCTATTCATACTCGATAGGAGGAAATTAAATTCTACTTCTGGGAAGTAAGGGCATAAAAGAATTGAGAACATATTTTTACCACCACAGTAGAAATATGTTCGCTATTATTTTTCTTCTGTTGCTTTATTAAAAAAAACTTACTGGGGTTGCACAGAACTTTAAGACATTAATGTTTTTATTCTCATATTCCCCCTCTTTCTCTTCTAGTCAATAATGGCCAGGCCCTTGTGTCCTCCAGGGTAATACATGGCTGAGGAGAAATGGGAACTTGCCCACAAGTACCCTAGCTTTGGCTTTTTCAAAATCCTTACCCTTGGGACCACAAAGATTTTCATCCACACCACAGGATGAGGGTGGACACAAACAACACACATAACAGGAGAATACAGGGATGAGGAAGAGTGGGAAGGCTCTGTTACTATTAACTTCTTTAACTCTGATTTATCACAACACAATGCTTTCATTTGTCATATAAGTTATTACAGCTTGCTGCACATTGAAATAGAAATTGAGAAATGATGTTATAAATAAAGATGGGAGACAGGAATGTGATAAATGCATTGCTGTAGTTCTATATTTATAACAAATATAGTTAGAGAGCTGGTTAATAAAATTCTGAACAAAATGATTTTTATTATATCGATATTATACATATTTCAGTAAACTAACATTTAACTGTACAACTCAATCTTTTTAGAGTTAGTTACTGCTATTGCCTTGTTTTACTTTACAGAGATAAATCTCAGTCTTTCTCTCTGTACATGTGCACATGCATTATATACAAACAAGAAATGCAAAGATGTTTTTCTCTTAGTTTTTTCTGTTAAAAAAGTCAGTATTCTGAAAGCCAAAAATGAGAAAAATCTCAGGAAAGTCCAAAGAAGAGAACAAAACACATAATCACCAGAGACAGGTGTTTGGAGCCCTTCCCCCACACTAGTGAGCTGACCCAGTGCCTACACTGTTGCATGCTCTCTTTAGCATCACAGCATGTTTTCTCCCATCAGTATGAATCCTCAGATATGTAAGCCAATCAAGAAAGTAAATGAAGCTTGAAACAAGATAATTTATTGGCTTACACCCTTTTAACCAGAAAATGATGTGACTCTGAATTCCCTGAGGCACAGAGCATGCAGACACATTTACATAAGTCAGTTGTCTTTGGTTCTGCTTATGTCAGATATTTGCTGAATGCCTAATATATGAGCAATAACAAGGAAAGTTTAGAAGACAGTACCTTAAGCAAAATTTTAAAACACTCAACAGTTTAAATAAATAATAATGCAAAACAATATACAGCAGGAGTCGAGAGAATGCACAGGCCTAACAGAGACTTCAGGGCTGAAAAGACCCAAGCAGGCTTAGCTGGAGGTCAAGGGCACAGTGGCAGATGTGACTCAAGCCAGAATCTCAGGTGACACCCCTGCTGGGACTGGGCTGCAGCCTTGGAACAGAGCAGGAGAAAGAACAGGCATGGCGTCCAGTGTAGGATCAGGTATGGGCTGGGAGATGGGCATCTGGTATCTTCCTACCTGCACTCCTTCCACTGATTGACACATACAAAACAGATTGTAAATGACCAGTTTCCCTCAACTTCTAACAAAAACACGTGCTCTATTCTGAGATCAAAATACTTTTATGCTTTTCTTAATACTATAAAAAAGATGTTTTAATGTGTTTTAGTTAGCTGAAAAGAATTTTTTTGAAAATTCTTTGTGCCAGTCATAGTGAAGCACACCTGCATTCCCAACACTGTGGGTGGCTCAGAGAGGAGGATCATAAGTTAAACAGCAGTCTGGGAAGTTTACCAATTTAACAGGATCCTGTTTCAAAATTTAAAAAAAAATTGAAAATGAGCTATGTGTCTGTAGCTCAGTGCAAAGTCCTTGGGTTTGACTCCCAGTTTAAAAAAAATTGAAAAACCAAAAATACAGAAATTTAATTAAAATTTGAATTTTTCAAAAAAAGAACTAAAGAATGTCTTGAGCAAACCTATCTGATTGCTCTCTATTAAAGTTACTGTTATAGTTGTTGTAGTAAAACTGAAACTACGTCATACTCAGAATGAAGATCAACAGAAATAGAAAAGAATGTATACCAAAAAAAAATCTATACTGAGTATATTATGTGTTTGTCCTCAGCTTTCCAAGCTCTCCTGCCATGATGGAGTCAAATATGGAGCTAGAAGATTAAGAATTATACCAGTTTTTTGGGGGGCCGGGGAAATGGCTCAGTAGAATAAGCACTTGCCTAGCAAATGCAAGAGCCAGAGTTCAATCCCACGTTCTGCCAAAAAGAAGAAGAAAGAGAGAAGAAAGAAAGAACGAAAGAAAGAAAGAAAGAAAGAAAGAAAGAAAGAAAGAAAGAAAGAAAGAAAGAAAGAAAGAAAGAAAGAAAAAGAAAGAAAAAAGACTCCATCTGAAGAACTATACCAGTTTTTATTACCCTGGCGCAAGATGGGTAAGATGATTTTCTGGCTTCACATTATCATTACTTTTTAAGATAACCAAATCATTTATTAATGAGTACATTCTATATGATATGAGGTCTGACAATATAAAACAAAATCTTCATGGAAGCATGTAAATATGGACTGTGATAATATGAAAACTACATGGTATGGTTAATACAATCTTTTTTGTGCTTATGATTGTTTGTAACCCTCCATACACTCTCTATAAAACAGTCCACGGATAGTTCTTGCTCAATTTATAGCTTACAAAATAAAGAGTTAAATAGGATAAATCACTTGCCAAAAACAGTTGGGAGTCAAATTGCCTTTTACATCCTGTAGACAGTGTCCTTTCTACTTTACCAAGTAATTAGCTGCACATGTAGACATCTCCCCCAACCTCTCTCCACTCCATTTCTGGCATTTAAAAAAAATTTCCATAATTTTATTGAGAAACAAATAGCAATGAGACAGTTTCAAATCAAATTGGTAGGACAGTTTCAACAATTACACATTGCATACTGTCTTCCTAGTGGTTGTTGTACAAAATGCAGACATGATATCCTATTTACAAACACTAGTAGTTAATTGGAAGGATTCTCACCCTGACTAACTATATATACTGACATGTGTGAACTAAGCAATTGCACTGAAGATGGCAATTTGTAATAGTAGGTTCATGCTTAGAATAAGGGTTTTTTTTTTTTGTTTTGTTTTGTTTTTTTCTCCGAATGCCCTCAGGGCTTGTTTGGGGTTCATGCTTAGAGTGCCTGTCATTCAGGTCTTCTGAATATGTGCTGCTTGCCATGACACACCAATTGCTGCCATGCTGTCTCTTGGGCAGATGATTCTTTAAAAAAGAAGGGAGTGGTGAATGAAGGCAGGAGACAGGAAAACGAGTGTTGCAGGACTGTCCTACTACAATGCTGTATATGGTTAGATTTCTGGACTTATATGTAAACATATATAATTCTTTATTCCTATTTTTTAAATATATTTTAATTTTTTAAATTTCTTTTCATCATATTCTGTAGGGACTTAAAGTTCAACATATGAATACTTGATGAAAAATACCTGATCCATATTATACCTAAGATGTTTGATATTCAGACAGATAGTGAGATTAAGCTCAACAGCCTAGGTTGTATGGTCATAATAATACACTTCTCTTCTGGAGGTTTAACAATGTAAGTTTGCAGAACAAAAGTTAGAGAAAAAGGAGGGCCACAAGGAAAGCCAACATTTTGGCCCTAGCCTTCCAAGGTCAATTAAGACTCAGGACATATGAGAACTTGTACTGTTACGTCATGTAACTAGGTAGTGTCCCAAATTTTCTGAACAAGGAGATTATGGGGCCAAAGAGCAGAGTAATCAATCATGTAGAGTGTGCCTAATGAGAGTCACAGGGAAAGAAAACATTCTCTCAGGCTTTCACAGAGAGCACATTGGCCAAGCAATGGCTGTGACTCATCCACATGGTTGACACCGACAAAGAATCTACAATCTGAGGTACAGGGTCTCAGGATAAATCCTGAGGGGATTTGACTGACCTTATCAGATCCAAAAGCTACAATTCTAATTACGTAGGTCTTGCTTTATCTTGGTCTTGACCATCCAACAGAAAAGTATAAAAATGAAGTATAAGAAGTAAAGCCATGCTGTTATGTTGAGCTGTAGGGGACTCAGGTCAACAACTTGACTGACATTTCCAGTCAAGTGGAAGACTCAATACTATTATGGACTACTGGACTATTTTGGAATATTTTGCTGAGTTCACACACCTATAATATTTAAATGATGGAACTAGACAAAAACGGGATGCAGATGAATGATCATTTTGTATCTGCGTATTCAAAATGGTTAGGATAGATATATAGCTACATTCTCTTAATTCAATGAATAGAGGGATTCACATTCTTTATAAATGCTAATTTCTGTGAAGTTAAAGTGTTTTATGCTGTGATATTTAGTATCTAGTCGTGGCCTTAGCAGATGAAAAGCCATGTTACTGTGTAATAGCTAGAAAACCAGCATAACCATACTAGTAATGAATCCTGTTTCAAATCATGGAGTAAGCATTACAGATTTCCTTCACACAGCACCATCCAGAAGCTACTACATAGGAAAAATAAGGCCATTCAAAGACTTGGTAGCCAAAGGACAATTATAAATTGGGTTCTTTCTACAGTATTTACCTATATTCTAATGTTGAGTCTTTTTATCTTAGGACTATTGGGTAAGATAATTTATTAATCCATTAATTTTGAGAAGAGCAATATTTTCATGACATCAAGATGCAACCTGTTTTAAAGGAAAATCACCCTGCCTGAAGTCCATGGGCAAAATGCCTGACCATCCTCACCCTTTCAGAAATTTCAACTCTTGCCAAGCACTATCTTAGCACTTGGGAGGCTGAGACAAGAGGATCAGAGAAAGTTCAAGGCTAGGATGGGGTACAAAGTGAGTTCAAGACCAGCCTGAACTGCATAGCAAGACCTCATCTCAAAATAAGAAAATAAAGAAGCTAGGACTCTCAACACAAAAAGCGACACAACCAGAAATTGTGAAAATTTTTGAAAACATGTAAGGCATGAATCAAACATTGTCACAATGGTTTGAAATTCTCAAGAGACTGCAAATATCCACTTCCTAAATGAAAAGGAGACCAAAAAAAACACACATTAAAAAGAAAGAGAGAGAGAGAGAGAGAGAGAGAGAGAGAGAGAGAGAGAGAGAGAGATCAGTCCTTTTTCTCCATAATATAGGATAATCTTTAGATGTTCCCCAAGAATTCAAAAAAAGGAGAAAGATCTTTAGAAATGAGAAGAAAAAATTCTTTGGAACAAAGAAACAAGATATTTCATAAGGATTATATTTTTGTTCCTGAGAAGAAAACCAAACAAAAATAGCTATCAGAACTAGCAAAGGCATAAAGCATTTGTTGGAAATTGGTGAACTACTCTACCTGAAAGTGAAGATTAAAGGAGTTTACCAATAACATCCAAACTAAATCAACTAAATACAAGTGCTACATCCTGAGAAAAAGCTTTAATCAGCATCCTGTAATGAACCAACCTGTCCATATTCCTGGTCTGTGAACACATGCACTCTGCTGCTGCCCTGGTGGGAATGGTCAGGCTTGCCTTCATCAGGAAGGTTTTCAAAATAGACCTTCTTTCCTTTTTGACTGGCTGAATGGCACTGGAAAATACTTTTCTATATTACAGTGTGAATTCTGCCAATCAATAGGTGAGACATTGCTGTCAAAGGAAATGATTCGGGTTGTCATCACGTTCCAGACAAGTGATGCAGCTTCAGTCTCACTGCGGTTCAGAAAGTCCATTACAGCCAGGCGCCACAGGCACACACAATGTCTGATGTGGAAACAGCATATTGATCCTATTACTGAGGACTGATGGGATGTCACAGTTGCTCAAGAGCCAGGTACCCCAAGTTCCACTGGACAGCGCTATTGTTGCATACCAACTCTTATTGCATCTAAGGCCATCACGAACACTCAGGTATCTACAGGCAAGTTAATTCTTGAAATTCAACATTGAAATCCAAATGATGGTTAATAGACTAAGAGAAAATAAAGGGGGCAAAAGCCAGTAGGAAACCAAGCATAAACTACACATTATTTACAAATACGAAGAAGAAGAAGGAGAAGGAGGAGAAGGAGAAGGAGAAGGAGGAGAAGAAGAAAGAAGAAGAAGGAGAAGGAGGAGGAGGAGGAGGAGGGAGAGGAGGGGGAGGAGGAGAAAAGGAGGAAGAGGAGGAGAAAGAGGAGGAAAAGGAGGAAGAAGAGGAAGAGGAAGAAGAAGGCAACTACACTGTCTCCCTAGCAATACCAACCAGTTGGCAAAAAGTCAAAAAGTCTTTGGAGCAATATATATAGAATTTACAACATAAAGATTATGAACCAAGAATGCCCACAAAGATTGAAAATACCTAAAGAGCCTACATGTGTAGAAAAATTCTTTAAAAATTACAAGAAGTAATGCAAACAAGCTGAATGAAAAATTTTACTAATAAATATTCCAAGTATACAAAAGACCTCTTGAGACATAACTCGTTTGGGTTGAATTTCAAGCTTAGGAAAACAGGTGGTTATGTATTGTCAGGAGTATTGAATAGCCTAGGGATAAATCTTCATAAACTTTCTCAACTGTTATTCTTCTGCTTTGGGGTTTTCTTTCCCTACCAATTCCAGAAAAGGGTCTCAGGAGGCCCATCCTATCCCCCAGAGTTCAGCTGGTGCCCCCTGCCAGGTTTGATGATGGTTGATCACATTACTTGTTAACATTGGGATTCAGCTTTGGCTAATGGCAGCTAAATGAAGCTAGGACTCTCAACACAAAAAGCGACACAACCAGAAATTTCTCCTCTCAGACTCTGCCCCTTCTTCCCTCAACACACATATTCAGAAGTTCTGGTTGAAAACTGGAAACTATCCCTATAACCAAGAAAACTGCAAACATATTTCTATTTCTTTATAATTCATTTTTAGGGGCTGGGAGATAGCTTGACAGTCTAAGCACCTGTGCCTGCCTCTGCCTGGCAAGCACAAAGACCTAGATTCAATTCCTGGTGCTGCATGCCTTGCTGGCCACTGAAACTTGGTGTGGTGGTGCATGCCTATTATCCCAGCACTAAGGAGGCTGAGACAGGAGGATGACTATGAGTCTAAGCTGCATAGTGAAACCCTGTACCAAATACATAAATAAATAAAAGATTTTCTTGAAATTCATTTTTAAGGACCTGAATCATTCAGAGGTGATTTTTCTAACTTTTAAAGATAAATATATACCTCTCATGAGTTCCTGGGCACGGCATCTGATATGGCTGTGTCTAAATGTCCCCCAAAGCCTCTTGTGCTCATGGGTTGGGTATTTTCAGAGGTGGCTTGTCCCGAACCAATGGGTCAGTCAACGAAGATCACCTGGGTGAGGAGTGTGGAATTAAAGAGGGGACAAAGGACAGGTGACATGAAGAATGAAGACAAGACAGGATTTTGATTAAGTCTTGCTTTATTTAGGGGAGGTGCTGGGTATACATAGTGAAGGTATAGGGAAATGATATCAGCAGGTAAAAGGCACGAGTAACTAGGCAACCGGCTATGACAGGAAGTCCCACCTCCTGGGCATAGCAGGAGACTTATGGGAAATAGGCAGGGTAAAAACTAGGAACCTAGCTCATCAGAGGTAGGGGAGGAGGAAGGTCCAGAAGGGCAAACGTTAAGTCCTGTACTTCCCTGTGGACCATCCAAAGCACCCTGTAATGAATGAGTAGTGAGCTCCAAAAGCCTTACGTGGCTCCACCCCTAAGGCACTTCTGTGGGTAACTCCTATGGCTTTTCTCTCAGGCCTGCTTTGCTCCCTTTTTGCAGCTTTTCTTAGACCATCCACATTCCTGGCTTTTGCAAACTTCTGAGGTTTCCACTGGATAGGCTTCTCACTCACAGCTTCACACACTGCCCTCTCAGGGGCACACTGCCTGGCCTCCCAG
>NW_004524610.1:13700604-13719103 GCF_000260255.1 Octodon degus
TATACCGATAAATATCCATTTTGTATCTGTGTATTCAAAGTGATTATTATAGATATATAGCTGCATTCTCTTAATGAATAGAATGATTTGTTCTAATGATGTTTGTAAATAGGATCACAAGTCCGCATCTTGTACAGCAATTAACCACTACGAAGAATATATGCAGTGTATTATTTGTTGAAACTGTACTTCCGATTTGATTTGAAACTCTCATTGCTATCTGTTTGTCAATAAAACTTTGAAAAAAATGTATGGGCCAACTGAAACCAGAATTAAGAGGGTTATCAGAGGTCTTAAGATGGGTAGCTTTAAGAATGTCTAAGGTTTGAGTATCTCTGTCAGCTCCACGTGATTTGGGGAGTGTCAAGGAATGGTCATGGATCTTTGGGAACATTTTTTCTCAGATTTTTTGAAATCTTTTTTTTACAAAATGTTCTTTGAGAGAATCTTGGGGCCCTCTTTTATCAGAAACATGAATGGGGGTGCTCTGGCTCTAGCAAACTGGCTTCCCTATCATGTCTGTGCCTGCAAGGTCTGTGCCATAATGGGGGGTAATTCTGAGGACGTGCCTCCTTTACAATCACATGGATTACCATAAAGGGATCTGAGTAGGTCTTTCTTAGATGCTGGTGTCCCAAAGCCACCATCGATGGTCTTGACCAGAACTACGAAAACTCCCCATGGTAGTGTCCATCGTAGATGACTCATTATCTGTAAGGAAACACGAAAATATTCTCAGGGCACACTTGAGTCCCTGGAATCATCTATGAGGTCATTCTCTATCTGGTCGATTTGATCTATCTGTTTAGCCAGTCTTTTTGCCAGCCATCTGGCAGATTTTTTTTCTTTTTTTTTTTGAGTAAATGCATACTGACCCTCATCCCCAGATGAGGACTGGATCTGGGCCTTGCCATGGGTTGGTTAGAGGGTCTCTCCATAATATCGAGGGGAAATGTTTTTGTTTTAGAATGCCAAAGATGGGTGGCTGCTGATTGTCCTCTGGCATCTAGTGTTAAAAAATTTAAAGTGAATAAGGAGTGAGCCAGGATATTTTTAGGTGATCCCTTAGTTGGGTATTAGTCTCTTTTTTTTTATAGTAAGTTTTAATGTTTGATTGGCTCTTTTTATTATATCTTGACCTTGAGGGTTATAAGGAATGTCAGTCACATGAACAATGTTGAATTTTTTGCAGAATTGTGAAAAGGTGGAGCTGATGTAACCTGGGCCATTGTCTTGAGCTGTTGGGGGCAGCCCAAAACAGACAATGCCTGGAGCGTATGGGCAATAACATGTTTAGTATCCTCTCCAGTTTGTAGGGAGGCATATATAAATCTACTAAATGTGTCTATGGTCACATGAATAAATTTAAGGTTGCCAAAGTCTGATAGGTGAGTAACATCCATTTGCCAAAGAGCATTTGGCATCAAACCCCGGGGGTTGACCCCAAGGTGAGGAACAGGGAGATGAATCGCGCATGAGGAGCAGTTTTTAACAATCTGTCTAGCTTGTTGTTTAGTGATTTTATGGAGCAGCCAGGGGGAGTGGGCATTTAAGTGATGAAATTGGTGTGTCTGAATCACCACAGTGACAGCATCTTTACAGTGTGCAAAAAAGGAATATGGGTGAGTAGAGGGTTTAGTAGCAGCATCAGCTAATCTATTTCCTAGAGCAAGAGGTCTAGGAAGGTTAGTGTGGGCCTGCAGATACCCTATGTAAAATGGCAGGGGCTTTTTATTAATCATATGTTATATTAGAGTGAACAGATATCCAACCTTAGATGCCTGTTTTATTTGTCCTATCATTTTAAGTAAAGGGATAGATTGAGCAATGTACGCACTGTCAGTATAGATATAGATATTGAGGGATTGATTTGGGAAAGCTGAAAAAAACTGCCCCAATGGCTATTAATTTGGTTATCTGAGCTAATGGGCTGTCTGTTTGGAATGTAATTATCTGATCCTGAAAGACCTAAGCAGCTATCCCTGAGGAGGAGCCATCGGTGAAGACTGATAGTGCATTTTTAAGGGTTTAAAAGATGTGTTTTTTTGAAAAACAAAATCATGGCGATTTGCAAAATCAATGAGTTTATCAGGGGGGTAATGATTATCAATGTTTCCAGCATAGGAAGCCAAAGCAACAGGCCAGCATTGTGTTGTCTGAGCAGCCAGTCAACCTCTTCTTTAGAAAAAGGCTGGATAATAAAATCAAGTTCTTTGCCAAAATAACATCGTCCTTGTTTTTTGTCTAAAATTATAAGATTGGAGACAGCCTGATAATAAGGTTTGAGGACCTTTTCAGGTGTGGCTGGTAGGTATACCCACATTAGGGGTGCTGTCTGCCAAAAATCGGCAGTGGGGTAGAGTTTTGTTTTGAAAATGGGAAATCCTAGGGGCTTATCATAGTTTATAAAGGTAATCTTTTGTTCCTGAATGGCATTTTTAACCAATCTAATGACGTGTCTGTCTTCTGGTGAGAGTTTACGAGGGGATGATGGGTCGGCATCACCTTGTAAAATGTCATATAAAGGTTATATTTTTCCTTTAGGGAGCTTTAGGTAAGGCATGAGCCAGTTAATATCTCCTAAGAGCTTTTGGAAATCATTTAAGGTAGTTAATTTATCTAATCTTAACTGTAACCTCTGGGAGAAAACTTGGGACCCCTTTATTTGAAATCCTAGATAGGTGTAAGGATCCGTGAGTTGAACTTTGTTGGGGACTACTAGCAGTCCCTTATGTCTTAGGGCCTGTTGTAGTTTTTGATAACATTGTAGGGTGAAGGATTGGTCTATTTCAGGAATTAATATGTCGTCTATATAATGGATGATATATATCTCTGGCCAGTGATCTCTCACAGTCTTTATGATTGAGGCCACAAAAGACTGGCACAAAGTGGGACTATTTGCCATTTTCTGGGGTAAAACACGCCATTGGAATCTCTGCCTGGGGGCCTTGAAATTCGCAATAGGTAAACTAAAGGCAAAGCGCTTTTGATCATCTGGGTGAAGAGGGATATTAAAGAAGCAGTCCTTTAAGTCAATAACCACTTTAAAGTAATTTAGAGGTATGGCAACAGGTGAAGGGAGGCCTGGCTGTAAGGCCCCCATCACGACCATGGTTTTATTTACTGCCCTGAGGTCTTGTAAAAGTTGCCATTTGTCAGATTTTTTTTTTTTTTTGATCACAAAAATGGGTGTATTGTAGGGGGAGTTACTGGGAATAAGATGGCCAGCATTAAGCTGTTTTTGCACCAGTTGTTGCATGGGCATCCACTTTTCTGTTGTAAGGGGCCATTGATTGACCCACACAGGGTCATCTGAGAGCCAGGTGATTTTTTCTGCATGAGCCACAGGAGAGTCAATAGCCCCTTTTAAAAAGAACCTAGACCAGCCTTATCATATTTGGGTGAAACATCTATAGGCTCTGTGATTCCTGAGTTGGATTTCCCCAGGCCCTGACCTGGTAAATACCCTTTGTTTAACATCTGTGCAGTGATAACAGAGTTAGGACTACCCATGATCATCCCTACCTGGGGCAGGAGATCTCTGCCCCAAAGATTAACTGGCAATTTAGCTATAACGTAAGGCTGTATAGTGCCCTGATTACCCTCTTGATCTTTCCACATTAGGATTTTGGCACTTCTTTTTGGGTTTGTGCTTTGGCCTATTTTTTGGAGGTGAGTCAAGGTGTCATGTAAAGGACACGCCCCAGGCCAATCCTTTTTTCTAATAATAGTAACATCAGCACCCATATCAATTAACCCAGAGAATTGCCTGCCGTCTAGGCATAAGGTCATAAGGGGTTTCTATGGCGAGATCACCTGAGCCCAGAAGATATCTGAGGATCCAAAGCCTTTATTTTACCTCTGTTGTGTCATGACCTTATTTGAAGTGGGGGTCAGTGGCAGAAGAAGCAACTGGGTGATCCTTTGGCCTGCTGAGACACTGATAATGCCCATGGGAGAGGAGACTAGGATCTTTATTTCACCTTGGTAATCATTGTCTATCACTCTTGCGATTACCTGAAGGACTTGGAGTACCACACTTCTATGTCCAATTGGAAGGCCAAAAGCATCTTTTGGCAGCGGGCCAAAGGTGTCTGTTGGGAGGACTTGGATCCCAGCCTCAGGGGTTAATATTGTCTGGGTGGTGGAACTGAGGTCCAATCCTGCACTCCCGGGAGTGGCTCTGAAGAGGTCTGAAATGGATTGTTGGTGGGAACAAAGTCGATCGCCCCATGATTTCGTCTGAGTGTAGGGGCCTGGGGCTGGCTCCACCTCTCATTTCCCTGCTGCAGGGGCAGGACATTACCATATTTATCTCTTTTGGATCTACATTCACTTGTCCAATGGTTACCTCTCCTGCACCGTGGACAGAGCCCCGGTTGTTTGGAGTCACCTTGTTTTTTATCTTTTCCTCTATAATCTTTGGCCATATGTCCTATCTTTTGACAATTAAGCATTTATTTTTATCCTTTTGGGAGGGGAATTGCTTGACCGTAAACCCTTGTTGTGCCGCAGCCACAGCAAGGCCCTGTTGGTAGGCTGGCCCTATCTCTGCACAGAGACGAATGTAACCTGAAAGGTCAGATCGCTTTCTATGAGGGCATATTGCAGCTTGGCAGGCTGCATTTGTATTTTCAGAAGCCAGTTGTTTGATTAGATCAGAATTAGACTCTACACTATTGAACAGTCTCTCGGCGGCCTGAAGCAGCTGATGGGCAAAATCTGGAAATGGCTCTTCTGGGCCCTGTTTCACGTTTGTAAGGGAAGTAGTAGCCTCTCCATGGGAAGGCAACCTTTATCATGCTCCAGTTGTGGCCAGCTGAATCTGAGCAAACAGGCCTGCATCATACCTAGATTGAGCTTTGGTGGTGGAAAAGTCTCCCACACCTGCTAGCATCTCATAAGTCCAACCATTTCTAGCCTCTGCATTTCTTCTGGCTATAGAGTCACAATTATCTAGATACTCTGACTTCCAACACAAGTAATCTCCACTGGATAAAGCAGCCTTGGCTAACGTATACCAGTCTTTAGGGGTGAGCCATCCCTGAGTCATAGAGTCTAATACAGTAAGTGTATAAGAAGCTGTGGTGCCATATTGTGTGAAAGCAGCCTTTAACTCTTTTAACAGTTTAAGAACAAAAGGTGTGTGTGTTCTAATAGCCTGAGGTTGTTGACCTTCATTTTTTGCCCTTTGTGTCTCAGTCACTGGAAATGCCCAGTTGGCGGCCCTATTGTTTTTGAGATTTGGCCGAGAAGAAGGGGGTGGGGTCAGAATGGTGGATGCCTCATGGTCAGTTCTCTTGCTGTGAATTACTACAAGCTCTTGGGCAAGGTTAAACATTGTTTTTCTAATTGAATCTGTTTTTGGAGGTCTCTAACTTTATCTTCTAACCCCTTAATCACGTTAGAAGACGCCCCTTTTTCCTTTAAGTTCTGAGAAAGTGAAATCTGTGGCGATAGTGGGCGGTATTTAACAGCCTCATCACTCAGAGTTTTCCAATCAACAGCTTTCTCCTCAGAGCTGCAATTATTAAGCATTAGACTCTGAAGGGTGGGGAGTCAGGGTATGCACTGGGAAACTCAGGGGCAGTGAGTGACTCAGAAGTCGCAATGGGTGTAGCAGCCTCTTTGTCAGGGGGAGCATATGGAAGAGTCATTAACTCCTCCAAGCCCTCCTTGGAGGAGGAGGAGAAGAAGTCAGAGTCTGCCTGAGGGAGAGCCGGCGTGTTTTTTGCCAACAGTTGAAGAATATGTTCCCCTTCTGAAACAACCAGTTTAATCAGGGGGTCCCAGTGCTTCTGTGGGAGAATTTTATTAATAAGATTCCAAAAGGAAGAGGCTATAACAGAAATCTTTTCTGGTCCGAAGACCCTATAATAGTCTTGTAAGACATCTCCCACTCGTAACCATTTCTTAGAATCAATCATACCCTCCAAAGGAAACCAAGGACACACCTTATGTATAAACTGAAAGTATTCACATAACTGTTTAACTTTAACCTTTACTCCTCGTGCCTTTAATACTTTGCTCAAACTTTCTACAAATATCTCATGTTCACTTAATTCCTGTCCCATTGCCAAAGGGAAGGGGAAAGGGGTGCCGTCCACTTACCAAGGTTCAGATGTTGCAGCAGGCAACTGCGGCACAGGCCTCTTTTATTCTCTCTTTTGCCTCTTCTTGCTGGCTCTCTCGGGCAGTTCTGTCACTGAACCCTCCATACCAGGTGCCCCACGTTGGGCGCCACTTGTTCCAAACCAGCGGGTCAGGCAACGAAGGTCACCTGGGCGAGGAGCGGGGAATTGAAGAGGAGACAAAGGACAGGAGATGCGAAGAATGAAGACAATACAGGATTCTGATCAAGTCTCGCTTTATTCAGGGGAGGTGCTGGGTATATATAGTGAAGGCATAGGGAAATGACATCAGCGGGTAAAAGGCACAAGTAACTAGGCAACCGGGCTATGACAGGAAGTCCCACCTCCTGGGCATAGCAGGAGACTTATGGGAAATAGGTGGGGTAAGAAATAGGAACCTAGCTCATCAGAGGTAGGGGAGGAGGAACCTGGAAACCCACTTGCAATAGGGTTGGAGACCTGGAGTTATTGTGCCTCCCACAGTGGCTGGATCTGGGGCACCCAAGACTGGAATCAATTCTTGATGTAATGCTATGGTCAAGTGCTCACTAGGATTAAGAGTGTGAGTGCTGCTACGCTAAGGGTGGGTAGCCTGGGTAAGATACAAGGGACAGGAAGACGCTTGTCACCATTGCTTACCTCATTTGGTTGCTTTGATACCTGCTGCCTGCCAGGGACTCTTTCTCCTCTATGACGCCCCTCTGCCATGTGCCACCCTCCCTTGGACCAGCTGATTATGGACTGAAACCTCTACAACTTCCAGCCAAACTAGCTCCTTTAACTTTGGGTGTTGGGTATTTCATCTCAGCAACAAGCAAAGTAACTAAGGCAGGATCCTACATCAATGTTTTATAATATCCCTCTATTCATTAAGCAGAATCACTGCTTCCTGTGAGCCTCTGAACATATAAAAATATACAAAGAAGAATGTTATAACTTAAAAGTATCAAATACTAATAATAGTTATTTCTGGGTTGGTTCCTAGATTATTCTTTTCTTTGCCTTTCAAATGTTCAGTAATTTAGCAATATTAATTTTATAATCTCCAAAATATGCTTTAACACCAATTAAACAATTTTATATGGCACATGATCACATTTACTTCAGAGTATGTAATAAAATATCTAAACCCTCATAAATATGCACACACAGACAGAAATGCTAACAGTGATTATCTCAAGGAAATAGATTTTGGGTAGTCTCTCCCTCTTGTATAGTTTTAAATTTCCTGTAATGATAACAAACTGTTTAATTATAGAAAGTGCTATTTCTATAAATCTCAATGGTACAGAATAACTTCAAGGAACATATACTCACCCATACCATAAAGTATTTATTGGGTTTGCCACTATGTCAGCTTTAGAATTTAATATGGGCCCTCTGCAGAATGAGCCACCTGGTGATCAAGTCGATAAAATAAAGCAAGCGGCAGTGGAGAGGAGATGCCCAAAGGCCACTCTGCCATGCTGCATCAGCCACAAGAGAGCAAAGACTGCTTTAATTACTCATCATTTGAATTTCTGATAGATATTATGGCAAAATTCAAATCTTGTTAATTTACATTGGCAGTCTGACAACAGGCTCATTTACAGTCTTTTGAGGGAATTGCAAATATCCCACACTTTGATTTGGTGTGCAGCGGCATTCATCTAGGGCTGAACATTAGTCAGTATATATTTTTAACTCATTAAAAGCCCAACTCATCAGTTTTACAATTTTTTTTTAATTTATAGTACCAGGGATTGAATTCAGGACCTTGTGCTTGCCAGGGAGGTGCTTATGCCACTGTTCCATCTCCCCAGACCTCATCATTTTTAAAATTTGGAAGAAATACTACAAAAAAAACAAATTAGTTTCAAATTTATAAAATTTAAATCATGGTCAAACACCCATATGCACAACTTTTTGTTCTAAAATTTACAAATGAAAAAAGATTACTGTAATTGTAAACACTGAATTGCACTAAAGTCTCCCCAAGTTCTACTGACACATGAGCAGTTAGTTTCTTTTTCAATTTGAGAATTCAAACCCCAGAAGTACTGGTAATTTCTCTCCCTTTTCCCGTTGGTGTGCCTTCAGGGCCCAGCTCAGCAGCATGAGCATGTGGAATGGTAAATGAGCCCCATCTCCTGGGAATGTGGTAAAGGTAGGCCCAGGCCAAGCTGAAGAGCAGAAACACAAGTGTGAAATGCTCATTGGATGGCGGAGAACCTATGACACACAGCCATGAGCACTGAGTGGTGGTGCTTATCTGGGGATGCCTTCTCTGCAGAGATGTAGAGCTTCCAGGTGTGTCCTAGAATCTTCACACAGGTCACATGCCAAATAGGCCTGAGGTGAATATCGAGTGTGGAATATTCATCTCAAGGGCAAAAAGGATTCAAAGCAGAAGAGAGTTTAATGTTTATTTTTCAAAATGCAAATTTACCTTATTTTCATGGCTGTCATGTCCATGGTGGCCCTCTGCATAGCAATGCCAGATATTTTCCTTAAAAGCTACAAGCAGAATTTCATGGGATGGTAAAGGTAGGTACTAAAGAATGATCATATTTTCATTGTAAAGCTTTGGGGTCATAAGAACATCAAACTATTAAAACCAAGACCACAGGATTAATGCGCTCAGTACCCAAATATATGTTGTATTGAGATGTCAGCTCTCCACTGGGAGGTCTTCAATGTTAACCCTACACTCTCTGGCTTCTAGAAACATTTTGATGTAGTTTTCTGTCTGCATATGATCTTCAGTATTGAAAATCATCAACCTAGGGGGAAAAAAATCAACCACAATATCTATCTTTACATATGCTCAAGTCCACTTCTGTCTCTGATTCAGAGAGCTCTCAACTAACACAGGAAGGAAAAGCAGAAGAAAATAATGACCCATCCTCTTAATAAAAAACTGAAATACAAGCCCAGATGTACACAAATAAGTTTTCATTATCTGACATCAATTTCCTTATATAATTAATTAAAACTATGCAAAATTTAAATTCAGCCGGCTAGTTTTAAAATTTATATGTTAAAATATGCCTTTTGCCTGATTTTATTTCATTTTTGTGTCTAAGGATCTTGATTTAATAGAACTGGTTGTCCAATTCCCACCTCATTTCTCTGATGCAGTAAAGGCTCAGGCCTGAAGTAAAGGTTCTCCAGCTCCAGAGACTTCAGTATCCTTGTCACAAAGCATCTTCTCATCTTAATCTCCCCAAACATCAGCTCCAACTGAGGAATATAAAGGAGTTGGTTCACTGGTGTTAGAATTGACAAGTAGGCATACAAAATGTCTTTTCCAACAGCATCACATCAAGGGATGGATACAGGCCCTACAGTGAGCACAGCATCCATATCACTCTGATATAAAACTGATCTTTTAAAAAGAGGGCTACAAAAATTCCCTACACAAACACAAAGATAGTGATAATAAAATGAAGAGCTCCCATGTACTAAGCCAGGCATCACTCTCAGCCCTCTAATGGATGAATATAGCATTGGAACCCACATAGCAATCCTTTTGGAGAAGCCTGTTCCTATCCCCATTGTTCAAACCAAGGCCTGAAGAGTCAGTTGTCATCTGTGGTCACCCAGACAATAGGCAATCACTAGGATCCTGGACACAAACCCAGGTCTGGCCCTTGTATCCATGCTCTGAACTTCTATGGTACCACTTTCCTAAGACTATCTTTATATCAATGTAGTTTTTAAAAATATAAGTCATATATTGTCAATGTTCCCAAATCCAAAATGATGAAATAAGTGACTTATTTTTTTCCTTCTGGGTTTGCTTAAGTAAAAATAAAATAAATTATATTTTAATGATAAAATTAAATTATTTACTTAAATGACAAATGTAATACCTTAACTTGAAAAGTCATATGAAAAGCGAGAATATTTGATTGCCATAGTCACCTGGAAGGCATAAACTTATAAATTAAAATTTATTTCAGCAATGTAGCCCTAAATTTAATTCCTGAATAATGTTTTTCTCTTGTGGCGAAAAGCAAGTATCCCATCAGAAGACATTATAAGTATAAAGCATTTTTATTAGAGTCCATTAAATATTAACTCCATTGTCTACCATTCATTCTGAACTTGGCCCCATCACTTAATGTCTCAGATTCTTATTATCTATAGATTGTAGATGACTTTGAGAAAACAAGTATGAAAGACTTATCTATTCCAAAAGAGTATACAGAAATAGAAAAACACTGATTCAAGAACAAAACTAAAATCCAGCAAGAGAAACATTAAGTCCTTTAGATCTAAGTCTATCATTTGGGGCAATGGTGATGAACTGTGAGCTCCAGAGGGCTTGGATGGTTGCCCCCCACAGTGTTACTGGTTGCACCTCCTACTCCTTCTCTCTTGGATGGCTTCACTCTCAAACTGCAGCTTTCCTCAGACATGTTCCACGTTCCTGGCCCCACCCATTTTGGGGGTCTCCATTACACTTCTGGCCTCATTCCCACAGCTTTATCCACTGCCTTCTCAGGGACCACTTGCCTGGCATCACAGAATTTCCTTTGAAATCTAGGTGGAAGCTTTCCTAACCACACAATTCTTCCATTCTTTATTCCATTAAAAATCATTGTCACATGGTAAAAAACAAGGTTTGCTATCTGTAGGATCAGTAGTCAGGCCCCTTTGGACCATGACTGCAATGACCTCTACATATCTGCATGGTTGAGAACAGAAAAAGTAGTTCTGGGGAATCAATTCTCTAGGGATCTTTCTTAAGCATAATTTGACACCTTTATATCCCTGAAACTACAATGGCCAAGGTCTTGCTGACTCCTGAGATGCCCTCAAGGTATCTTTCTTCTTGTCTCTGTACAGAGTCCTTGGCATCTATCTGATGCAGCCAATCTCTTCAGCAGTCATATTCTCCATTGGCTCCTTTTCATTTGTTTCCTTCTAGATATTTTATACTCTCCATTTTGCCCTCAATTTTTATTGCAGACCAATCCTGGGGACCTCCACAGTGGCCAGATGCACACTGGGGACCCTGGAGGTCCAGTTACTGCTCAGCCAAGGAGGATAAAAGACACAGAGCAAGAGGAATCTGTACATGCGACACGAATCCAAGGCTTGAAGCTTAAAAGATGACTGGAGAATCACTGGCATGAGTCTGTTGTTGGAAGGCTGAAAAACAGGAGACTGGTGTCCAAAGGCCATGGAAGCCAAACATGAAGCCCCTTAAGATGATGAGCTCTTCAAAAACATAACAACTTCATTGTTCTTTCCCTTTCATACCATCCAGAATACAAGCCTCTTAGGATGCTACCCACTACTGGGGGAGGGGGTCTTTCCCTGTCAATCTCCTTGCTTGTACATCAGTCATCCACAGATCTACCCAGAACTGTGCTTTATTTTCCTGCTAAGAATTTCTTAATCTAATCAACACATCATGATTAACAGCCACAATGTCCTGATTTTAACTGGAAAAGTTTTATATTCTGTTCTGAGTATTTATAAGAAACTGAAAAGATGAACAAGTTCCAGAAGAAAGTTAAAATTCTGAGTGAGCTTGTTTAAAGATTTTAGATGTTATAGATGACTTAAGGCTTCTGAGGCAGGACCCACCTCAAGCTCCATAGAAGAAGCAGTACACTAAGAGCCGTATGTAGCCTGTACCTCAGTTGTTAAAACGTTGAGCATAAAAGTAATTTGGATTATGTTTTTAGAATATGAAAAGCTCAGAAAAACACAAACAAGAGAATAAAAACCATGCCTAGACAAATCACCAAAAATAACAACCATTAAAATGTTGGTATATTTACTGACAATGAGGCCTCACTTTGTGGGCAAATTCACAGTTCTTTAAGTTGGAATTATTCTGAGCAAATAAGGCATCAATACAATTTTCCCCTCTCTGTCATAGCTAAACTAGATGACTGACTATGGAATAATAAAGATGCTTCCTCTAGGTAATCAGAGCAGCATTTTGCTGTGCCTTCTCATTAAGGAGACAAGTTCTGCCTAAGTGACAGCCGTCCGTGGGTCAATTGGTTATGTTCAGCAGGAGATAATTGGAAAAGTGGCCTCAGCTGCTGTGTCAGCTCACCCGTTAAGGCTGACGCATGTGAGAGACTGTCCATCTTAGCAGGCAGCAGGAATTGGGAACATCTGAATTTATGGCGTAACAAGAGTGCCCACCTCTTCTCCCCCCATGCAAAGAAAACTAACTGATCTATTAGTTTGTTCACAGATTAGCACCTCCTCAAGACTGATCTTCTTGGTTATGTCCCCGAACTTAAAGGACCCGAGTTCTACTTAGCTGTATGCAGAATCACCAAAGGTGGGTGTGATTAGACTACGTCAGGCCTGAGTTCATTAGCAGACATGGAGAAGGGACAAGGTCTTCTTAGAGCATCCCCAGGCCTCAAGTTCTCCCCCCGGTGAGACACTCCTGCAGGTAAGTGTTTAGGTGGGCTGTACAAGTAAGTGTCTGGGTTCAGCTCCCTGAGGCTACTACTAAGTTAACTGCTCTGTAAATGCTGAAAGAGCTAATACAGCAAAGCAAGTAACAATACATGGCACACAGTAAGTGCCCAAGCAATATTAGCTGTTATTATCTATTTATCCCACAACTATCTGCGTGGCAGGGAACTCTCATAAGCTATTATAATGAATTAAAATTATTACAACAAAGAAAAATCTAAAATAATCAGAAGTATTAAGAACTACTCTTTTAATCTTATTTACAATGCATAGATTTATTTATTTATTTATTTATTTATTTATTTATTGAAATCAATGGCTAAGATCTTGACTTGAATTATCAAGATTATGAAGTAATGATATCATAATCCTAATTTCTGCTGCTAAGCATCTTTCTTATTCTTCAAATTAATGGGAAAATATCTTGTTGAGTTTTCAGACCCTGAGAAACTTCCTGGTTGTACAGTTACACTTTTACTAACTATAATTATATACTCTGCATAAAATTCGAAAGCAACCAGTTAAAGTACTGGAGAATAACTCTACAAGGCAAAATTGAGAAAGCATTTAGCATGTAGAAGGAGCACCACAGTAAGAGCCACTTTATTCCGCTTGTCCCCCAGGGCCCTTTCCCAATTGTGGCATTGAAGATCATTGCCAGTAAAGAGCCTTAATTTTGTTAGCCTGAGTATTTGGGTACTGCTAGAGTAAACGCAAATTGACACAAGAACTCTCAAGGCAGTGGGATCTCAAAATCTATATATTAACTACTCTCAAATTCTTGAAATTTATCTTTTCAGGGTGATAGTCTCAGGATCTCACAAGGAAGGGGAGGTCTTGGCAGTTGGAAAACCTGTGCATAGATCCCAGTGGCCAATAGCAGGAAGACAGAGCCTACAATTCAGCATCCTCCAAATCAGATTTTTCTAAATGTCTCAGACTTCCATTAAAATTCCAGAAAGGCTCAGCCTTGAAAGTAAAGGCTTTCCCTCCAACTTCTTAAACAAGCTAAGTAGAAGACATAAAATATAAATATTATATGATTCCATTTATATGAATGGCTAAAAATGTACATTCAAAGAGAAAGAAAGAAAGTCAATCAATAAGGACGAGGGTAGATGTGAGCACTGTCAGCAAACAGGCACAAGGCATTTTTGGAATGATAGGAATGTTGTCAAACTGGTGTATGAATAAACAAAATTCGGCACATACACATGTACTACAGAATCTTATTCATTCTCTTAAAAAAGAAAGTAATTCTAACATATGTGCTACAACATACATGAATACTAGGGGACGTTACACTTTGTCAAGTAAACCAGTCACAAAGGACAACTTCTATGTGAAACCGCTTATACATGGTCACTACCCTAGTCAATGCATAGGGACGGGAAGGACAAAGGTGGCTGTTAGAGCCACAAGGGAGGCTCTGCGTACCGGAGATATAGCTTCCATTCAGCAATCTGTAAAAGAGTAGAGTTGTAGCGAGGAATACTAGCAATGATGGCCCAAAACTGTGAACGTACTTCATGCTCCTAAACTGTACACTTTAATGTGGCTACAATGGTAAATTTCATCTTATGTTTATTTTACCACAATTTATAAAAATCAGATTGTGGCTATGAGTGCACAAGGCTATAACTTGTCAAAAAAATGTGAAATTGTATGCTTAGAAAGATTAAGTGTTATGCTAGGTAATATTAAACTGTTTAAAAGACTCTGGGGGGGAAAAAACTCCTCTCAAGATGGCAAGAATCATCCTCGGCAAAGGACAAAATTAGAAGAGACCCCATCTAAGAGTCAAATCAAGATTTCCCAACCTTGGAATGTTCCTCTAGAAGTACCACTATCCTTTAGAACAAAGTTTAGCACTCTTTAGAAGGTGACAGAATTTAGATTACCTATAATGCATGGTTGTCAAAGTCAAATATGCAATTTAAAAACCATTACATATTTGAAAAATAAAAAAATTGGACCCACTTTTCACAAAGAGAAAAATTAGTCAATAGAAATGAGATGCAGAATTAGCAGAAAGACACTTTGAAATAACTATTAAAATAACTAAAGAATTCTGTAGAAAATGATTAGTAAGAGAGACAAGAATATTGGGAATTTTATCAGAGTTATGCAATTTAGAGAAAACTGAAGTGAAAATACTAGAATTGGAAATTAGCATATTTAAAATAAATTATTTTGTGGACTTAAAAGAATATTGGCTATCTGAGAAAATAGGACTAGTGAATTTGAAGAAAAGAAAAAAAAAGCCATCTAAGCTGAAAAGAAGAAAAACACAACATGTCTTAAATAAACAGGATCTGAAGTAACTATGGAGTAGAACAAATCAAACTTCTAAAATACATGTATGTGGAGTCCCAAAAAAAATAGGACAGAAGAGAATCTTTGCATATGGGCAGAATCATAGGCCTCAATTTTTCAACATTTTGTCAAAATGAGATAGTCAAAGAGTTGAGAAGTTTAGAGAACCTCAAGCAAAATTGAAAACAAAGTAACACCTAATAACATTATAGGTAAACATAAAAAAAAGGAAAATCCTAAAAGAGTTGTATCACACATAGATGTACATTGGGCTAGCTAGCTCAGTGGCATAAGTGCCTGCCTGGCAAGCACAAGGTCCTGAGTTTGATCCCTGGTAGCAAAAAAAAAAAAAAAAAAAAAAAAGTACACTAACAATAATCACTTCACATCAGAAAGAGCACAATACAGAAGACAATGGAAAAGATTTTAAATAGTGGAAGAAACATCTCCATCAAACATTCCATACCTAGCAGAAACAACTTGCTGAACTGTAGGTGAAATAAATATTTTCAAATGAAAAGTTCCAAAAGCACATCATTAGCAGACGTTCACTGTAAGAAGTGATAACAGAACCTCTCCCAGCTGAAGAGAGGTGACACTGTTGCCATTTGGGTCTACAGGAGGGAAGAAGCACAGTGGAAAGGGCAATGATCTGCCCAGTAATTTTTCTTGTTCCCAGTATGTTCCTTAAATGTCATTTCTCTAACTCAAAAGTGACAAGAATTTATTGTGAGTTTTTCTATATGTAGGGATAAAAATATGAAAATGGTACAAAAAGTGGAAGAAAATGTTAGTGGAATTGTACTGCTACAAGATTCTTACCTTCCATGAAAAATAATATAAAATTGATTCAAGGTAGAAAGTAACTGTCAAGGGTGACTATTGGTATGCCCAGAAGAACTCTTTATGGCATGCACAGATTTAAAAAAATAGCTGAACTAAATTATTAAAATAAAAATTGAGTCAAATTTTTTGGTCTAACTAGTATAATGTATTTGAGTAGAGAAGCTTTTTGTTTTTTCTTCATAGTGGAGGGTGAAGCCAGGGAGCACTGAGCTATATCCCTACCCCCTCACACTTTCTATTTATTTTATTTTGATCCAGAGCCTCAGTTTTCCAGGCTGGCCTTGAACTTGTGAACCTTGAGTCTCAGCACCCCTCCCCTAGTAGATGAAATGACACACATGCTCCGTGCACCACACCCAGCGAGAAGCATTTAGTTCAATCACAACACATCTGTGGGTTCTTTAAAATTTAAAAAGCTAACTACAAGGGACATATTTTCCACAAAAACATGAGCTATACAATCTTTCATCCCATGAGCTGAGCAATCTGAACTGGTGAACTAACCGGTAATGGACTTGCAGGTATCACGCACGAGTGAGCCAGCTGTGAGTACATTCGGGTTCCAGAACTGAGAGTGAACACTTGGCTTCTTCTTCTTTGAGTACCTCGGGGAGAAAAGTTGTCAACAGCGTGATGACATGGAACTGTGATATTCTGCATTTCTGATTCTCTAGTGAGTGAGATAATCTACTGAGAAAGAGCAAAAGTGAAATTTGGAAGCATGAACAAAACTGGGAATACAGACTAATATGCAATTGAACTCAGCTCTGTTCACCACGGTCTTGGAAGGCCTCCTTCACAGAAAATGAAGTTTTTCAGCTTTGGCAGAAAGCTGATTGCAACTACAGTCTTTTTTTTTTTTTTTTTTATTTAAGAAATAAACTTGTTCTTTGGGTATACTATAAATAACTACATTTTTGTGTAATTTTTTTTGGTAAGGGCCTACAGGGTTTCACTATGTATATTGGACTCATAGTGATCTGCCCACGTTCAGCCTCTCAGGGAGCTGGGATTACAGGCTTGTGCCACCATGCCCAGTCTCAACCACCATCTCAGCGCAACCCCAGGGGTGGGGCCAGCATGGCACTAAATAGCTACATTTTTAAGGGAAGCAATAGAACCTAAATCTGGCTATCTTACAAAAAATCATGGATAGATTTGTTCTAATAGTGTTTGTAAACAAGATATCATGCCTGCTTCTTGTACAATGAATAACCACTAAGACAACAATATGCAATGTATTAATTATTGAAACTATCCTACTAATTGGATTTGAAATTGTCTCATTGCTATTTGTTTTTCAATAAAATTATTGAAAAAAAACCAAAAAAAAATCATTGGAAAAATTGAGAACTTACAGAATAAAAAGCAATGCTGGAGAATCTGACTGGGAAAACAAGAAATAACCAAGAAATTTCAACACCGACCACAGAGCAGCATCAGCCCAAGCCATGGGCTATCACCATTACTATTCCAAGATAAATGCATTTATTCCAACTCCAGATTCTTGAGTTGTTTTAGTAAGATGGAGATTTTCAGAAAGTGAAGAGTGAAAAAGAACTAAACCGACGCCATGTTGTACTCAGACACCATATTAGAACTTGTTTCTGTTTCCTTAAGTTTGTTTCTTATAAATGTTGTCAGAGTTGCCTAACCCAGTACCACCTCATGCTTTGTCATAAGACTGCTTGTTCCCTGTGTAAAATTTCAAGCACCTTTGTTCCTTTGTCACAAGCTGTTATGGTTTGTGTACAGTTGCCCCCCACCCAAAAGCCTCATGCAGTCATTGAGGTGCAGTTCTGGATTTGTGATTAATTTGTGGTCCAAGGCTGAGGCAGATAGCCTGAAGGCAACATAAGGAAAGGAAAGCAGTTGCCTCTGCCTTGTTGCCTTGACTCCTCCCTTTTGCTCTTACTGTTTTGCCGTTTTCTGCCACCATGACCTGCTGCCCACTGCCATGTGCCAGTCTTCCTTGGAGCCAGCTGAATATGGACTGAGAACTGCACAAACTATGAGCTAAATAAGCCTTTCCTCCCTTAATTTGGGGCATCAGGTATTTGGTCCCAGCAATGAGAGAAAAGTAACCAAGACACAAGCTAAATCCCTGTTCTGTAGGAGTATTTCAGGAGCTGCATTAAACATCAGCACCCACCCCCAGACCCGGAACTAGACCGGGAACCAGAACCATGTAACTATTCTCCCCTCCTCCCCTGCAGAGTCAGTACTTGGTCATGCACTGGGTGTCCACCATTGCCAGCTAATAAACTCACTTATCTCTGCACTCGGTGGCTGACTCCATTAAATAAGCTTATTTGCCACAGCAAGTGTACCTAACTGGCCAAACAATGTCACTTGAGATTCCTTAACTGTGAGTGAGGAAGATCCTGACTTCCTCAGCCTCTAAAAAGGAAGGCAATATCCACTTAGGCTATACATAGTTGAGAAGTTCCTAGAATGGAGAGACGGGTTATTAGTGACTTTTCCATCTCTGTGAGAAAATACCTGAGAAAAATCACCTTACAAGAAGAGAAGGTCTCTCTTCTCAGACCAAAAAACTACAACTTTTGTTGCATAGGACCTGCTTTACCTTGGTCTTAACCATCCAGTAGAAAAGTATGAAGACGAAATATAGGATGTAATAGCCATGCTGTTACATTGAGCTGTGAGGGACTCAGGTCAATAATTTCTGGCATTGCCAGTTAAACAGAAGACCCAATGCTATTATGGGCTACTGGACTCTTTTAGAATATTTTGCTGAGTTTACACAC
>NW_004524610.1:13719313-13744557 GCF_000260255.1 Octodon degus
AGTCCTACTTGGTTGTTCTCACCTGCGTGCTGTTCGCTCAGTGCCACCTTGTAACTCGATCTCTCTGTAAATAAAATAAAATATATTTTTAAAAAAAAGAAGAGAAGGTCTCTTTTGGCTCTTAGTTTCAGAAGTTCTGTTCCTTGGTCACTGTATGCTCTTCATGGGCAAATCCCTAATGACCTAACTTTCTGTTAGACTCCACTCCCTCGAGGTTCTTCTACCTCCCTACAATGCCACACCCAGGAAGGACACATGGGACTTTGAAGGACACTCTGGATCCAATTATACCATGGGCTATGAACACAAGTGGGTATTAAATATTAAATAATTTTAAAGCTTGTGTGTCCACCACAGTCTACTCTCTTTGTCTATAAATCATTTTCCCACCTGAAAATATTAATCCACAGATGAGTTTGTAGTTAGGGCTGTGGCCTGGTAGGAAGAGGTGAGTTGCTAAAGGCAGAACCTGGGCCAATTATCCCTGATAGAACTGGGGGCATTCTGCCTCTTCACCAAAAGGAAAATACCTAAATTAAGTAGTTATTGTATTTTGGCTCTTAGGCCAGGGTCTCTAGTTGTATATTTCCCATATCTGAAGTACATAGCTTAAAGACAAATATAACCACAGATAGTGCACTTGTAAAATATGGGAAAGAGAAGATAAATTTGTCAAAATGTTTATTTATCCTTATGGAATAGACAGTCAAATACAATAGAAGCTACAGGCTTCATTCCGGCAAATAACCAATAACTGCTATTTCTATTTTTCACTTTCGTTTCTGTGCATTCCACACGCCCTGCCCTGGGCTTCCCTCAGCACAGATTGTCAGAATTCTTTGCTTTATGTTGTTGTGCAAAACTTATTAACTGAGGTGGCTGAGCCCTGGTGGCACTGGCCAAGGCCAAGTCCTCTTTTTCAATTCTACAACATAGTAATCACCTTCATCTTGCTAGCCCTCGGGTGCAATAAGACTGAAAATCTAAATGATGTCACAGCACCCAATACACTAATATCATTGTTGTATCTATGTTGGAAGCATTTCTACCTTGATTAGGAAAAGCCTGAACCAGCTAAACACAGGATTCCAGGATGTTATGGCTTGGGTATGAAATATTCCCCAAAGTCTCATTGTTTGGAAGATGTTTGGACAATGGGGACCTATTCTCATCAGTGACTTCCTCCAGGGATGAGTTCACAGCTAGTGTGCCTGAGGAGGTGGTCCTGGTTGGAAGAGGTGGGTCATGGAGGCTGGGACTTGGAGGAGTGCTGCCTCTTCTTCAGCGCTTCCCTTCTCTGTCTACTTCTCGGCTACCACAGGATGAACCGCTATGCTGTGCCGAGGCCCTTTCCCTCTGTCCTGTCTGTCTTGGCTCTCACCAACCACAGCCTGAATCCTCTAAAATGCATGACCCAAAATAGACTTCTCCTGTTTAAAATTATGGGTATGGGATATTTTGTCTCAGCAATAAGAAAGTGACTAAAACACAGGATGAGAATTAAAAACTAATAAAGTAAAAGCAAGGTAATAAAAATGCAAGCACATTTTCAGAATAATCACCCTTCAGTTCTTAGTCTGGTATAATCTGAATCTTTTGGTACCAGAGACCCCAACATAAACCATCTCTTTGGAAAGCTCTTTGGGTCAGACTATTTTAGTCTCACACTGACTCAGCTGAAAATTATAAGAACAATACTCATCTTGTTTCTATGGATCAGTGTAGCTCTCTGACCTTGTACCCTAGCCTCACCCCTCAACACTGAAGTCATCTAGATGGCCTATCTCAGCTGTGTGATTTCCAGTGAGAATCTGCCATCTTCAAGAAATGGCTGCTCCTGAAAGGTACACCCCCTTTAGCAGTGTGTCTCTGAATATCTTGGTGAAAATAGTGGATTTTTCCCAACCTGCTGTGCCAGCCCTTCCCTCAGGGTGCCCTGAGATGGCCATTGAAACTGGGCATTGTGGGGGCATGCCTATAATCCCAGCACTTGGGAGGCTGAAAAATGGGAAGGATCACTACAAAACCAATGTGTGTAGAGACCTTGTAAACTTTGTACTAAACACATTTTTAAAAACCCAGTGGATTTATTCTTAGGATGTTGTTGGAGAAGGTGCTGACAAAAGATCACTCTGCTTCCATAGAGCAAAGTGAAAAAGTTATTCAATTGGTGTAATTTGGCACCCTATAGAATTAAAATCTAAGTTTGAGTTTTGGCTATTACAACTGGAAGGTGATACATTTTTCATCTTGGCTATGGAACACTCCCCACCACCAAAACCAGCTGTGATGGTGCATGCCTATAATCCCAGTGCTGGGAAGGCTAAAACAGGAGGATCACTATGAGTCTGAGCTGTGTAGGACACCCTAAAGTAAAGATGTCTGCTGAGCATGGGGTTTCTTTTCTTTTTTTTTAATGTATCAGTTATTTAATTAGGTTCTTAGTAAGAAATTTAGAGCACTAATTTATGAGGATGAATTCCATTTGTCAGAGCAAAAATGGATTGCAGGTAGCCCCGGAGCTGAGGAACAGCTTTGATTTTTGCTAAAATCTGTGAGTCCACCACTTCCTGATCTACCTTGCACTGCTCTGAAATCTGGTTTCTCCCTTTCTCAGTGTCAAAGATCTCGCCCTCCTGACGCCTGGGCTTCTGCAGCTTCTTCTTCTTGAAGCAAGCATCAGTGAGGTGTTTGGGGATTTTCACTTTGCTGATGTCAATTTTTGTAGAGTGACAATGACAAGTTCTGGTGTGTTCTTCGTAGAGGAGCATGACTAAGACTAAGAGGCCCAGTCACAAGTAGCAAGCCACTGGCCAACTGCCTCAGGAAAACCACTCTCTTGCCTCTGTGAAGCCCAGTGAGGATGATCAAGATGGTACTGGGAGGGACGTTAGCTTGAAGTTTCCTCACATGCTGACTGAAGGGTTTTTTGCTGTGGCTCAAGAGCTTTCAGGGCACATCTTCAGTAGGGCAGTATCTAGGCATTTTTCGAAGCCTAACAACCTGGCTACCTCCTTTCTTGTCCCCACTGACCAGTTTTGTGATTGTAGCAAGAACTTTATCCTTCTTTTTCTTCTCAACCTTTGATTCAGCAGCTGTGTACTTTCTCTTGTACAAAACCTTTCTGGAATACATAGCAGATTGGAAGTATCTACCAATTCCTCTAACCAGAACAGGATTTTGGCTGCAGTGGGGCTGCCCCTTCTTGGACTTTTTTGTCTTCACCTTACCCTTTTTACCAGTACCACTGGCAGAAGCCTTCTGGGCTTCGGGTTTCTTCTCCTTAGTGTCTGTCTTCTCAGTTTTTTCACCTGCCATCTTGCAAGATGGGAAAGAGTGAGCATGGGGTTTTCTGGGACAGGAGCTCTTCTTTCTCTGAACAGATCTCTAAGATGAGAGAACCAACTAGATTTCATCAGGACTCTGCATCAAATTTAGTCCTGAATTTAGGGAACTGCCCAACAGGAGAAACCTGGGACTCCGTTTGCGTGTCTGTAATCAAGAACCCATCAAGGAGAAGGCTCTGATGGGCTACGTTGTCACCAATCACCATCATAAATACATAAATTTAAGATAACATAAATAAAAAATAAAATAAAAGCAAAAGCAGTATCTAATAGCCTACCATGTGTAGATCCAGGATCTGTGCACAGTTTCCTGTACTGAGTAAGCTCCTGAGTGATTCGTACAAAGAAGAAGACCTGGACTGTATTGCATTTGTTTGTCTGTTTGGTTGGTTTTCCTAACACGCAGGTAGAAACTGTTGACTTATAAAATCAATACACGTGATCCTTTTGCCTAGATAATGTCATGAAGTAATTCCAATCTCTTCAAATAGTAACAGAGTTTTGAGCCCTCTGTACACCTTCGGCACAGTGCTAGTAATGTACACACATTTTGTTGATTCTCCCAACAACAGTATGTGTCGGGTGCTATAAATATTACCATTCACAGCTGAAAACAATTGAAGCTTAGAAAAAACAAGAAACTTACCCTGTTCTGTACCACCAGATGTAAGAATGGTGCCTGACAGTTTCAAAGTGTATACTCAGCTGCTCGCTCAACTTTACTGTCCTATCTGTAGACTACAATGGATATTGACAGGTCTAAACTGTGTGGGAAAGTAGAGTGGGCTTTTTGTGTTATTGTTTTCTACCTAATAATAATCATAATTTGCCAGGTTCGTTTTTACTTAAAGTATTTTCATGACTAAGAAAACAGGTGTGGACTTACAGAATAGCCCCAGGTTTACCAGAGCTCTTACCCGTACCACCAATTTTCGTCCTTTCACAATTTAATGTCAGCACGCCCTGACAATCACAACCCAGAAGCAGGCTGAGGATGGTTATGGTTATATCTTAAAGCATCTTTTTCTAACCTTTACATCACTTTCCTAACAGCACTGATCACCTCATCAAAAACCACAGCATCTAAATCTGTCGTCCCCTTTGTGCTTGCTTAGAACCTTCACAGAGCTATCACTCCACCCTCATCTGTTGCTCTTGCTTCAGAGCTTTATCACATCTGTTTCAACAGAAGCATTAGGGGCCAGGAAGATAGCTCAGTGGCATAAGTGCCTGCCTGGCAAATGCAAGGTCTCAAGTTCAATCCTCCGTACAAAAAAGGAAAAATGCATTTCTCATTTGACATTCACTACCTATACCAGAAGGTCTTACTTACTTTAAGGCAGACTTACATTTCAAAGGAATAATTTCTAAAATGGAGAACTTGGAATGGAAATAGTTGAAATTCAACAACGTTCTCAACCCACTAGTGCTTTATAAAGCACAGACCAGAGAGACCTCCAAGTCTCACTTTTGACCAAGTAACAGCCCCAGCACATCAGTAGCCTACAGTGTCACAGCAGAGGCCCACAAAAGCAAGGACACTGACCTCTCCCAAATCAGGGTGACCTTCCTGTCACAGAGCCTTAGAAAGTGAATGTGCAGGGAGAGCAGCTTCAGAGACTCTGAGGCCAGGTCTTATTTTGCTGTTCAATGTGAGTGCTCTCCTCACAAATGAGTCGACCAGGCATTCAAGGGTGGGAAGCATTAGGGGCCAGGTAGATAGCTCAGTGGCATAAGCACTTGCCGGCAAATGCAAGGTCTGCAGTGTCAGAGCATGAGGAGAACTGCTTCAGGTGGAGTGCCACTGACAGGAGCCATCCATGCTCTGAGCTTACACAGGGCATGGTGTCTGGATGCCATGACACAGTTCTGGCCTATGAGGAAGCAGTAAAGATACGGTACTTGGATCCCCTTCCCAGACTCTGCCGTGGGGAACACAGTTCCCTGACAGCTCTGTGCAGGCACCGAGTGGGGATCTCCAGGCTTTGCTTTCCGGGCGGCCCCCGCAGCTGGAGAGCCAGTGCCAACACATTCCTGTACAATGCTGGGCTCTCCCAAAGGCCACCTTTGTCCAGGGACTGAACTTTGTCCAGGGTCAAACTTTTTGGGAGTTGTATAAATTTTTCCTATGTAATCCTCTCTTCTCAAGTGTCAGATCCACAACATGGCCTGAAGCAGAACTGACTCAGAAACAGAGCACAAGCCATCGATCAGATTTCAAACATTTAATGTAGTGCCTTGAAAAAGTAAAAATGAAGCAGGCGAAATGAATTTTAATTATATCAATATATATTTAATGATGTGTTGTATTTATTCTAAGAGATTATCTCCACCTTCAATACAAAAAATATTTTGAAGGTCACTAGGAGGTATTTGATATTCTTAGCTGTGTGAAGGGACTGTTATTTCTACTTTCATTCTTTGGCACTAAGCTTTAGAAACCCAGTGTGTATTCTGTAAACCTCGATCTGACCTGACTGCATTGAAGATGTTGAGAGACCGTCATGCCTGCCTTCCCACTGGGTAGTGCAGATCCCAAAGGCCTCTCTGGCTACAGGCATGATCTCCAGAAACCTTTCACAAGCCTACTTAGCATCTTGTCAGGGAATGGGAACTGACGGAGTTTGTTTTGTAGTCTTTGGTCCAAAACCTGTCATCAGATGCAAATTCTTTTCTAAAGAAACCTTATGGCTCTCCTGTTTAGAATACTTTGGTGGCCACCTCTCATTTCAGGGAACCCCTGCCCTGGATTATCAGCAGCCTCTGTCACATTGCTGTCATCTACACAGCCAGCTTTTCTTACAGCATTGCCGCGCTTACACCCTCCCACCAGGTCCGTCTCCTCCTGGCTCCATCCACCGACCTCACTCCGCATGGCCTCCCAATTGCTCAGGTGGCTGCGGTCTTCTGACAGGCTTCTTCCCACTGGACTAATTGGAAGCTAATGCTTACATCACTCCTGGTATCATCAATGTGTACATTTACTAGTTTAACATTACATCTGTATGCCATGGCGTAGTCCTGCAAGAACTCATACCTTCACACACACACAATTTTCAGAATGCAAACTACTTACCTCCAATATTCATTCAGCGTATACTTACTCAGGATATAATTTTGCACTGGATGACAAACATTAAAGTGAACACAGAACAGTCGATATTGTTGTTCCTGTGGTCAGAGTGTGAAGGCCAACTTCGTGTGTCAGTGTGGCTAGTTATGGCATCCAGACACCAGTGCAGATGTTGCTATGAGGGCTGTCGAGATAGCTCAGCAGACTAAGTGCCTGCTTAGGCAAGCGCAGGGATCTGGGTTCAATCCCCAGCACCACAGGCCACACTGGTCCTGCCCCCGGGTGCACTGAGCCAGCCAATGAGACCAGGCATGGTGGCACATGCCTGTAATCCCAGCACTGGGGAGGCTGAGACAGGAGGATCACAAGTCTGATCTGTGTAGTGAGACCCTGTACCAATGCATAAAAATAAATAAATAGATGAATTAAAATAGATGTTGCTATGAAGGTTTTTATTAGATGTCGTTAACATTTATAAGCAGTTTACTTTATGTAAGGTAAACAACCTCACCAGTCAGTTGAAGGATGGAACAAAAACTTTCCAGAGCAAGAAGTCCACCCCAAGGTGGAGCATAGAAAGGCTGTCTGAGTCTCCAGGCTCCTGGCCCACCTCAAAGCCGCAACACAACAGTCAGCCAGCCTAAGAGGTTTTGGTCTTACTGGTCTCAACAATCGCATAAGCCAATTCCTTGAAATAAACCTGTCTATGTCCACGTGCTCCTGGTTCTGCCTCCTTGAAGAACTCTCATTCTCAAGAGTTTTTCTTTCAGTTATGGAAATGAAATAGGAAAACTCAAAAAGCCTAAAATAACACAAGGCAGCCGTATGTTTTCATGATAAATCATTCAATTGTAGCTGTCAGATTCACACTGCAGACTCCACATGCTCCAGCATTCACAGGGAAGATAGAGATCAGAATTCTTTGGTATTTAAACTTGAAGCTATTTAGAATTATAAGACTAATTTGTTAACACCACAAACCCACCTTTTAAAAAAGTGTATTTCACATTTGATCTGTCTCAGTTTCTGTTAAAATGTTTCTGCTGAGATAGAAGATAGAGAAAGCATGACCCAGTTAAATTAAGGCAAAACTAATCTTGCAAGTTGATCAAAAAATACTTGGCAAAAGTTCCCTTGTTAAAGTGTCTAGAGGATATCTTACTAAGAATTGAAAAAAATCTCAATCTAAATTAGGGCACAAAACTGTGGTTTTCCAATGTTTTACAAGAAAAAAAGGCTGCATCATTTGCTTCATTAGAGAGGCAATTTTCCTATAACTTGACATTTTTAAAAGGCTAACTTGTTTCATATTCCCATTTCTACCCTTTTAGCACACCCACACTTGATTCTGCAAAACATTTTTAAATCTGGCCAACTCAGCTTTTCTGCCCTACATATCATAGCTCATAAAGTTGAGGTCTGTATTTTCTCAGTCATAAACAATTGATAGGATGCACACACCAGAAGAGAATATTAATAATAGAGCAAACATTTTTACATAAAAGGTGTAATATCTAAACAAAGGACAGTTATCCAAATGCACAAAGAATTCTTAAAATTCAACAATTAAAACACAGAACTAAAAAATGACAAAGTAGATAGAGACAACTCTCAAAAAAAAAATATAGGTGGAAAATTAGCATATAAAAATGTTTGCAGTCATGCATAAAGAATTACAAACTAAACACATCTATTAAACATCGAAGTCCAGCCACTAACAGCGCTGCACATGGGTGAGGACGTGGAGTAAAAGCGACTTTTATTCACTGCTCATGAAAATGCAAAATGGTATAGCCACTTTGGAAGACAGTTCAGAAATTTCTTCCAAGAGAAACAGCATTTTAGCATTTAAATCAGTGATTCCACTCCTTGGTATTTACCCAAATAAACTGAAAACATATGTCTATGCAAAAAGTATGTACACTTGGATCCTTCAGAATTGTCAACACTTGGAAGCAACCGAGATATCCTTCAGTAACTGAACAGACAAATAAATAATGCCCAGACAATGGACAATTATTCAACAGTATAAAAGAGCTACCCAATTATGAAAGGAAATGGAAGAAATTTACATTCATATTACTAAATGAAAGAAGCTGATCAGAAAAATCTATGTACTGTATGAGTCTAACAACAAGACATGCTAGAAAAGACGGATTATGGAGGCAATAAAAAGATCAGTGACTTAGAGAGGGATGAATTGTGAGAGCACAGGAGGTCTGAGGACTGTGAAAGGCCTCTGCACAGTGCTGCAGGCTGCATACGCATGGCCAAGCCATAGAATGAGCAGGCAAGTGAACCACCCATTTAGACTAATGACATGTCAACAAAGCCCTGCTATTCAGCGTGTGGATACTGGGAAGGCAGTGTGTGTGGGGGGGGAAAGATGATGAATGGACTCTATATGCTTTCTGCTCCACTTTTCTGAGAATCTAAAATAAAGTGTATTAATATCTTATCTCTACTACAGCTGAAAATAAGCAGTTACCAGCCTGTGACCAGGATCTCAGATTTCCAAAGCCCTACACACCCACACCTTATCTTGGTCATCCTCATGAAGGCTTCTATTTTCAAATCCATTCTCAGTTCTCATAATCTAAAATTTCCTCTGTCTTCTTCCCCTCACTGCCAAACACATTTTTTTTTTTTTTTTTGCTTGTGGAGGAATGGAGGAGAATCAATCTAACCATGAGGCTAAAATAGGTGTGAATGACGGGAATTTCTATGAAATAAGAAGTGCATTAATTCAAATCCCAAAGGCATCTGGGGAGGAGAGTTATTGGAGCAGGGCACTTTCTAGGCATTTTATGTAATCTGAGTTGTCACCACTAACCCTTCCCACCAGCATCTCAAATCCAGTGAGGTCACCGGACGTGGCATTTCTGAAAACATCATGGCTCAGTGGCAGGCCAGCTACCACCTGTCAAGATGACCCATATCTGTGAATTTCAGACTTTGTAACAACCAATGATTAAATTCCTGTGTGAGTTAAGATTTTATTAGAACACCTCTCAGCGAACAGAGCAGTGGGAATATGACATTCAGTAAATAGAGTCTGCCGATTGTCTGCAAGTTAGCACCTACCTTAGCCCTTAGAAATCTGAGCAAGGTATCATTAGCAGTTGGCTTTGGTTCCCTGTGAGTACATTGACCCTGTGTGCCAGTTGCTGGGGACAAGCCCAGGTTATACTTGCTCCCCCCAAAATTAATACCACCCCTTTTTAATCCCAAGATCATCCTATTTGGGGCAATAAATAACATCATCATATTTGTGAAACAGGCTGATACACCATGGTAACCAACTTAATTGAATGCAGTTAGAAAAAGCTACTATATCTATAGCCGTTCTATTAGTCAAGGCTGCCGCAGAGAAACCAAACCAATAGAATGTGTAACCACACAGGGAGAGATTTGTTTCAAGGAACTGGCTTGTGTGATTACAGATACATGCAAATCCAAAACTTTCAGAGTAAGCTAGAGTCCCAGGAAAAACACATGGTGTATTTTTCTCTCATCCCTGAGAAAAAATACCTGACACCCAAAATTAAGGAAGGAAAGGTTAATTTAGCTCACAGTGTGTAGAGGTCTCAGTCCATAATCTCCTGGCTCCAAGGCCGGATGACATGCTGTAGGACAACAAGGGCAAAAGGGCAAAGATCAAGCCTCTTTCCTCCCTTATACTGTACGCAGGCTACCAGCCCTCAGGTGGTCACAGTGCCCACACCATCTCCAGGCCCTCCTCTTGCACAGGCTCGGGATATTTACAGAGTGAGAACTCTGATCCCTCGTTAAACCACTTAATTAAATTTTTAAACTTTTCAAATTGACACAATGAACAACATCCTAGGACGGTAAGGGCATGTCCTCTATACCCCAGGATCTAGAACTGCTGAGTTCTTCCTTAAGCTTCTAGACTCCTCAAGTTACCACAGGGGTTAACACAACGTATCAGTCGTAACAGTGTAGCTCAAGTGTGAGACCTTCTGTGGACAGAATTCCCTCTTGTCTGCAGGATGCCACTGTTTTGTTTATTCAGGCCTTCCATCTGAGTGGATGGCATCCACCCGTCTTACAGAGAACAGCTCACTTTACTCAAATCCACCAATTTAAATGTAGATTTCATCCAAAAATGTCCTCACAGAAACAATCAGAATAATGCTGAAGCAAATATCTGGGCACTGTGGCCCAGCCAAGCTGACACATAAAATTAACTACTGTAGTTGGGTCTTCAGCAATCTCATCTCTTTCTTTCACTGAACTTCCTTCATCTCAGTGCTGTCATGAAAATTGTCCTGGACTTCCACGCTTCGTTGAGAAGGGGAGGTGACCCCTCTGTTTCTATGGAAACAACACAGAGAATGTATTGCAGCTATAGGACAACATTTATTCATGGAATGGTGTACTCTAAATGCAAGTAGTTCTTCACTGCAGGGAACAGTATGCTTTGTTTCAGTAGGAGTCTATGTGGTAGTCCCCTTCTGGAGTATCCTCAGCTTTGGAAGCAAATATCACTTTGTCATAAACTTTATTTTCCACCAGAACATTCCTGAAAGGAGCTTCTGAATTTGGAGGATAAAGCTGTTGATGCAAGGCAGGAGTTGACCTTGAGGTGGAGTGACCTTTTCATTTATCATCCAGATCCAGAAGACTTTTAGGAAGTGCCCACTGATCCCCAGCCTTCAGAAAGGGAATGAAAACATAGAACCACCCTGAGCATGCCTGCCCATCCTGTGTCTCAAATGTAAGTGTCGGTGGTGGTGGTTGAGCTGCAAGGTTGACAACAATATAGGGCCTTTAGCGCCCAAGTGCCCTGGCCCCCGAGAGCGCAGGTCTGTAAGAAACAGATGCAGACAGCTGAGGCCTCTTTTCCCTGCAACTGTTAAGCTGAACTGTCAACCTGACTGGCTTGGGAGTCACCTAAGCAGTGGTGGCCAGCCTGTACCACGTAGTAATTTGATTTGATTTTAAGACAAAAGACATTAATAAATGAACTGTTTCTCTAAACCAAAACTTTGGTATTTAGGTTTAATTGCAGTGTTGGTGCTTTGCAATAAACAGGTGGGATTGGGGTTGCTCTGAAAGGTGCGCCATCACTGCCCTGGGGAATGAGCAGATCACACTTCTACGCAGGTCTGGATGGGCCACTGTACTGACAAGGCAGAAGGAACACCACTTGCTCTGCTTCCTTAGCATGCCATTTTAGAAGTCACTTGAGCCTAGATAAGCTCACTCCTCACCACTCCGCTCTTGGGCTCTTGGTTAGCCATTAACCCACACAAAGAGGAACATGTATCATCTGGAAGAACAAATAGATAAGACAAACTGTGGGGCAAGCTAGAATTTAACCGCACCCTGCCTGACTAAATGTAACTCTTGTGCCCAGAAGGCCCTAAGCCCAGTGAATTCCTATAAATTTCCAAAATGAGATAATGCAGTTACCATAGAAACCTGTAAAGGATAAAAGCTCTGGAGAACAAAGCCCTGGAGTCAACATTTCTGACTCTGTGTCGGCTTGCAGGCCGCAGGCTAATAGATCTTGCTTATCTCTCCTTGGCCTCTGTAGGTGACTCCCCGTGCTCTGCTTTTCACTCCAATAGTCTCAGCCAGTGCTCACTAGAAACACAGACTTAATGGAAGATGTACAAGTGGAGTGGATGAGGACTATCGAGGTAGGTTTACAATGGCTTCCAGCAGAGGCAGATGCAGAAGAGTGCTAAAGGTCTGTCTGGGCACAGGAGAGTCAACAGAGCCAACAAAGGTGGAAGGCCTGGAGCTCACAGCAGCATCCTGTGTGAGCTCATAGCAGAAGGCCAAGGGTCTATGATGGAGGCTGAAGAGTCTTTGCTGGAAGCCAGGAGATGATGTCCAAGACAAAGGTGAAGACTAGAGCTTCTCTGAAGAAGCTGAGCTTCTCCACACTTCTCTTTTATCCCACTCAAGCTACCAGCATATTAGTTGGTACCTTGCACATGCAGGATGGGTCTTCTGTCTTCAGTAAATCTCTTCAGCCACACCCAGCACTGTGCTAATCTAATTTAGTTGAGCATTTTGCTCAAGTTGACATGCTCAGAAAACTATCACAGTCCTGGAGGATGACCTTGGGGTCTGGCTCTGGCCCCTGGCTTCTTCCTTTCTGGTATACTTCTATGCCTTTCTTCCTGTGCCTTACTTCCTGTGAGGGAAGCAGCTGTGCCCCACCACACCTGAACACCAGGAAGTTCTTGCTTAGGGCCAGGAAACCACAGATTGAAACCGTGAGCTAAAATAAACGCCCTTTCCTCTTAAATTGTGGGTGTTGGGTATTTTGTGCCAAGAAATCTGACCAATGCACCCTGAGCCTAATACACCTTGGACAGCAGAATGAGCATTCTACTGGTGTGTTGGGCATCATTTCATCTGTTCAGACTTGCTCATTAAAATGGCATTCTCCTCTTGCTTTGTGAAGAAGAACTTAGTGTTCCTAAGACCTGCAAGTTTTTAGAAAGATTCTTTCCAAACTTCTTCATCATCAGTGTGCATCACATCCCACTTGGAATGATAAGAAAGGATCACTTTGACCTTCTTCCTTCTCTAGTGGATGCAGAAAGTCAAGAGGTATTCAAGGAGTACTAGAATTTCATCAATAATTTTTGAATCTGTGTCTCTGTATAAAGACATTTACTCATTTAGAGAAAGAAGAATCTTCTTCTAGTGCCCACATGTAGACTATGTAAGAAGTAACTAGCTAGAGCTCCTATACAAAATATAAAATTCTTTAGTCTATTAAAAAACTTTAACTCTGAAAATGCATCTTTTCATGCATTAGGCCTTTGTTAAGCATGGTAAACCATATGGCTGTTCTGGGCATTGGGCACACAGGAGTAAAGAAAACAGACAAAAATTCAGCCAGCATGGATGTAGACTGGGGAATGTTGATAAAGTTCCTGGGGGACAACTGTGGGAGTTTTTCTTTATGTCTTTGTCATTGCCCTTCTTATAACCTACCAAAATAGTAAGCTAACATTTTGACTTCTTTTAGCACTTGGGATGCTTATCAGGACCTCAACATTATATTCTCAGATAATTCACAAATAGCAAATTTATCAAGTCTTTCAGCCTTCTGGACAATTGCTTCAGCATTCCTTTGTCTCTTATGAACATGCCTGACGTGACTGCTAAAGAAGCAATCTCAGACTGTGTTAGAAAATGTGTGTTATCTTCACGAAGGAAGACAATAGCTTCTCCACACTTTTGCTAACCCAGATTCTAACCTCCTTATTTTGTTTGGTTCTGGGAAGAATATTTCAGAGACCTTAAATATAAAGGCTCTAGGAAAACATAGCAATGATTTCTGAATTCTTTTAAATTCTAAGCACTTATGTTTAAATAGTGAGAAGAAATAGTTACTATTTTCAGAAGAATCCCTGTCATATAGTGATTCAGCATCATAAATACTTGCTCAACATAAGTGAGGTCACAGAAGACACTGGCAACTGCTGACACATACACAAAGTGCCAGCGATGTTCTTTCTAAGACAAAAGAAACCATACACTTGCCACTTGTGAGCTATCTTTGAGAACACAATGTTGAGATCTTGATAGGTACCCAAATACTAAAACAGTAAATATACTGTAAATTCTACATTTACAGTCGCTCTTTAAGAGGAGGCTATAACAAAAACATAAACTGAAAGCTTCAGAGAAAATGCCATTATCTAAATCCAGAGTATTCAGGAATGCAATATTTCCAAATTCTGCTACAGAAAATTTTTCTCCCTATGACTCTGAGTATGGAAAATATCACTTAGAATTACATACGAGCTTCCAAGTGTTCAAATATCTTTAGACTTGGTGTTAAAAATGAATTTTAAACATTGTCAGCTTTTACTGGCACAACAATTCCATCTTCTCTTTGCCATGTGTGCCTACCAGGACTCAGCTCTCCTCACAGCTCCTGTGGCAGGCTTCAGGAAAAGCAATCTACTACAGCCTGAAGCAATGGTGTGCTTTCTTGCTGGGTACGGAAGGAATGGAAAACTCTGACCACCCCTACCCAAGCCAGTTCTCACAGTTCGCTTTGCTACCTTGAGAAAAAGGAGGCCATGTCCTCTAAATGAAAAGCACAGGGTTGCTTTCACCTACTAGGAAATGACAGGTTCTCCAAGCCTGGTCTCTCTCTCCTGTCAGGTGGCCCACTCAGGTGCCAGCATCCCCCCATCCCCCTCTGCTGTCTATCACACCGCACCTCGGGGAAAAGCTCTGGCTGCTGTGGGTGATAACTTTTTTGTTATCTCTGTCCTAGGAGCCTCCTATCTTCTGCCATCATCTATAAAAGTGAATCAGGTTAATTTGTTAGTTCGTAAATAGGGTAAAACTTCAGATCATTCATATTTCTCCACAATACAATTGAAGAAATGGTAATACCGTACTTTTCCCCTCCTCTAAAATTGAACACCACTTTAGCTCTATCAAGCTGTTAAATGGGGTGGAGGATAGTGAAAGAGAAGGATCAGACAAGGATTACAATGAGGTCTAGAAGGGTTGGCCAAAATTGACCAAAATTGGCATGGCCAAGGAAGTTATAGAGAGATGGACTCAAATGGTAAACAAAGACTGCATAGCTGTAACTGAGGCCTGCATAGTTCTGTCCAGAAAGCTGCCAAAGTCTATATTTTATCCCCTTATGTTTCTTTCATTAATTAATTTATTTAATGAATATTCATCAGGTGTGCCATGCTGGCCCCACCCCCAGGGTACACTGAGACCTAGATTGAGACTGGGCGTGGTGGTGCACGCTGTAATGCCAGCACTTGGGAGGCTGAAAACAGGAGGATCACTATGAGTCTGATCTACATAGTGAGACCCTGAACACCCTGTAAGACCCTGTACCAAATACATTCTTTTAAAAAAAATTATCAAAGGCCCTGGAGCAAAATTAAATACAAAACATTTTTAAAAGACACCTATAAGGTCAAATGAGTTGGGATTCTAGCTCTTATTCTATAAGTTCTAAACAAAATTATTCATTCTAAATGAAGATGGTCTTTCTGCTATGTGTATTCACGTGCTCATCAAGCACTTCTTCATGATCTCCTAACTCAATTTCCTCTACATCTTTATTCCTCAATCCTTATCTGCAATGCTAGTGTTATATTTGTGAATTTTTTCCAATAAAATATTAAAAATACAACTCTTACAGAATCTACCCAGGGGAAAATTTCCCTTACCTGGTGCAGTCTCCATTTAAGGGAATTCCCTGTATTGATGCAGCCCTCTCAGTGAAGATTTAGTAAGCACCTTCTAGCTGCCGTCTTCTATTGTAAAGAACTGGAAATCAACAGTGAATAAAGCAGAAAATAGCCCTTTGGAACTGGGAGATTAAAACTAAGAGACCCGGAAAGGCAGCAACAAATACACATTCTCAGGTGTGGCAAAAATAAAGGAGGACAATTGGGCAGGAAATAGAAAAGACAAAGTTGTCTTATATTAGGTCGCCTTAGAAAGTGTTGCTGAGATGATGTTATAAGTGGCAGCTAGAGGTGAGAGGAAAGCACCAGGGTAGGATATTCCAGGCAGAAGACATCAAGAGACTAAGCAGTGAGTGGCTTAGCTGAGATTTGGGACAGAAGGGCATGAAACCAAGAGGTCTTTAAGATTCCTGGGAGCTCTGAAAGTGAAACAAGTATATGATGTCAACATTATCCTAGATTGCTCATAAATTACAAGATCCTCAGAAAGTGTAGTCCCAGAACCCTTTTTTTAAAGATTAAAGAAAAGAAAAAAACAAAACAGTGGTATAAAATTTCAAAACAAGATTGTAGGAGAGTAAGAATGGTTAGTACATTGCACAGTGCTATCTTCAAATTAGTTGCTCAGCTTATAAGATATAGGCATGAAAAATTGATCAAATGATATAGGTATAAACTTTTTTCAGTGAATTAATAGCAGTTAGTAGTATAACTACCCTAACTAATATATACACATATGGAATACATGTTTCTGAGTAATAGATTCATCACCATTTCAGAAAATGACAAGGCACACTGCGGCACTGTCCTCTCAGCCATGCCATGTCATGTTCAACATGATCATGTTATCAGAGGCAGAAATAACAAAGAAAGTAAAGAGAATAATTCCAGGACATTAGATAATAGGATTAGGGGATTAAACACTCTCTTGCTGAATAACATCAAATGAGCCAGAAACCCCACTGCGTGGATCTGTGAGCCCTGCGATGCTGTGTGAGCCCTGTGATGCTGGAAACCAGAGAGAGCAAGGGGTCCCTTCAGACTCTGGGAGGATCTAGAGACTCTATGGATAGGCTGTCATTTACAGGGCAAGAGAGAGGTGAAGCCAGTGCTGCCCTTATTGGCCGTGAGCCCATCATTCCACTTGGGCTGTGTGACAGTGGCCAGCACACGATGCTGCAGGAAGCCCAGTGTAGAGGATGCCAACGCTGATTCTGGCTTTCCCCCACTCACTTAGTGAGAGAGAATAGAAAGCGCGCCCCCTGCTTTTGTGCGCTGTGAAGTGTTTTCTTAACAACCATGTAAATCCTAAGCTCAGAGCTATTAAACCTTACTGACACCATTTTAATAGAACTTATTTCAAGAAAAATTTTGCCATTTTCTGTATTCATTCCCATCCTTTTACAGAAGCTCATTTATCTATAAAATTGTTGTAATAATTTCCTCCTCTCCAAGCCCCATGCACCTGAAGTTGGGGCTTTTTGTTGTTGTTGTTTTGCTTTCCTTTGCTTTTTTAAGTTATACATTTGATACAGGGCCTTGCTATGCAGCTCGGACTTGTAGTGAGCCTTCTGCAGCATGTAGCACTGGGGATCAAACCGGGCTCCTTGCACTTGTGAGGCAGGAGTTTAGACTGCTGAGCTATCTGTCTGGCCAAATTGCGGCTTCTGAAAGATGACTGGATTACAAGGCTCATAGCTGACCTCCTATTAGGAGGCAGGGCCTGACTGGAGGAGGTGGATCCCAAGGCCTTGGCCTCTTCCTCTACCTCTCCCTATGCCTATGTGCTCTGCTTCTCAGCAGCCATGGCCTGTGCACCTTGGCCTCTTCCACAACCCTCTGCCACGACACCATGCCTTGGAGCCTGCAGGCCACAGACTGAAACCTTTGCAAACGGAGCCAAAGCAAACCTCTGATCCTTTAGGTTGCAGGTATTGGGTATTCTGTTTCATCACTGAGGAAAGCTGCTAAGATTGAAATATCCTCATTCTCTTGTAAAGCTTTAGGGATTTTGTGTTTATTTATTTGTTTGTGGAGAAAAAAAGGAGGAGCAAGGTAGCTCTGTTTCTGATCATCTAAGATTAAATGTATTACACTGTCAGGGTAGAATAGAACTCTGTTTTTTACATTTTCACAACAGCATAAGAGCTCTCCTTGTGTGCATCTATCTGGTCACTAAGTACTTGGTTCTCACTTCTATCAGCAACACAGACACACACTACGCACAGCAAGGAAGCGTCAGAGAAACTGGGTGCAGTCCCCAAGCCCCTTTCCATCCAAGAGGACAGAGTCAAGCAGACAAGCAAACTGCCCACTCTTTTCAATTTCCTGAGCTCTGTCTTAGTGTTGGTTGGTCTTCAGAATGTGCAGTTCTAGAATTACAGTATATATATACACAAAATAATTGATATTGAAAGATTTCATTTGTCTCTTTCACTGTGAATTAGATTTACATATAAAGAAAAGACTCATTATAAACATATTATGAGATTTTGTTCCAAAACAAATTACTCTCTGCAGAGCTCTTTAATCTGCTCCCTTTTTCTAGAAATTGAAGCACAGAATCAGGATGATGGCTCCCAATGTGCTTGCACTTTGACTTAGATGCCTGAGAGGCAGCCCCCTTTCTTAGCCATTATCATAAACTTTTCTCCTCTGTGAACATCTCTCCCTAGTCTTTGAAAATACTTTTGTTTTAATTTCATTATTGATTTTATACTGTGTCAACTTCTACAAATTATATTAAATGTTCTTAGATACAGATGTTGTAATACATTTAATATTCACCAAAGAAATGGTTTGTACTTAAGATTTAAAGCAGTGGTACAGATGATCAGAACAATGCTGTGGATTGGAAGGACCAAGCCTTGGAGAAAGGAAGACACTTCTGCACAAATATGGCTTCAACAATTTTGGTAAAGAAATCTTCATGTACATTCATGGTGAAAGATGAGTTGGGGGGGTGGAAAATGAACCATGAAGTTTGAAATGCCTCCAGGCCAATCTCTAGAGGACTTTGAATACCAAGCTCATGGTCTTAATTCCCACTTCCTGAGTAATTCTTGAGTAAGGAAGTGGCTGGTGAAGTTGTCTGGATGACTGTGCCCATGATGGCAGGTCAGCAGATCTGTGTCCTTCTAGAGAACTGCCCATTGGTTCAGTGAATATTGAGAGTCTGTCTCTCTACACTGAATTTTAAGCCTCAGCAGGGCATCTTGGTGAAAATGCCCAATAGACAGTGAAAAAGAATCTGGAGCTTGATCCAGACATCAGCAAGACAAATTTGAAAATTATCCACATACAATAAGTAAGAGAAGATGAGTGCTCTGGGTTCCTTGTTCTTCCCCAAATACTTAAAATAACCCCCAGGGTCTGTGACATACACAAAGAGAGAGATTACACTCTCTTGAATTAGAGGGAATAGAGGCACAAGAGGACACTTGAATGCCCTAAAATTGATGCCTTCTTTCCTCAAAACAAAGACTACATGTAGAGTAGCCTCTGGCTGCTTTATGGCCAGCATTAGAAAGTTGATGAATAATTATTTCTTCTTTTTTAAAGCAAGGGGATAATAAATAATGATACTGAGAGGTTGAAAAAAATAAAAGAAGAAAATATGTATCATCTAGAAGCTGAGAAAGCTAAATTCTTTAGAGACTAACAAAAGAGTAATGCTGCCAGCCCAGCTGGGAAGAAATAAATAGGAGGCATGCTTCAAGGTTGTTCAGCGATGTCCATATATGGCAAATATTATCCATTGTCAAGAGAGTTGAGCTCACACTATGAGATGCACAATGCTCTGCTAAAATGACTAGAGAAAATGAGGGAAAGAGGGGGAAAAGAGATCACACTGTCTCCTTTATAGCAAAGGTAAGGCCTTTGGGATGTGAGACATAGATGTTATAAATGAGCTATGAAGTTAAATTCAAGAATAGCCTGGAGCTAGTGTCGTGCAGTCAAAACTGGCTAGGCTGACATTGGCTGGGGGGCAATGGGATGTCCCAGACTGGGAAGTTCTGTGTGCCCCATAGGGAGACGAACAGTAGAGAGGGGAGAATCAGTGAAAGACAAAGCTCAAGAGTGAAAGACCAGATGGCTGGCCAAGGAGTGTGGACTCCACATCGCAGGTAATAGAAATTTACAAGAAATTTGAAAGGAAGGGCAAACAATGTGTCCTATTTATGCTAGAAAAGGGGGCTCCAGTACCAGAGGCCAGCAGAGTGGCAACCAGTTAGAGGTTCCTGCGGTATGCAAGCAACAGCTAATGAGGGCCTAGCTCCCTATGGCAGGGGAGCAGGGGGAGCGGGAGGAACAGCATGTGATATTATTCCTTCAGTAGAGTCTTAGGCTTACAGCAATTCTTCTAGCTAGTGGTTAAGCCACACCCTCTGCTTTTTCTGAATCATTCTGCCAAGTTGCACAACTTTCTCAGAGGAGGGAAGGACTATATAGGCAGTGTGGTGAATCTGTGGTATGTGGAGCACAGCAGCTGTTTATATCATTGAAAGCTTTCAAAGGTTCGCCATTGCTGAAAAAGCAATACCACCTCACTTAGCAAAACACAATACAGACTCTCAGAACTTGCTGTAGAGCTCCAGAAAGGTGAAAATGCCTGGGCTTCTGATGCTGTTAACCTCAGTGTCCTCCTCCTCCTCCTGAGCATTTCCCTCTTGATTGTCATATTCCAAATGCCAGTGATATAGGGAAGTGAAACTCCCAACCTGGCCTGGATGAGTTCGTGTTCTCTAAAACCGAAGAATGAATTTTAGGAACAAACGGAGGTTGAGGGTAAAACTTTATTGGAAAGGAAAGCTTCTGTCAGAGAGGGACAGAAGGGGGCCCCAAGTGGGTTGCCCAGGAAGCTGTCTCTTTCAGGTAATTTTTATAGGGCAAAACTATGCGGGGCTAAGGTAGAGAAGAGGAGGTCTCACGTAGGCAGATGTGGGGTGAGACAAAACTATGGTCAGCCAATGGGATTACAAGCACCATTGCTCAGGTAAAATTGATTAGGCCCAGGATCAAATGGGGTAGCAAGTCATTTAGCAAGCAAGCATGAATGTAAAACAGGACCTTATCTGGTGGCCTTCAGACAATGATTCTTCTTAAGTAATGAGCAATCCTGGATGCCAACCTTTAGGGAGGTTAGCATTTGTTTGATCTTTAGGTCTGGCTCACAGCAGGAGCATCTCCCTCAGTTGTAAGGTGTCTGGTCTTTGTCATCTCTTTTGAGGGCCTGACCCTGTCTGACTGCTTATAATATTTCTGTCTAACTCAGGCTGCCTGCAACACCAGGATCTCAAAGGACGTTCATGTACCCCTAAGCTCTAACCATATCAGGCTAAAGTCTATGGTTCCTCCTGGCTCCACTAAGAAACATTTGGATAATTAAGATTCACAAAGAAAAATTTAAGAAAGACACCAGATCTTCTAAGATCAGCCCTTGTACCAATCAAGGGCAGTGGAAAACTTGTGAATGCACACTCTTAACAACTGAACTGAGCTCAAATCCTTACTCTCTTCAATGTTCTTATGACCTTGGCCAGGACTGCAAATCTTCTAAATCAGTAATAGAGGAATCAAAGTGGATTTATGTGACTTAGAAACAACCCCTTGGAAAGCAAGTGGCTGTACTGGGCCTGGGAACCAATTAGTAGCTGATTTGGTTATAGACAAAAGAGACCAGCGGCCAGTGGGTGGCTTCATAAAGCCCACAGGGTTTTTTCTCCTCAGAAAGGAAGCACAGAGGTAGGTAGGCCAAGGCTGGCACAGCAACTGAAGTGATCTTCAGAACCTAGATGTCTCCTCTCTTCAGTCTGCAAGGTTGCTTCCTGACCAAGATGGCTGCCAGGCACAAGGGAAGCGCCTGTCCTCCTCTCCCAGAAGTAACTTTCACTCCCACGTCCTTCATCTGAATTTAGGCCTGAGTACATAGGCACGCATGTGTGTGTGTGTGTGTGTGTGTGTGCGCGCGCACACACACACACACACACACACACACCCCTATACTGCAAACCTAGTTGAAGAGTAATTTTTTCATCTGATCCACTGTCATGGGTTCTTTCATAAAATCGCAGAATTGACATTTGATTAGTTATCATCACCACCCACAATAAAGTTTATTAAATATCAGCCCCTTCTCTCTCAATATAAAAAATAATCAAGGTAGAACTTAGTATCATATCCTTATTTTTTTTTGATCAGTGACCAAATAAATAGTTGAGTGAAAAATATTTCTGTATATTTTTAGGCATTATTAATGTATCATTCCAAATATTCAATGGCCCTTGACTTAGGCAATAAATAAGTGCCAGATCAAAACTCTGTTCTTCTGAGTAAAGAGATACCTTTTGTTTGTGTGTTTTTTCTTTCTCATTACGTTAGATTTAGTTAGATCCCTGGCTTGCCATGCCAGCCCTGCCCCCCGGGCACTAAGATGGTGACTGAGACTGGGCATGGTGGTACGCACCTATAATCCCAGTGCTTGGTAGGCTGAAAACAGGATTTCTACAGTTCAATCTGTGTAGTGAGATCCTGTAGATCCCTTACTAAGTACATTTAAAACTTTTTAAAAATTTAAAATGTATTAGGCTTATATTTTTATTCTGGCACATATTTTGTTCTTTGAACTTGATTTTAACATAATCTTTACCTTTTTTGTATCAGGGATCAAACTCAGGATCCTGTACTTGCCAGACAGGCACTTAAGCCACTGAGCTATCTCCCCAGCCCTCAACATAATCTTTAGACTACTTGTAAATTCCAGACATGATCATCACCCCCAGACACTTCCTGAATAAGCTCTTATAGCCTTACCATTATTTTAATAACTTTTATAACATCTGCAGCTCTGCTTCTTTTGAAACTTTAAGGAGGCTAAAATAATAAATAAATCCAAGGATGTGATACTTGTTCAGAGTGTTCCTTTGAATTATTCTCCAGCTCACTGCTTAAATAATAAATCAAGAGTTAGAAAACTTAGCTTCCAAGGCACTGTATAAAAAAGTTATCATTAAACTAATATCAATGATATGCTAAGATCTGGGAATACAAGACAGAGTTTTATTCATTTAAAATGTGGTGCTACTAGTAAACAACACACTACAATAAAATCCATTTTCAAGAACATTTAAGCCTTGTATAAGAAAATCTAAAATAAAAATTGAACTGTGGCCAAATACATTTAAGGAACTAAATCTAATATGACAAGAAGCAGGAACAGACATTGGAGGGGGGCAAGTCACAAGAGGAATAGCAAATCTCAAGATGAGTAGCTTGTGCTCTCATGTGGCTTAGTGGGAAAATGCTAGGAAAGGACACAGATAAGGATGGCTCAGTATCCACGGTGTTCCTAAGGGTGCATGGTAGATTTCCTTAGTTAGAATAAGTAAAGGCTGATCTTTTTTTATTATTAGTTTTATTGAAAAAGAAATAGCAATGAGACAGTTTCAAAACAGGTTAGTAAGACAGTTACAATAACTAATACATTGCATATTGTTGTCTTCATAGTAGTTATTCAGAGTACAAGATGCAGACATGATATCTTGTCTAAACACTATTAGTACAAATCTTTCTTCTCATTGAATTAAGAGAAAGTAGCTGTATATCTATTCTATTTTGTATATACAAGTACATATATGTGGTTTTTTTCACTACAAAATGGTCTTTCATTTACATCCCTCTTTTTTTGTTTACTTTTGTCAGAGATGGGTATTCCATTGCCATTCAAATATTGTAGGTGCATGAATTCAGAAAAATAATCCAATTTTCCTTTTCTTTCAGTTTCCTTCTGTCAAAGAGCATACTGAGAAGTAAAGGAATAAACTAAGACAAAAGTTAGTCCCTTCCATATTTAATTAGAAAGATGAGTCGGCTGTCTGTTCTCCTCACCGCAGTACCCACTGTGACTTTCCAGCAAACACCCTGACTCCCATTGCTCCTAGCTGGCCTGTGCCTGAGATACAACCAGCCACACAACCCCTGCTTCATGTCATTCAACTTCCACCCTCCAGCACGTCTTCTCATGATGACCAATAACTGGTATCTGTACCAATTCCCTACATGGATGCAGTATTCCATATCACAAACACACTGATTAAAAATATATTTTAAAAGCACAACTATTCCTGGCTGTACCCTAACTATCCACCAGGGCCTGGGGAGCCCATGCTTTCTGATGGTTACCACCCTCATTAAAGTCTTTTCTTCAAATTCTATACTTGGACTCTGCCACCCAGTACAAGCACCGAATTATGTACAGATTAACAGCATTCAAGGTTATTTTACATATGTTGGCCTTATAACTAAAAGCAATGTCACCTGGGGCTGAATGTCACCACCATCCTTGCCTCTGATGATCTACCATCCCAGCAAGCCCAGGGCATGTCCATGGCAGCCATGCAGAGTGGTGCAGACCCAGTGCTTCTCTGTACCCTCTGTGTACATCATTCAAGGCTCCCAGAATCAGCTCCCTCCTAGTAACAATGTGCCATTGAGACCATTGTCTAATTGTCTTGGTGTTGCTCATCTTTCAGAACTTAAGCAGCAGGGAAAAAGAGCTGAGCTGAGAATTTGAAATTTCAGAGACTGAACTGACTGCTTTCATCTAGGCATTTGCCTTTTGCCACCCTCAAAAGGATATTCTTCTCCATACTGTAAGGTTCTGCTAGCCACACTGCCATTTTATTTGATATTTCCCAGAAGGTGCAGGAATGCATTGCATTTTTTGCCCTTTTTCTCCTTAATATCTTCCACTAACTATTTGTTGGAATTTCTTAGGAATCATTTCACCTACATGAAATGCAGCAATGATTAACAGTCAGATCCTTTGTCATGGATTGAACAGCAACCTTCTAAAATATACATGGGCCAGGAGCCTATAAATATGACTACAGGGAAACTGTGTTTTACAGATGGAATCGCCTAAAGGATCCTGAGATGAGAACCTCCTGGATTTTGATGAGCCCCCAGTTCAACAACAAATCTTTCTAAGAGAAGAGAAAACAGGAAGCACACAGGGGAGCAGGTCGCAGAAAGACAGCAGCAGAGAACAGAGTGGAGAACCTGTCACCTGCCACTAGCAGCTGGAGAGAGCAAGGGTAGATCCTCCCCAAGAGCTTCCAGAGGGAACAAGGTGTTAACAGCACCTTCATTTTGGATTCCTGGCCTCCAGAATTGGAAGAGAATAAATTTCTGTTGTGCCAAGCAACCAACTGTGTGTGTGATTTGCTATGGCAGCACAGGAAACTTAAACAGCTCCTCACGACCTTCATGTTAGATGGAACCACAAGCTAACACACAAACTTAAAGGGGGAAATTGGTTCATTCAGCTCACAATGTGTGGAAGTTTCAGTCCATAATCACTGGCACCAAGGCAGAGTGGCTTGGCAGAGAGGCATCAGAGAAGAGAAACAGCTCATGACAGCAGGAGACAGCAAAAGCAACAAAGGAAAGGAGCAACAAGATCCTTTCTGTCCCTTATATTGTATCCAGCCTACTGGGACTGGGGCGGTGCCGCCCACCCATGCTTCATCTCAGCATCACACCCTGCATCCATCACACACTGCAGATTCAGCCTCCTCTGAAAAAGCTCCACCTAAA
>NW_004524610.1:13751017-13757169 GCF_000260255.1 Octodon degus
CACAGAGCCCCTCAGCCTTGATCTCCAGAAGCAGGAGCCCCAATGAACCTCTTTTCTTTATAATCAACCCACTTTGTGGTATTAGATCATTCACAACAGAAACCACACTAAGACATTGATCCTGGAAAAAGACAATTGTGTGCATTGTGATTCAACATTGCCCACACTGTGTTTCTTCTTATAATTAATTGAATATTGATTGCTTTCTGAATATAATGCAACAGCGGGAGATAAAAATAAAATAATATGATTCCGAGGTAGGAGAGTGTACAGTGGATGAGGAACTTGACACTGAGCAAGTAATTCAAGTAGAAGGATATTACTTTAAAAAAAAATATTTTCCATCCCCGGTTCCACAAAATATATATATATTTTCCTAAAAGGAGAAGGGTAGGGTAATGGTAGGGACTGGGCATCATATGGGGGATTTCCTTTATTTAAGAAGGTCTATTTAGAACTCTTATGGGCTGGATCTGAACTGTGTTCAGAGGTGGGGCTTTCAGAAGGTGGCTGAGTCATGGGAGTGCTGGACTCCACAGGATTAACCAACCTCCCCATGAGCTGCCAGCCCCACGTGCTGTTAGGAGTTGGGACCAGCTAAAGGGGTGACCCTGTGGGGAGCTTTGGAGAGCAGCTCTCACCTTCCTCTTTTAGAGACAGGGTCTTGCTGTTCAGCTTGGCCTTGCACTCACTATGTAGCCCAAGCTGAACTCCTAAGGATCCTCCTACCTCTGACTCCCATGTGCAGGTGAGCGCCACCACACCTAGCTGCAGGGGACGCATCCTTGCTCTGCCTCTTGTTCCCTCCTCTTCCTAGCTACCATGGTTGACTGCACCCCCACCCCACCCTACTTCACGCCTGTGCCATTTCTTCCTTGGAGCCACCTGCCCTTGGACTAAAACCAAGAGCCACAATAACCCCTCCTCCTTGAAGCCGCAGGTGTCAGGTGTTTTGTCCCACGAACAGAAAAGCTGCTTAACACAATAGCTCATTGTGTGCCAGGCACTGTTCACATGATACATGTCACTGAGAAACAAAATAAACGGGCCAAGATCCCTGCGTTGTAAGGGTGACATTCTATCAGACGAGACAGGTAATGCACGCAGGATCATTGCCATGGAGAAGGTGCCATTTCAGCAAAGATTTGAAGGAGTTGGCAGAGCTAGCAGGGCAGAGATGCAGGTAGAGAGGACTGCAGTGTAAACAGGGCCCAGGCAAAGGACCTGGATAGAGTGTAGCTGGGAAATCCAAGGGATCATTTGGACTGGAGTAGGAAAAAGAGAGAAGCAGGAAACAAACACAGAGAGAGAACAGGACACCAGGTCTGTGAAGTCTACGTCAAAACCATCTTTTATTCAGAGTGGATGGAACACAAACCCAAGAGCGCTGTTTCCTTACCCACAGAGTCTCGGGCACTCCGCAGTTCACCTGTAGTGGGATTCCTGACCTGGCTGCCACAGACCTTTGCGAGTCCTACAGAGCGTGCATGGTTATTTTCACATACAATTGCATGTTCTCTCCTGCCATCACCTGGCTGGCCCCACAGAATCCAGGAAAGCTATAAGTCAGTGCACAGAAGGGCTTCCCAGAGCTCTGACAGACAAGTGGCAATAGTGCTTTTGTTAAAGGTGAAAGGATAAATCCTGCTCATAAATTAAAGCGAGCTAATCGGAAACGTCAGCTAGCCTGCCATCACTCTGGAAGGCATGGGGCCCAGATGAACAGCTTCCCATTGACAGGGGCCTGAGGACTCAGAGCTCCATTCCAAAGGGCTTGGTACTTCTCATCCTGTCAGCAAGACGAGGCAAAGCTGGATGAAAGGACATTTTCACTTTGAGCGAGACAATGAGAAAAATTAAACTGAACATGAAGAAAAGATCATTTCTCCTCATTTCCAAGTAGCCCTGTCAAAAACATGCCCTGTCAACCAAACAGAGTGACTCAGAAGGCAGCAGCCTCGGATGTGGGTCTCCAGGTGGCAGCTCTGAGAGAGACCAAAGCCACCTGCACATCCACCCGAGTGCCCCTAGCAGAACCCGGTCCCACAAATCCCTGCTGTTAGACAAAATGCCCACCTTGAACCAGAACCTCCATGAATTTTCTTATTCAAATAAAATCCTCTTTGGATCCCCAGTCTGCTCAGTGATGTAACTGCAAACTAGAAACTCTGGGTCAGAACAGGGCCTCCCGCAGTCAGCCTGTAGAGGGTCAGCTTGTCCGCCCAGAGCAAGTTCCTACAGGACCCACATTTGAGAGATGGCTACATTTCCAAGCAGCACTAGGGCACCACCCTACGTATTTTTTAAAAGAAATACTCTATAAATTCTTCACTTCCTGTGGGGTAAAGAGAGAGGGGGAGAATGGGAAAATGTGTTTTGTGATGATCTGATCTGTAAGTGCGAACAATCAAAACCAAATCAGTGCCCATGAAAATAGATGCTACTAAGGCAAAGGTCCTGGACAGTGTCTCAGACAGTGGCATTGTTTTACTGAAGGAACTGGGATACCTACACAAACATGTGAAATGATTCTGCCCTGGCCAACTCATCAGCATTTTTAAGTGGTAAATTTAGATGCTTTGAAAGAAATCAATGTGCTAGACATTCTGCACTGCATTTGCTTATCCTTGTAGTAATGAGGACAATTCAGTCCCAGATGGGGGCTCCTGCATCACTCACCAAGGGGCTCCTTCCTATTGTGTCCCCAGCCCAGCCTTCCAGAAGGTGCCACGTGGTCTGTGCAGGGTCCTCCGGTCTAGGTGAGAGGGCTGCACTCCTGGGTAATTTTAAAACGGACTCCTTTGGCCTCATTCTTTCTCCAGCTGATTAGGTGCAAAGTTTGATAAAGAAAATAAGGACATTTCCTGTTCTGTCTGCTCTGCAGGTGACCCCTTTGGCTAAGACACCGTGGTTTCCACAGGCAGAAATGGTCCCCTCCTCCACCCGAGCTCTGCCAACTCACTTCAGGCCCACATTAGCTCTGTCTGTTACCGATACCTACTTTCATTTCTAGCTTCAGTCTCTGGCCCTCCTCACCTTTACTTCCCACTTCACCTAGTCCAGATTGTAGCTTCCTACACTGCAGTACCCTCCTTGGGCTGTGCCTCCCTCAGGCTATGCCCACTACCTGGCCACTCTCATCACACTGCACGTGGCCACCTCTAAGCATCCCTCAGGATCACGCTGGAAAGGTTCTGCAGAAAGCCATCTTCCCTTCCATTCACTGATTACAGGATGCAGTCCTCCTTCAAACAAAAGCACTCTGCTTTAATGTGACTCATAACCTCCTGTCACTGAATTGCAAGACCTTCTGATTCATAGTGACCGGAATCTAGAAGATCTCCCAACACATTACACCTCTATACCCTCATCCTGGTCAACTCCCTCTGCCCAAGTTCTCAGATATTCATCACTGTCACAGAACATCTCAATTAGGTTCATAACTAGTGAAAGAAAACATTTTTGTGCAGTGAGTAGGCAAAATATTGAAAGTATCTGGGAGCAACATTGTCCTTAAAAATAGCTATGGTCAGCAATCTCTGCATATCTGATGACCTACATGGGGATGCTGGTGTTGGGGGATGAAATTCCTAAAAAGTACTTAATTATTTCCATGATTCTGGTTACAAACTTAATTGGAGAAATGCAAGTCACATTCAGTGGTTAGGTTCAAGGTTGACCTTGGGTAAATTTGATTCAGTTCTCATGAACTTTGGTTTGAGACCAGAATTGGGGGAAGAATTAAACTCATGAATCAAGGTTCACTGTATTGGAATCCTTTATGGTCAACTGGATTTTTTTTCACTTTTTACTTTTTATTTTTAAATAATTTTATTGAGAAACAAATAGCAGTGAGACAGTTTCAAAACTGCACAGTTTCAACAACTAACACATTCCATATTGTTGTCTTAGTGGTTATTCATTGTACAAGATGTAGACATTGTACAAAATGTAGACATGTCCATAAACACTATTAGAACAAATCTCTCTATTCATTGAATTAAAAGAATTCAGCTGTATATCTATCCTATTTTGAATATACAGATACAAAATGGTCGTTCATTTGTATCCCCCCTTTTCATTTAATTTTGTCAGAGAAGGTATTCCATTGTCATTTAAATACCATAGGTGCATGAATTCAGCAAAATATTCCAATATAGTCCAGTAGTCCATAATAGTAGTGGGTTTTCTGTAAGACTGGCAATGTCTGAAGCTGTTGACTTGAGCCTTTTATAGTTCAGCATATTAAAATGGCTTTACTTTTCATACTTCATTTTTATACCTTTCTGTTGGATGGTTAAGACCAAGAACAAGCAAGACCTGTATAACAAGAAATGTAACTTTCCCCTCAGGATTTATCCTGAAACCTGTACCGCAGTTTGTAGATCCTTTGTGAGTATCAGCCATGTGAATGAGTCACAGTCATTGCTTGACCAATTTGTTCTCTGTGAAAGCCTAAGAGAATGTTTTCTCTCCATGTGACTCTCCTTAGGCACACTCTACATCATCAATCACATTCTTCTGTGGCCCCATAATCTCCTTGATGAGAAAATTTGGGACACAACTGAGTTACATGATGTTACAGTACCAGTTCTCCTATGTCCCCAGTCTTCACTGAGCTTGAAAGACTAGGGCCAAAATGATGGCTGTCCTTGCAGCCCTTCTTCTTCTCTAATTTTTAGTATACAAACTTAGGTTGTTAACCCTCCAGAACAGAAGCTTATTATTATTACCCTGCAACATAGGCAGTTGAGCTTAACCTCACTATCTGTCTGAATATCAAACATCTTAGGCCTAACAGGAACAGGTATTTTCCATCCAAGTATTGATATGTTAAGCGTTAAGTCCCTACAGAATATGAAGAAAAAAATTAAAAATAAATATTTTAAAAAATAGAAATAAACAATTACATATTTTTACACAGAAATTTAGAAATCTAACCATATACAGCATTATACCAAGACAGTCCAGTAACTTTTTTTTCTTGCCTCTTGTTTTTATTTCTTACCTTTTTCTTTATAAACAAATATTTACTTGAGAGACAGTATGGCAGTAATTGGTATGTCATGACAAAAGTACATATTTAAAAGACCAGAATAACAGGCATTTCAAGCATGACCCTACCGTTACACATTGCTATTTTTAGTGCAGTTCCTTAGTTTGCAGGTATCAGCATATATAGTTAGTCAGGATAATAATCCTACCAATTAACTGCTAGTTTCAAAACCTGCTGAAGATTTCCAGGATCATTGCCTTACACATCTTGTGCATATAAATGTATGGCTTTGCCCCTGTCATGTTTCCCAGCTTTTCTCCTTGCCCTCTCTTCATTGTCTAATCCTCAAGTTCTTGCTTTCCTTTTAACTGCATTATACCTTTCTATTTATATTTCTTCTTTTGAGTTCATATACGAGGGGGACTATAGATACTTACACATGTGGGTCTGGTTGATTTCACTTATGAGTATATCTTTTTAAGTGGCATCCACTTAAATATAAAGGTTTTGAGTTTATCATTCTTCATAGTTGAGAATTACTCCATTGTATAAAAATACCACATCTTTTTCATCCATTCCTCACGTGATGGGTATCTTGGTTGTTTCCAAGATTTGGCTATCACAAATTGTGCTACTATAAACATAGGTACACATATATCACTAAATATGATGTTTTCAGATCCTCCAGGAAAATTCCCAGTAGGGGGATAGCTTGCTTAAATGGGATTTCCAGCACTTTTTAAAGGAGTCTCCACACTGATTTTCCCCACAGACTCTCCAACTTTTGTTGTTGATGGATTTCTTCATGAAAGCCATTCTTTTGGGTATGAGATGGTATCTCAGTGTTCTTTTAATTTGCATTTCACAGGTGGCTAGTGATGTGGAGCATTTTTGCATATATTTATTTGCTTCTTTAATTTCGTCCTCTGAGAAGTGGGTGTTCACCTCGGATGCCCATTTCTGGATTGGGTCTTTAAATTTTGGGACCTTAATTTTTTTTTTGTTCTTTATAAGTTCTAGAGAGCAGACTTTGTATGAATGCATATTAGTCAAGATTTTTTACAAATCTGTGAGTTGTCTTTTCACTTTGTTGGTAATTTCTTTGACATGCAAAAACTTCTCAATTAGAGGAGGTACCAGTTGTTAATTCTTTCAA
>NW_004524610.1:13761808-13762648 GCF_000260255.1 Octodon degus
TATATGTTTGCAGTAGATAATGATTACACTCACTATAGGAAGTTCATATATATTCACTTCTGCTTTCCTCTCTCTCCTCCTTCTACCTTTTAGTATGACTTAAAAAATCTATCTTCTTCATTTTCTTAAGACATTAGACAACATTTGGCACAGAATAGGCGTTGAAAATCTGTTTATGGCATAATTAAACTGACAAAATAAGAAATAAAAACAAAAATTGATGGTGGCACATGCCTGTAATCCCAGCACTTGGGAGGCTGAAAACAGGAGAATCACTATGAGTCTGAGCTGCATAGTGAGACCCTGTAGACCCTGTACTAAATACACTTAAAAAATTAAAAATTTTTAAAAAGTTTGAATCATCTACCTATTACCAAAAAGAAACTCTCTCTGGCTTTCAGAATTCTCATCTTTGCCACAATATAGGTAAATTGGATAATCCTATAACTTCTCCTCATTAATTTTCCTCTGATTTGAAGTAAACCACATAATCTTTATTTGTTTGTAATTGTGATAGTCTCTTTCTTCTTTAACATGCTTTTGAAAAATGCTAAAATGTCTGTTTACAGATGCTGTGCCACTTGGGAAATTTGAGATATGCTATTTCTTTAAAGCATCTAGAAGTTAAAAAGACTGTCATCTTTAATGAACAAAACTTCAATCACATAGAAACTATTACAAAGAACCAACAACTGGGATCTCATACTAATAAAAAGCTTATGCGCAGCAAGAAAACCACCAACAGAGTGAAGAGACAACCTACAGCCTGGGGAAAAATATTTTCCAGCTGTTCCTCAGGCAAAGGATTCCTATCAAGCACATATAAAGAACTCAAAAGAA
>NW_004524610.1:13763536-13765504 GCF_000260255.1 Octodon degus
CTATGTGTTGTACTCTGAGTAACTAATATGAAGAGAACAATATGCAGTGTAGTAACCATTGTTGCCCTCCTATGATCTTGTTTTGAAATTTCGTTTTGGGGGTATTTTCCCTTTAAAATAAAAACAAAACATGTCTGTCATCAATCAGTCCAATGTATGCATTACTACAAGAGGGCTTCCTCCACAAAGCTAATTTTGCCCAACAGGAATAGATTTGTGGAAACACCAGCTGATAAACATGGCATTTATTGACTCGAAAAATGTTCCTTTCCCCTCTTCATATGTGTTATGTTCCAAATCTCTCCCCTTTTAATAAACATTTCTTTACAGCTGCTGCATACTAAAGCATTGCACGCTACTGTACCCTTGACTGATAGCCTGTATTTGGTTTTGCGTTGCATATGCAAATTGTAAGTACATATTACTTTCTTGCATGTTAATAAACTCCCATATGACCTGAGAAACCATGCCTCAAAATGCTTTTGCTTATATCGTCACCATAAAGCAGCCTCATAAGGCTTAAGGATCCAATAAACCCCAGAGATCAGCATCCAAGTCACAGATGCCAGGCCATGGGCTTTTCTCCCTGCAAGGTCCCCTACTTTTGCAGGATTAGCAAACATAGCACCATCTCCATTACATAGACAATCCACTGGGCAGGGTTGTGCATCCAAAAGAAACTCAAAACACTGTCCTACCTTCATGGATTTCATGTCATTGTGAAAAACAACACAGTTGAACCTCAGCTCTGCTGAAGGTCAGCAGCCCCACCACACGATCCAGATAAAGCATCTACATCATTGTGGAAGAAAATGCAAACAGCCATCAAGAATACACTGAGACCAGACAAGGAAAGCAAGAGTAAGCAAGCTGGAGAGCTGGCAGCTAATGCTGACCAACTGTCCCACAGAGAGTCTTGCCTAGGTCACCCTAAAAGTCTCTGACACTGCCAGCACCTTTGCAGGAGCCAGACATTCTTGCTCTAGAACAGGAATAACCACAGACACCAGAGAATGCCACAGCGGCCTGCACCGTGCTGCACCATTCATCCCAAAGCAAGAAGTGATGAATCCTTCAACTTTCAGAGGGAAAACCTCTGTGCTACCACATTTATAATATTAATACTGAATGTCTCGCTTTAACAAAAAAAAAAAGTCTTAGGGTGAAAGTCTGTCTTTGTTTGTTTGATATATTGCTTATGAAGAGACTAACCGAAGAAGGATAAAGAAAAGAACAGAAAAAGAAACATGTTAAGTACTAAAGAATCCACTGTTTTTCAGCAGTTTAGCTCCAACCATTGCAAAGCTATGCAACAGTGTTACAGCTGTGTAGTGGCCAAATCGCATTAGTTTGTAATTCCACAGGCAAGAGAAATAAAATCAATTTTAGCACTGGTGTGAATAATCCAGTACATCATTTTCTCTGTGCCTAATAAGCCCCTCTTCAGACAGGGAGGGGCTTTATTTTATTGAATAAAATTTATTTTATTGAATAAAATAAGCTTGTAGTGAGAGGAATTAAATTATGCTTTTGTTTACTGTCCTCTTCTATTGACAAGCTGGGATCTTTTTTCATTAGTCCTGTCTTTTTGTAGTCATGGCCTGTGATGCTGTTCTTATAAAAGCAGACCTTCCTAAGGATCTATCCTCAAGACACCCAAAGCCCTCTCTGGTTGGCTAAAGAATGCTTTTTGGTTTTAAAAAAGCTATTACTGAAATCATCAAACATTCACAGATGGAAATAGTTGCTATTTCAAAGAAACACAACTTTTTCTAAAGAAGCAAACACAGGGATATAATAAATATTTTCAAGAAGAGATAAAGTGAACGTGAGAAAGAAGAGAAATAATGAGGGAAAGGATAATGAAGAAATAATGAAGAAAAGAAATAAGAAAATAATGTACTTCATAAACATTAAGATATGTAAAATATAAAACCCTTCTTTCCTTGAATCCTAATATATCAGCCT
>NW_004524610.1:13767736-13783615 GCF_000260255.1 Octodon degus
AATTCTAGAGAGCAGACCTTTGTCTGAGTACTTATTTGTCATGATTTTTTCCAAATTTATGGGTTGTCTTTTCACTTTGTTGGCCTTTCTAGCTCACTCTACTTGTTTAAATGATTATTATGAATGTCTAAATTTAGTTGCAGATGAGGGAAAGACAGAAGACATCAAGCAGTAAGTGGTCGTCTTACAAGTACCTTTGTCACTGAACAGGTCTGAGGAGGTCCCCAAACAGGAGGTGGGGCCTCAGCTTGCCCCCCAGGTGGGCTCCTTTCACAGAAGAGGAATTTCAGGATTGATTTGAGGAGTAATGTGGTTTACTATGCAGAGGTAGACAGCAGGGGAGGCTAGGAAAGGACCCCAGGCTGAGTAGCTGCCAGGGCTCACCCTGGTGCAGTGAGGCCAGCATTTGCAGATTAGCTCGGTGGCCCAGGTTCCAGGTTCCATTCTCTCAGCCCTGGTAGGTCATTATGGCTTGAGGAAAAATCTTGCTTTCCATGAGATCATGGTTCCTACTCGGGGGCTGACAGACACAAGTTCTCATCCCTGGTGACTGCTCCTGACCAGGAAGGTGAGCGCAGTACAAGGTGATCCGCAGGGCTCTGCTTTCCTGGAACCCGAGGAGAGTATATGTTTTGAGACTTCTAGGCCTCACTCCAAGGGGGCAGGGAGCTGGACGCTGAAAGCTGTCACGTGAGTGTCCCTGCATATCCCAAGAATTCCCTTAGCTGCGCTTATCCTAGGGTCCTCAGTACTGCAGGGGTGAGTTAAACTGGGTAAATTTAGGGTTAATAAAATTTGCAATACAGACACTCATTAAGTGACCACCACGCCCACATATGGAGCTGAGCAGGGACCTGGCTCTGAGTTTGAAGTTAATTAAAGGAAACAAAAATATGAGTTTGTTTTTTTGCTTTCTTATTTATCTTCGTTTCTTCTATTCTAACCTATCCTTCACCCACCACCCTTTTCAGGGAAGCCCCTTCTGAGGCTAGGAGGAGCTACATACTCTAACAACAGTACACAGAATGGGGCAGAGCTCTAAATGCTCCCCTCGGGTTGTTCCTGGGGGCCGTGCTGACCTTTAACAGTCCTATTTTCACATTTATAATTGAACTTCTGAACAACCTGGACTAGCTTTCCCAGTTGTAGTCTTTTCTCTGCCCACCTCACCCTGCAAGTGGCTGCAAGCATTGCCTTTCAATAACATTGACCTACTTGTACTGCTACCATGACCAAGACTTCTTCTGCCTTCTCAAGCACAGAGGATGCAAGCAGCTCTGGGAGGCCTAGCGACACTCTCCGAGCCCACCCAGTCCTCCTGTCTTGACTTCCCACCTGGGCCTGCTTGTCCTTTCATGGATCCACTGTTCTTGGAACACAACACGTCTGCTTTTGCCATGTGTGCTGTTCCTGTTGTCAGGGTCTCTTCCTTTTCCCACTCACATCTCCACTGTAATATCAGGCAGCCTACATTTTAGGTCCTTTCAAAGCATGGATTTCTGAAAAATTGGCAGGAACACCTTCTCCAAGCACGCAAGACAGCCTCCTCTCTTATTTACAATGCATGTTTCAATATTGTGCCAGTTTGGTGAGGCCAACAGATCAGGAGATGATCCCTGGGAATCAGTCACAGGTCCCACCAGCAGGGCTAAAGCATACCTTGTAGAGTGTTACAGTTTGTGTCTGAATGCCCCCCACAAAGCCTCATGCAGTCACAGGAGGTAGGCTTTGCAGAAATGGCTGAATCTAGTTTGTGACTGACTTGTGGTCTAATGCTGGGATTAAGGGTATGGGTGAGACAATGCCTAGCGTGGGTAGCCTGCACAGAGGATAAAGGACAGGAAGAGCCTCACCCTCCTCTCTTCTTTCATTGCAGCAGGGGCTACTGGCCTGGAACATATGAGCCCAACAGAGGCATTGGGTAGACTAGGACCTGAACTGGGTGTTTTGCTTATGAAAGTCAAGGTATACATTGTCTCTAGGGTCTGGTGAGCCCTGGGAAGAGCAGTGCTGCAAGGGTCCAAGAGGCCAAAGCATCAGAACCACAGGAAATAAACAGGCATGAGTAGCACAACCCTCCACTCTACAGTGCAAATTATGCAACCACAACTTCATATTGCATTTAAGTTGTCATTTGTTGGAGTCCAGGCTGTGCAAGGATTGAACTGCTGAACCGTGTTCTCTGCATGTATTAGAAAGCTCCCATTCCAAGTGCTCTGAAACCCAGGTGACACCACAGCTGAGCAGCTGAGGACATGGGCCACTGACACTCCCTGTGCCAGAGCAACAATGTTATCAACCGTGGCAATCAGACAGTTTGCTCTATTGGCAAAAGTCACTGCTTGCAGGAGTCTTTGAACTGATTTCCAGAAGTCCTTCTAAGGGCCCCCCCCCCCCGCTTCAGTATCTCCTTCCTTTGTGTAAATCCAAATAAATATGGGCTAACAGGAGAAGTTCTTGTCTTTTCTCCCGGAGTTTTGACCCTCCTGACTCCCCTCAAACTACACCACTTGTCTCTATTTATTTAAGCCATTCGCCGTACTCATTTAGGGAGCCTAGGGGTAGGTCGAGTGCCCAGTAGTTATTGTCTGCTCTCCAGAACAGAGATAGTCGCCTCTGCCACACAGATTGAGACCTAATGCAGACACATGAATACACCAAAGCAGCTTATCCTTGACAGAGGACCAGAGAGGGGTATTTTAGATAATTACCAAAATGCTGAAGTTCCTGGGAATTTTAGTATTACAAAGTTTACAGTGATGACTCTGGGAACATTTGCATTTAAACTCTACATATTTGCCCATTGGATTACAGTGAGGTCTGTGTGGTAACTACCAAATCACAAGGTCTAAATAACCCACCTGGAGAACTAAGATCCTGTGGCCACAGGCCAGGCCCCCATCACCCGTGTAACAGAAGCAGCACCTCATACTAATCCTATTTCTTTGATACAAATTAAATTAATCTAGAAGCAAATGTTCTAGTCTTCCCTTATATTCTTCATCTAACTCCCTCGATGAATATCCATTAGCCACAATCAATTTTAAGAGGAATAATTAAACTAAGATAAAACAAAGAACCGTGCTTGTCCGTGAAGAAATTTCCCCCTTTAAGAATCAAGACTGAAAAATATGCAAACATAATTGCGGAACAGATCTCGCTTAATGTCCTTGATTGGAGCCCATTAAATAAGAATCGCAGAGAGCAGTGTGTGTGTGTGTGATGTGGCCCTGATTGGAGAACAGCACAGTACAATAAATGAAGCATGAGAGCTTGGGAGAAACAGCAGGCTGCTGATGCAGGATGCTAACCAAAAAATAAAGAAGGAAGGCGCAAAGCAGATCAAGGAAATCAGCAGGGGAAAGAACACAGAACACCAGCAGGCGGAAAAGACAGGTAATGAGTGAAGTCATTCACTGAAGACCAATATTCACTCCCTGTGATTAGCAACTTGAAAAACCCCAGTCAAGCTTATGAGAAATGTTTTACTTCCATCAGGCAAAATCTATCACAGAAACATTGGACTGTCCTTTCTGCCAATTGTAACATCGTCCTCTTTTGGTCAAATGAGAGTATAGAAGGATTCTTCTAAATGAGACAATATACGTGAAAACGTCAGCACACCAAACAGCAGATATAGTTATTTGATAAATGACAGCGTAACGCTTCCTTCCTGGCATGCCATGTGATCATCTAGTTGTTGGACAGCAGATAAACTAGTGTGCTTTTCTCACCCAAAGTGCATTTCATGATCAGCGAGAAATTCAAGACTCCTGCTTAGCTCACAACGAGTCCCTGTGTGTGATCCCTCTGCTACTATGCAGATGCTCTCTGGCTCTCTCTGGGCCTTCCTCCCCAGCCTCTGAGTTTCTCTTTACTGCAGGAGGCTGAGCAGAGGCGGGATCTCCCCTGGGGCTCAGCCAGCAGAACATCCACAGGAGTCACTGGCCACAGCATTTCCAGAGCTTTGAAAGAAACCTAGCTCCTTTCTCACCTGTCTGTCTTCCCTACCTATGTACTTGGGCTATAAGAGAAAAACATTTCCCTTACTTTCTACCTTTGATTTCCACTGAGCTTTTTTCTATAAGAAACTACTATGTAGTGGAATGTAGATGACTCGAGTAAAGTATCAGGTTTCTCCTCTTCCAGCTTCACTGAGGTATGGTGGACCAATACAGACATTATATATTAAAAGTATAAAGCATGATGACTTTATATACAGATACATTGTAAAGTGATTGCTGTAAACAAGCTCATTGACCCACTCATCACCTCAGAGAGTTGGCCTGTGTTTGTGTGTACAGAAAGAACACTTAAGATCTAGTTTCTTAAAAGTCTGAAATACACTACACATTGTGATTAACTATACCCACCATGAAGTATATGGGACATCAGAACACACCCATTTGACAACTAAACATGTCTACACTTTTACCACTTCCTGTACACCCAACTCCTGGAAACTACCACTCTGCTCTCTGAATGAATCTGAAATTTTTGGATTCTCTATATAGACAACATAGCACAGTACTTGCGTTTGCACCCTTGGCTTATTTTATTTAGCATAATGTCCTCTGCATTCAACCATGTTGCCACAAATGTCAAAATTTACTTCATTGTTGAAGGATGAATAATATTCCATTGTGTATTTATAACACACTTTGCCCACTCATCCGTAAATAGACACTCAGGTTGTTCCTAGGTTCTGATTATTGTCACTAATGATATGGCAAATCTGAGGATGTTGATATCACTTTTACATACTAATTTCATTTCTTCTGAATACAGAACCAGAAATGGCTTTGCTGGATTTAATGGCAATTCTATTCCTAATTTTTTGAGAAACCTCCACAGCAGTTTTCATAATGACTATATCAATTTACAGTCCCTCTGCCAGTGTACAGTGGTCTCCTTCTCTCCACATTCTTGCCGACCTTATGCTTGGTAAGATGGCTATAATTAAAAAGAAAAGTATAAGGCCTCATTGCGGCTTGGTTTTCCTCATATATCTGTTGGCCCTTGTATATTTTCTTTGGAAAAAACAGCGAATTCTCTCATCTTTGTTTAGTAATATTATTTTAGGTGGAGTTTCAGTCACTCTTTTTTTGAAGGAGTATCTTACATGTTTTGGAAATTATCTCTTATATATAGCATGCAAGTATTTTCTACTATTGCTTAGAAGCTTTTTAAGTTGATGTCCTTTGTGTTTTTGGTGTTGTATTCAAGAAATTCTTATCAACACCTACACTGAGGATCTTTTTCCCTATGTTTTCACTATAGAAATTTTATGGCTTCAGATTTTGTGGTTAAGTCTTCAGACCACTTCTAGTGGATTATTGTGTATGATGTAGATAAGATTTGTATTTTATTCATTCTCATCTAGATCTACAGTTTCCTGAGCACCATCTGTTGAAAAGAACATTTTTCAACCTTGTGAATTATTGGTGCTTTGCCAAAGACTGCATATATAAGGGTTTATTTCTGGGCTCTCCACATCGTTCCACTGGCCTAGGTCAGTATCTTACTTTTTGATAATCACAGTTATGCAATGAAACTAATTTCTTCCTTGCTCTAAGATGGTGTGTTATGCTGATTGATTTCCATGTGCTGAACCATCCTCACAATTCCAGGAATAAATCCCACTTGATTATGGTTTACATAATCATCTCAATAGTCTGCTAAATTTCATTTGTTATTATTCTTTCTTCAGATTAATGTTCATGAGGGAAAATGGCCTGTAGTTTTTGCTCCACATAGAGTTTCTCTGGTGTTGGCACCAGGATAATGCTAGTTTTGAAATGTGTTTCCACACCTTCAAATTTTTAGCACTTTCAGGATTAGTATTAGTTCTTTAGATATTTGCTTAAATGTAGAATTCACCAGTGAGTCCATTCAACCCAGAGATTTTCTTTGTCAGGAGATTTTGATATTAACCAATTGCACTAACACTGGCCTGTTCAGATTTTCTTCCCCCCTTCCACACACATATTGTTATCAGTGCCTGGAGGTTATAAAACGATTGGGTTCCATCTTGGCAGATTGATACATACACACACTTTAATAATTTCCCTTTCCCTCCATTACACTCCCACCCACACTGTTCCTCTATTTCATATTTGGGGGGCTCAATACATGTAATGTGTTTTGATGACATCCATGTCCCCTACTACCTGCTCTTGCACTACTCTCCCTTCTCCCTCCTATTCCACCTATCTAATAGTAGTTTTCCTTTTTATTTACTTGTCATTTTAAAAGCCACATATAAGGAGAATATGCAATATTTGTCTTTCTGACATGCTTAGTTATCAATATGATGATCTTCAGATCTAGTCATTTTTCTGAAAAATTCATTTTATGGCTAATACATAGATATATGGCATCTTGTACAGCAATTAACCACTAAGAAGAATATATGCAGTGTATTATTTGTTGAAACTGTACTTCCGATTTGATTTGAAACTGTCTCATTGCTACCTGTTTATCAATAAAACTGTAGAAAAAAAAACAAAAACAAAAACAAAAAAAATACATAGATATATGTCTATGTCATATTGTCTTTATCAATTCACCCATTGATGGGCACCTAGGCTGGCTCCATATCTTGATTATTGTATTATGTGCCACAATAAACATGGATATGCAGGTATCTCTCTGACGCACTGACTTTAGTTCTTTCAGGTATATTACAAGGAAGTAGAGCTGGATGAAATAGTAGCTCTGCTTTTAGTTTTTTGAGGGAACTCCATATTGATTTCCATAATGGCAGTCACAAAAGGTTTCTTTTTCCCATATCTTCACTAATATTTATGGTATTTTTATTCCTGATGCTAGCCACTGTGATTGGGATTAGGACAGAATCTCTATGTAGTTTTGACCTGCATTTCCCAAATGACTGAACACATAGACCCTCTTTTCATACTCTTATTGGCTACCTCTACCTCTTCACTTGAGAAGTGTCTGTTCAGTTCTTTTGCCCATTTATTGATTAGGCTATTAGACTGGAGAGGAAGTATTAAGTGTTTTGAGTTCTTTATTCTAGATATTAATCTTCCATCAAAAGAGTAGCTCTCAAAGATTTTTTCTCATTCTGTAGGTTGTCTCTTCCTTATATTAATTGTGTCCCCAATTAAATGGAAAGCAAGAACTTAAGGATTAAATAATGAAGAGAGGGCCAGGAGAAAAACTGGGAAACATGGCAGTGGCAAAACCATACATTTATATACACAAGATGGTTAAGGCAATGATCTTGAGAATCTCCACCAGGTTTTTTAAACTAGCAGTTAATTGGTAAGATTGTCACCCTGACTAAGCATATATGCTGATACCTGTGAACTAAGCAACTGTACTGAAGATAGCAATGTGTAATACTAGGTCCATACTTGGAATGCCTGTCATTCTGCTCTTCTAAAAACATACTGCTTCTAATATCATATCAAATACTGCTATACTCTCTCTCTAGTAAATGTTTGTTTAAAAGAAAAGGTAGTAGAAGAAAACAAGAGACAAGAAAAAAATATATTAATTTTGTCCCTTACTGTGGAGCATTCTTTAATGTAATGTAATGTTGAGTCTTACTATTTTATTTTCTGTGCTGTTGCATTCCACTTGGGAAATCTGTACTGGTGCTTATGGCTTCAGTGTTTCCCCTGTGTTTTCTTCTGGCAGTTTCAAAGCTTCAAATATTATACCTAGGTCTTTGATCCATTTTAAAATATTGTCTGTAGGGGTGAGAAATAGGAATCTACTTTTAGTCTTCTACTAGTGGATTTTAAGTTTCTCCACTATTTGCTAAAAAAACTATTTTTCTAAAACATGTATTTTTAGTTCTTTTGTCCAGAATCAGATGACAGTAGTGGTGGGAATTAATTTCTGTGTCCTCTACTCTGTTCCATTGGTCCATATGTCTTTTGGTGTGTGTGTGTGCCAGTACTGTGATGATTTTGTTATGTAATTTGAAATAAGATATTGTGATGCTTTCAACCCTTCTGTCTTAGTTTAGGATTGCTTTGGCTATTATGCAACATTTGAGTTTCCATGTGAGTTTTAAGATCATTTTTAATAGTTATGTAAAGACTGTAATTGTTGGGGACTGAATGAAATCTATAGATAACTTTGGGCATGTCTGGTTAGATTGCTTGGTAGGAACTTTTTAAAATATTGACAAAAGAAAACATAAAAAAATCCACAAACACATGAGTATCAAATAACACTCTTCTGAACAATCAATGGATCACAGGTGAGATTAAAGGAGAAATTAAGCAACATTTACAATCAAACAAAAATTCAGAAACAACTTACCAGAACCTGTGTGATGTAATAAAAGCTATCTTAAGAAGTAAATGTATAGTGTTGAATTCTCACATCAGGAAAACAGAACAAGCTCAAATAAACAATCTTATGCTGCACCTCAAGCTCCTACAAAAAGAAGAGCAAATTAAAAAAAGAGCAAATTAAGCCCAAAGAAGGTAGAAAATTATAAAGATCAGAGCAGAAATTAATGTAATGGCAATGAAGAACACAATGCAAAGAATTAATGAATCAAAGAGTTGGTTCTTTGAAAGAATAAACAGAATTGATAAACCCCTAGCCAAACCTTATAAAAAGGAAAAAAATTCAAAGTCATGCATTAAGGAATAAAATGAGTACAATCACTATAGACCCTACAGAAATTGAAAAGATCATAAATACCTATTTCAGAAATCTTTATTCCCACAGGATAGAAAACACAGAAGAATTGGAAGATTCTCAGATACATACAAATTACCAGAGCTGAATCAAGAAAATATAAAAATTCTGAATATCAGTGAGTGAAATTGAAAATGTAATCAAATATGCAACAAAAAAGAAAATCCCAGGTTCTGATGGATACACAGTTGAATTCTTGTAAGAAGTTTAGAAAAGATTTAATGTCAACTCTTTTGAAACTCTTCAATGAAATCGAAAGGAAAGCAATTCCCCCAAACTCATTCCTGGAGACATTACTTACTGTGATACAAAAACCAGAGAAAGATACAAGGAAAAAAAAAAAGAAGAAGAAGAAAAAAACTACAGGATAATCTCCATAATGAATATAGATGTAAACATCCTTAATAAAATACTAGCAAACAGAGTGCAGCAAATCATCAAGACGATTATACAACAAGACCAAGTGAGATTCACCCCAGGAAGGCAGGAATCTTTCTATATACACAAATCCATAAATGTAATATACCACATCAACAGAGTCAAAGACAAAAATCACATGATAATCTCAATAGATACAGATGAAAAAGCTTTTGACAAAGTCCAACACTCATTCATGATAAAGACCCTACAGAAAATTGGAATAGATGGTCTTGATAAAAGCCATCTATGGCAAAACAACAGCCAACATTATACTAAATGGACAAAAACTGAAAGCCTTCACTTTAAAATGAAAAACAAAACAAGAATGTCCACTCTCACCACTCTTACTCAATATAGCTCTGCAAACATTAGCCAGAGCAATTAGACAGCAGAGAGAAACAAAAAGAATAAGAAAGGAAGAAGTGAAATTATCATTATTCACAGATGACATCATACTATACATAGAAGGCCCCGAAGTCTCCAACAAAATACTTCCAGATCTAATAATCAAATTCAGCAGTATAGCAGGATACAGAGTCAATACTCAAGACTTGATATCTGACCGAACCCAGGCCCTGTGAGTGTGTGGGAGAGCTTCTGCTCTGTCCTGCACCTGCCAGTCCAAGCCCAGGCCCAAGCCCAGGCCCATCATGTGAGAGGCCTTTCCCTGCATTCTCCAGACCTCCCACGCCCATCCTGACCTGCACAACCTGCCCTGTGAGTGAAAACTTCCATTGCACCTTGGGCCCGCTCCATATCTGACCAAACCCAGGCCCTGTGAGTGCATGGGAGAGCTTCTGCTCTGTTCTGCACTCACCAGTTCAAGCCCAGGCCCCTGCATGAGAGAGGTCTTTCCTCACATTCCCCAGACCTCCCGCACCCGTCCAGAGCCAGCACAACCCACCCTGTGAGAACGTCCACCGCGCTCTTGGGAGTCCTGTAGACCCACCAAAACCTAGGCCCTGTGAGTGTGTGGGAGAGCTTCTGTGCTCTCCTGCCCCCACCCCCATACCTCTCCAGACCCAGCCCAGGCCTAGGATACAGGCCTGGGGTGAAACCCTGCAGCTAAAGTCCCTGAAGTGAGACTAGGGTCAAAACCACACAGCTAATCAGGAACAGAACATCTGGGCAGAAGAGTACAGTGGAAGCACCTCCAAGGGCAACAGCAAGAAGGAGTTGAGCACAGTACCCAGACCCAAGCCAGGCACAACTGCATGAACTAGAACTTGGCATATCAGTACCTGAATTTCATTAGGTGATAAGGATATAACTGTACCAAAACTCTACACCAAAGGTCAGAGGTCAGTGCTATATGAAACGATAAAGACAAGGAGGAAAATGCAATCTCAGGCCTGAAGCCCACTCAGAACAAATGTAGAGGACACTAGCACAGATGAAATGTATGAATTAATAGCATCGGAAGCAAAAACACAACAGCAGAAAGGTATAGAGGAACTCAGAGCAGAATTAATTTCTAGAGCAAAAAAAAAAAAAAAGAAATCTCTGAATTCATAGCATCTGAACTGAAGAATCAAAAGAAGAAACATATGGGGGAAAGCCAATCTGAAAAAAAACTCTGCAATAAAAGAATAACTGCTTCTAAAGAAGACATTGATAAAAAAATAGAGGAGATTAAAAAAATCATAGATTCCTTGAATGAGCAATACAGGAAAGAAATAGATTGCATGAAGGAGAGTCAAAAAGATATAGAGGAACTTAAAATCTCAAACACAAATTTGCAAAATCACTTGAGTGAAAGCGAAGATAGTTTCAGATCTTGAAGATGCTGTTGCAGTTAGTGAAAAAGTAAGAAAAGATCCTTGAAAACAACTAGGATGCAGGAAAAAAAAAATTCATCACCTGCAAGACAATGCAAAGATGAACAACATAAGATTAATAGGCATCAATGAGAAAGAAGGAGTGAATACAAATGATATAAAAAGAATATGGGCAGAAGTAATAGCAGAAAACTTCCCACAAAAATATGAGGAAACAATGTGACATTCAGGTAACTGAAGCATACAGAATGTCAAATAACTTCAACCCAATTAAAAACACACCAAGATGTATAATTGTCAAGATCCCAGAAATCCAGCACAAGAATAACATACTGAAAGCCACTACAGAAAAGAAATAGATCACATCCAAAAGAAAACCCATCAGAATTATGGCCAACTTCTCTTCACAAACCATGAAGGCAAGAAGAGCATGGAGCAGAGTACTTCAAGTCCTCTATGAAAACAAATTCCAGCCCAGACTACTATACCCCGCAAAACTCTCTTTCACGTTTGATGGAGAAGTGAAATACTTCTATGACAAAGAGCAACTAAATAATTTCATGATGGCAAAGCCAACTCTACACAGACTACCGAAAGATGTCCTAAAGAGGGACCAAAAGGATCAGAACTCCACCAATGAGAACAGAAGGAACCCACTAATTAGGGCAAACAATTAAACACAGGAGAATAAGGAGTTAAAAAACAGCAAGTAAATAACATGTCAATCATAAGTCAACACATCTCAATTATAACTATCAATGTAAATGGACTCAATTAACCAATTAAGAGAAATGGATTAGCACAGTGAACTAGGAAATAAAACTGAACAATATGTTGTATACAAGAAACACACTTAACTGATAAAGTCATAAGCTGAAAGTCAAAGGATGGAACAAAATACTACATGCCCCAGCACCTCAGAAAAAAGCAGGGGTAGCAATGCTATTCTCAGACAGTCTCGACTTCAAACCAACAATGATCAAGCGAAATAAAGAAGGCCACTGTATACTGGTTAGAGGAAAAATTCAAGAGGAAGAGGTAACACTCATAAATATGTATGCACCAAACACGGGAGCACCCAACTATATAAGACAAACCTTAATAGACATGAAAAATCTAATATCCAATACCACAACCTTAACAGGAGACCTTAACATCCCCTTATCCCAAAAAGATAGGTCAACCAGACAAAAAATTAGCAAAGAAGTAGCAGAACTAAACCAGAACTTGGAACAAATGGACTTGGTGGACATATACAGAGTGTTCCACCCAAACACAGCTGAAAACACATTTTTCTCAGCTGCACATGGGTCATTTTCTAAAATAGACCACATATTGGACCATAGGTCATGCTTAAATATATGCAAGAAAACAGAAATTATCCCATGCATATTATCTGACCAGAGTGCAATGAAACTGGAAATAAATGACAAAAGAAAGCAGAAAAAAACCTTAAATACATGGAAATTAAAAAACACCTTACTCAGCAACAAATAGGTTATAGATGAAATTAAACAAGAAATTCAACAATATCTACAATTTCATGAAAATTCAACCACAACTTATCAGAATTTATAGGATGCGATGAAAGCAGTTCTCAGAGCGAAATAAATAGCTGTGAACTCACACATTAGGAAAACAGAATGGAAACAAATAAACACCATAATGTTGCACCTCTAACATCTAGAAAAGGAAGAGCAAACCAAACCCAGAACCCAAAGACAGGAAGAAATCATAAAGATTAGAGCAGAAATTAATTCAATTGAAATGAAGAATTAATGAATTCAAAGAATTAATGAATCAAAAAGCTAGTTCTTTGAAATATTAAATAAAATTGATAAGCCCCTAGCTAACCTCATCAAAAAGAGGAAAGAAAAAATGCAAATACAAGTGATAAGGAATGAAAAGTGTATGATCACCATAGATGCAGAGGAAATTCAGAACATTATCAAGAGCTACTTTGAGAATCTTTACTCTAACACAATAGAAGACAAGGAAGAAATGGACAAATGCCTAGAAAGGTAGAAATTACCAAAACTGAATTAACAATATATAACCACTCTCAATACCCCAATAATAGCCAATGAAATATGAGATGTAATTAAAAACCTATTGACAAAGAAAAGTCCAGATTCCAATGGATTCACAGCTGAATTCTACAAGAAATTTACAGGAGATGTAGTCCCTATACACCTCCAACTCTTCCATGAAATTGAAAAGGAAGCAATCCTCCCAAAATCATTCCTGGAGGCAAGTATTATACTCATACCAAAACCAGGGAAAGATGCAACTAAGAAAGGGAACTACAGCCCAATCTCCCTCTTGAACATAGATGCCAAAATCCTTAATAAAATCCTAGCAAATAGAATACAGCAAATCGTCAAGAAGATCATACACCATGACTAGGTAGGATTCATCCCAGGGATGCAAGGATGGTTCAATATTCGAAAATCTATCAATGTAATACACTATATCAATAGAGCGAAATCTAAAACCACATGATTATCACAATTGATGTGAAAAAAGCTTTTGACAAAGTCCAACACTCATTCATGTTCAAAATCCCACAGAAAATTGGAATAGAAGGCCTCTACTTCAATTTGATAAAAAGCAATCTATGACAACACAATGGCTAGTATAATTCTCAATGGGGAAAAACTGAAATCTTTTACTCTCAGACCTGCTATAAGACAAGGATTCCTCTGTCACCCCTCCTATTCAATATAGTTCTGGAATCATTAGCTAGAGCCATTAGACAAGAGAGAGAAATAAAAGGAATTAGAATAGATAAAGAAGAAGTGAAACTATCATTTTTTACAGATGACATGATACTTTACTTGGAAGACCCAAAAAACTCCACCAAGAAGCTACTAGAATTAATACAGAAATTCAGTAGTAGAGCAGGATACAAAGTCAATACCCAAAAGTCAATAGCACTCCTCTGCACAGATAACAAACACACTTAGAGGGAAATTATAGAAACAATACCTTTTACAATAGCACCACAGAAAATGAAATACCTTGAAGTTCATCTAACTAAAGAAGTCAAAGATTTTTTCACAGAAAATTACAGTACCCTGAAAAAAGAGATCGTAGAAGATTTCAGAAAATGGAAAAATATTCCGTGCTCCTGGATAGGAAGAACCAACATTGTGAAGATGGGCAAACTCCCAAAATTGTTGTACAAATTTAATGCACTCCCTATCAAACTACCACCAACACACCTCCAAGACCTAGAGAAATCATTCCTAAAATTTATTTGGAACCAGAAAAGACCTAGAATAGTAAAGGCAATCCTGCGCAATAAAGATAAGGCAGGAGGCATTACAATTCCTGACTTGAAATTATACTACAAAGCTACTGGAATAAATTCAGCATGGTATTGGCAACAAAATAGACCTGAGGATCAATGAAATAGATTAGAAGATGTAGAGGCCCCTAGGAACACACTCAGCTACCTGATCTTCAACAAAGGGGCCAAGCATGCTTACTGGAACAAAGATAGCCTCTTTAACAAATGGTGCTGGAAAAACTGGCTCTCTACATGCCGAAAACTAAAACATGACCCAGGTCCATCACCATGCACTAAACTAAAGTCAAAATGGATTAAAACTTGAACATTAAAACAGAAACACTAAATCTCCTGGAAGATAAAGTAGGAGGAACTCTTGAAGACATAGGGGCAGGCAAAGAGTTCATAAACAAAAATCAAATCACACAGGTAATTCTTGAAAGAATCACCAACTGGGACCTCCTCTTATTGAGTTTTTGCATGTCAAAAGAAATTACCAACAAAGTGAAAAGACAACCCACAAATTTGGAAAAAATCTTAACTAAATAGCACTTGTCCACTCTCTAGAATTTATAAAGGACTAAAGAACATTAGGGCCCCTAAATTTAAAGACCCAATCCAGAAATGGGCATCTGAGATGAACACCCACTTCTCAGAGGACAAAATTAAAGAAGCGAATAAATATATGAAAAAATGCTCCTTATCACTAGCCATCCGTGTAATGCAAATTAAAACAACACTGAAATACCATCTCACCCAAGAAAGAATGACTATCATAGAGAAATCAACCAACAACAAATGTTGGAGAGGCCGTGGAGGAAAGGGAACCCTTCTCCACTGCTGTTGGCAGTGTAGACTGGTGTAACCATTATGGAAATTAGTGTGGAGACTCCTTAAAAAACTAGGACTGGAAATCTCATTCAAGCCAGCTATCTCTCTACTGGGAATTTTCCCAGAGAAACTGAAAGTGTCATATCATAGTGATATATGCATACCTATGTTTATAGAAGCACAATTTGTGATAGCCAAATCTTGGTAACAATCAAGATGCCTGTCACATGAGGAATGGTTGAAAAAGATGTGGTATTTTTATACAGGGGAGTATTACTCAGCTATAAAGAATGATAAACTTGAAGCCTTCATATCTAAGTGGATGCCGCTTGAAGCTATACTTCTACTTATACTTACATAAATGAAATAAACTAGACTCACATGTGTAAATATCATATTATCTACCTCATAAAAGAACTCAAAAGAAGAATTACAAGTAGAAATGTATAACACAATTAAAAAGAAAGCGAGAACTTGAGGATTGGACAATGCAGAGAGGGCAAGGAGAAAAGCTAGGAAACATGACAGGGCCAAAGCCATACATTTATAGGCATGAGATGGGTAAGGCAATGATCCTGAGAAACATCAGCAAGTTTTTGAAACTAGCAGTTAACTGGTAGGATTCTCACCCTGACTAACTATATATGCTGATACCTGTGAACCAAGCAGCTGCAGTGAAGATAGCAACATGTAACAGAAGGATCACGCTTGGAATGCCTGTCATTCTGGTCTTCTAAATACATACTTCTTGTCATGGTATACCAATTATTACTATACTATCTCTCAAGTAAATTTTTTTTTCTTCTTTAAATAAAGAGTAATAAGGGGCCGGGGAGATATCTCAGTAGAATAAGCACTTGCCTGGCAAGTGCA
>NW_004524610.1:13793370-13799641 GCF_000260255.1 Octodon degus
AAAAAAATAAAAATAAAAAAATAAAGGTAGATGGAGACCATGTTTATATAAGTGAAATAAATCATACTTGCATATATAAACACCATATTGCCTTCCTAGTGTAAGAACCCCAAAAGAGTAAACAAAAATCTGAAACATATGACAGATACTATGAAAGGGAAAAATATGTTTAAAGGGCAGGAACAACCGGGATGTGGAAAAGGACAAAAGAAAGAAAGAAGGAAGGAAAAAATACATCTATAGGATAGTCTGGATCATTGTACTGCTGATTTCCACTGGTCTATTGAAAGGAGCAATTAATGATTAATTTTTTTTTCTTCTCTTTTTTAAATTATTCTCTCTTTTTTTTAACCAATACTTATATCTGGTAATCTAAATAACTAATTTATAGTCAACATTATGCACTATAACAACCATTGTTGAATTCCTATTAATTTGTTTAGTGAAATTCTTTATTGTTTCTAATGCATCTTTTACTAATTTTATTCTCTTTAAATAATAAATGAATAGATGTTAAAAAATGAAATGTGAAAAAGATTAGAGATGTGAAGTACCACTAATGCAATGTAATATAGAATATATTTCTGGGCTGGGAGGTAGCTTGGCAGTCTAAGCACCTGCCAGGCAAGCACAAGGACCCAGGTTTGATCCCCGGTACCATGTGGTGTGCAGGCCCCAGAACCCTGGGTATGCCGTGCAGGCCCCCAAACCAGGTATGGTGGTGCCTGACTATAATCCCAGCACTGGGGAAGCTGAGACAGGAGGATCACAACAAGTCTGAACTGTATAGTGAGACCCAGATAAAAGATTAATTTTTAAAAATATATGCATATATCCCTTAAGAGAATATATTTTCCATAGGACCACATACCATCAGTGCTTACTAGGAAACAAGACTAATGCAAGACATACAAATGTGTAAGAATGTACAAGATCAGGTTACCATGGCCACCCGCCAAGTCAGATGAGGCGGCGCGCCGTCTGTCTGCGTGCTGGAGATGAAAAGCATGCAGGTCTGGAGCTCCTAGCGGGATGTCAATGAATCTACACCAGAAAGCTGAAGGATCTGCGCTGGAAGCTAAGGAGTCTGCCCTGGGAGCCACAAGGTAAGGTCTAAGATGAGGACAATGACAAAGGCTCCCCTGAGGAAACAGAAGCAACTCTGATCTTCTTCATTTCCCCCTTATACCATCCAAGAAACAAGTCGCCCTACAGTGTGTCTGCCACACCATGGTTGGAATTGCTGATCCAATTTAATCCAGCTTCTCTTACTCAGGCTGATACAATTAATCAACCATCACAGACCAGAATTACTTCTGCTTTCTAACAGTAAGTTCCAAATAGCTGTCCACACTCAATAAATGTTAACTGTAAGTATTGGCAAAAAGAAGGCCTCAATTTGAGAATGAGAACAAGACATTAAAGAAACCAGTCCTGCCATCTAGAGACAAAAATCTGAAGTAGAAAATGACTTTAAACTATAACATTGCTCTCATAAAGGAGCACAGGCCATGTAACGAAAATAGGTGGGAAAGCAAGGCTCAGTCACATAGGGGTCAAAGAAAGCTTTAGTGTTTTATAAGTAGGACCTGCGTTGAGAACGCTAAGAGAACAGTGCCTCTGTTGGCTCTCTGCTGTCTGGCCTCAGCAGGCCCAGTAAGTAACACTCGTGTGGCACACAGAGTAAACAGAGGAAGCTGACTCCTGCAGGGACTCCTGGCCGGGGCTAAGCCTGGCTGTCCCCAGGGATGACGAGATCAACGACTCAGTCTACCTATCAGCCACTCTGGTCACACCTGGATGTCACGGAACATGCAATGACAAATTCTGTGAGGTGTGGAAAGGAAACTGGTGGTGCTCAACTCCAGTTAGGAGCTTTTTAAAAAATACAGGTATTATTAAGTCCGAATTTCTGGGGTGCAGCCTGAATGTAGGTATCTTTGGGGAGCAATCAAATAAGCCTGAGGGGAGACAGGCTAAGAACCACCTTCTCAGAAGTTCCAGTCTCCCACCAGCACAAAACTGGCCAAGTCACATAACAACTTTCAAAATTAAAAAAATAGGCATTGTAACAATATTGATAGATACTTAAATAGGTAGTAGCAACCCTTCTCTTTCAACCTTTGAAGGAGTAACAAGATACAGAATTATTTTCCAACGTAAAGAATTATAGAGGATGATGAATTGGTATTAAGGCTCACAAGTATTAAGATCTCTTTTCCTAGGCTGGAGAAATAGCTCAGGGACATAAACGCCTGCCTGACAAACACAAGGTCCTGAGATCAGTCCCCGGTACCAAAAAGAAAAAGGAAAGATCTCTGTTCCTTCAAACTTGTTTTGTAGATTTAACATAATCCCATTCAAAAATTGAAAAAGTTTTTTAAAAACTTTAAAATTAATTTGAAAATATTTCAGAGTTTATTCAAAAAAGAAAAAGATAAGTCAGTTCAAAATTGACTTACTTTCATTACTTGATTGCTATACTTACTATAAAACCATAGTAATAAAGTCAATGTAATAATGGCAAAAGCAGAGACCAATGGAAAAATTAAAAAGAATTACAGAATTCAGGAATAGACCTCCATATATATTTATTGTCATTTGAGTCTCATAAAATCAAATTTCCAATTTAGTTCAATATGGAAAAGGAAGATTATTTTTTAAGCAAATGTTGAATGCTAGAGAAGAAATGAATACTGACCATTACTTTAGGCCATGCAAGTATTTAATTCAAAATGCATTAAATGCAATAATTAGAACTATTAAAATTCCTGAAAAGAAAACCAGGGAGAAAAATCTTCATAATCTTTGAGTAAGCAGAGATTTCTTAGCTAAAACACAAAAGAATGAACCATAAAAAAATGATAAATGGGATTTCATCAAATTTAAAACAATTTCGGGCCTGGGGAGATGGCTCAGTGGAATAAGCACTTCCCTGGCAAGCACAAGGGCCTGAGTTCAATCCCTGGTTCCACAAAAAAAAAAAAAAAATTAAAACAATTTTTTTGAAGTTCATTATTAGGAAAATGCAAGAAGGCATCTCCATGGTAACCATCCGACAACTGACTTGTATCCAAAATATACAACTTAGTTAAAATCGTCAAAGCAACACAATTTTTTTAAAGTCAAAAGATTTGAACGTTTTACAAAAGATATTCAACATCGTTAGTCATCAAATGGATCAACCAGGCCCTTTTACTCCCTATTTGTAAATAGGGAGTAAATCTTGGGACCTTGTAATAGGGACTCTTGTAATAGGGAGTAATCTTGGGACCTTGCTGACCGCAGAAGGACTGTCCCCCAGGGCTAATGGATTCCCAAACACAGCAGCAAACTATGATGTGATCTAGAGTCAAGCACAGGAGGTCACTGGAAGTCAAGCCTGACTTGGCTGGGTTGCCCGTGAAAACCATGTTCATAGCTGAGTGTGCGCCTAACAAGCTCTTTAGTGGCAGTCATTTCTTGGTATGTTGGCCTTGTGCTACTATCATCAGGGGAAATCCAAAGAGGTCCCAAAGCAAAGGTAAGGAAGGAGCCTTGGCTTGGCCTACCCAGGACAGATTATATATTCACTGACTTCCATCAGAAAAAAAGAATTTTCAGGATGCACCAGTGAGAGGCACAAAGAGACGCATTAGGCAAAACGTTAAAAGTATGCACTCAAAGACATGGAGTGTGGGAGAGAGGCAGAGAGCCGAAGCGCTTACTTATGGTCTTCAACTGGGTATATATATATATACAGGATTTGGAGGAGGAAATCTGTAGAACTTGAGAATCTATGGAAAAAGGATGTGACAGAGGAAAAATAACTCCCAATCTGCTTGATGCTACCTTTGTGAATATCAAACAACTGTGTCAAGTTTCTGAATATCAAAGAACTAATTCTGAAGGATAAAGAAAGTTAGGGGAGAAAAGGTTTAGTAAGAGAAAGATCCTGAGAGGCAGGAAAGGTCCCCCAAAGGGGTTGCCACAGGGACTGCTGCAAAAATGTTTTACAGAGCAAAATTGCAAGGTGGGTACAACTACAATCAACCACTAGCATTGCAAGCATAGGCGCTTAGCGAATATTGATTGACCACGGAAGTCAGGCACAGAGCAAGGGTATATGGCAAGCATCATTAACGTCAGGTTAGCTATAACTCCTCCCATAGAAAAAACAAAGGCATTTTTTGGAAAGGGGCAAGAAGGGACAGGAGGATGGGTCCGGATGGTCTGGCCACCCACCTCGGCGTCTGATACCTACCTCGACTTACTGCACTGGGTATTGCTAATTGTAGCATGCTCTCAATTTGCTTTGTCTCTTGAGGAGGCACGCAAGCCTGGCCACCACATCCCCACCTTGGGGTCTCTTTGGATGAGTCTCCCACAAGATCCACCTTTCTCATCTTCTGTACTGATAGCCCATCCCTGGATGCCTGCTTAATTATTTCTGTCTAACCCAGGTGTCTACAATAAGGGGTTCCAGCTACAGATGAAATGTGAGGCCTCCTCCTGCAGGGGAAGAGTAGTGGCCCGTTCCTAGGTGACAGCATCACAGGTGACAGCTGGATCTATCCACGCGCAGGGAAATGTGCATTTCACAGATGAGAGCAGAGGGTGTACTCACAGGTGAAAAAGGTCCATAAGAATTTTTTATTAGATTTGTGTCCTGAACACAAACCTAGTTTTTACTAAAAGTACAATTTTAAAATCATGAATTTTCTTGCTTCCTTTCTACTTTATTTTTCCTATCCCGCTCCAGTATCTATATGAAAATAAAACCTTGAAACACTGAAAAATTCAAGCAAGACGCATAGTGAGGAGATGTCATGACATGTTGTCAGTATGAGTATCATTTTAAAAGGTGACAATATACAGTATTGGTAAGGATAGTGAGGAGCTGAGATTGACCTACATTGCTGGTGAGATTATAAAATAAAAAATCATTTTAAAAAGTGTTTTGTTGCCACCTAGCATGAGTCCTTGGAAATTAAAACAAAAGCACAAATTTAAAAAGAAAAGTTTTTTAGGGTCAGCCAGATAGCTCAGTGGACTAAAGCACCTGGTTAGGCAGACACAGGGATGAGGGTTCGATCCCAGTGTGCCTTGCCAGCCTCGCCCACAGGGCGCACGGAAATCACAACTGAGACTAGGAGGGTGGTACACACCTGTAATCCCAGCGCTCGGGAGACTGAAAACAGGAGGATTACCATGAGTCTGATCTGTGCAATGAGATCCTATAGACCCTGTACTAAATGTATATATTTTTTTAAATCTTAAAAAGGGAAAAATTTTAATTGAAAAGTCAAAAGAAGATAGGAAGCAGCTTCAGCTTGGGTGGGTGGAAGGGGCACCCTCTAATGCAGGGACTTATGACACAAAGGCAGAGGTCAGCATTTAAGGGTCAGCTAGTGGGCAGGGATCCCCCTGATCACTACCTCAGTCTCCAGACCACAGGGTCTCAGTGCCAGTGTTGTAGTTCTTGGATCTAATGGTGAGGGATGATTTCATTCCCAGGTTATGGCAGGTCCAGGAAATGGCTGGAGGCTTTCTGGGACATCCCTGTACATTTCCTATGCTGGCATCCTCAATCTTGAATGGGGGGAGGATGAAAATTCAGGGCTAATCAACCTTTTGTGCCAACTTTTAAACAGATAGTTTCTAAAGGATTAACGCCTCTGTATAGAGCTGAGAAGAGATTTGGTCCAAAAGTTAAAGGAACCAAGGATACAAAAACCCTGTTCTGCTGGTCGTTACCTGTTCTTTTAGTTACCTGCTGGGCATGGCCCAAGTGAAGAGCTATCATTTATACAAAACTGCCTTTTCAGTCCCTGGCTATCCCAAGAGAAAATACCAGTCAGGCTTTTAATGAGCAGCAGGTAGGGGCCCCAGATTCGGCCTGTCTGCCCACCTCTACAGGCTACAGGCAAGGGTATTGTTCTGGTACAAATACAATGGGCTGTGCTTATCTGCTTCAGACAGAAGTGGGCCTCTGTTTGTTCCTGAGGTGGGCATCCTTATTAGGTTTGTTTTGAGACCTGGAGGTTTTTGCAGCCCTTGGCCAATAATCTGAGCTTTATATGGTTGCTGGACCTTGATGGCACACTTAGAGGATTCTACATTCTCTTGAGCTGCAGTTTGAAATCACAAACTTTGATCCCCAGGCCTGCCCTGGGGCATGCTGAGACGCAATTGAGACTGGGTGTGGTAGCGTGCACCTGTAATCCCAGCTCTTGGGAGGCTGTGAACAGGCGGATCACTACAAGTCTGATATAGTAGTGAGACCCTAAAC
>NW_004524610.1:13799741-13804970 GCF_000260255.1 Octodon degus
AAAAAAAAGTCACAGGACTGACCTGCTAGAATTCTATATATGGTTAGATTTCTAAATTTCTGTATAAAAATATGTGTTTATTCCTATTTTTAAAAATTGTTTTTCTTCATATTCTGTAAGGACTTAAAGTTCAACATATCAATACTTCATGGAAAATACCTATTCCATGTTATGCCTAAGATGTTTGATATCTAGAGAGGTAGGTAGGGTAAATCGAACTGCATATGTTGCAGGGAAATAATAAGCTTCTCTTCTGGAAGGTTAACAACCTAAGCTATCAGATCAAAAATTGGAGAAAAGGAAGGGCTGCAAGATCAGCCAACATTTTGGCCCTAGCCTTTAAAGGTCAGTGAAGACTCAGGACGTAGGAAAACCTGTACTGTAACATCATGTAACTCAGTTGTGCCCCAAATTTTCTGATCAAGGAGATTATGGAGCCACAGAGAAATGTGAACAAAATGATGTATAGTGTACCGAAGGAGAGTGACATGGAGAGAAAACTTTCTCTCAGGCTTTCACAGAGAGCAAATTGGTCAAGCAATGGCCATGACTCATCCACATAGCTGACACTGACAAAAGATCTACAAAGTGTGGTAAGGGTTACAGGATAAATCCTAAGGGTTCTTGACTGACTTTATCAGATACAAAAGTTACATTTCTTGTTATATAGGTCTTGTTTTATTTTGGTCTTAACCATCCAGCAGAAAAGTATAAAAATGAAGTATCTAAAGTTAAGCTGTATTAATATAATGAGCTGTAAAAGGCTGTAAAAAGCTGTAAAAGTCAATAACTTCTGAGGATAACCCACTACTTTTATGGACTGCTGGACAATGTTGGATTGTTTTGCTGAATTCAAACACCTATAGTATTTAGATGCCGATAGAATACCCACCTCTGACAGAACTAAACAAAAAAGGGGATACAAAGGAAGGACCATTTTGTATTTGTATATGCAAAATAGTTAGATAGATATACAGCTACTTTTGCTTCATTCAATGAGAAGAAAGATTTGTGCTAATAGTGTTTGGACAGGATATCCTGTCTGCTTCTTATACCGTGGATAACCACTAAGAAAATAACAATGTGCAATGTATTAATTATTGAAACTGTCCTATTAATCAGCTTTGAAACTGTCTCATTGATATTTGTTCCTCAATAAAATAAAATAAAATTTTTTAAAAAGACTCAATAGCATTTCTGTTCAGACACAATAAATGCAGCAAGAGAAAATTAGGGAAACTACATCTTTCACAATAATATCCAAGAAAAATGAAATATTTAGGAATCAATCTTCACAAAGGAAGTAAAAGATTTATACAGTGAAAACTACAGTACTCTGAAAAAGTGATCAGAGAGGATTTCAGAAAATAGAAAGTTATTCCTTGTTCCTGGATAGAAAGAACCAGCATTGTAAAATGACCATACTCCCAAAATTGCTATACAGATTTAACACAATCCTTATTCAAATACCATTAGTATACCTAAGAGATCTATAGAAAACATTCTTAAAATCCATCTGGAACCAGAAGAGACCTAGAATAGCAAAAGCAATACCAGGTAGTAAAGGAAAGGCAGGAGGCAACACAATCCCTGACTTGAAATTATACCAGAAAGCTACTGTGATCAGTGTGATACTGGCAAAAAAAGACCTGAGGATCAATGGAACAGATTAGAATATACAAACACAACTACAAATGCACTCAGCCAACCTTATCTTTGACAAAGGGGGAAAACATGTACATTGGAAGGAAGAAAGATAGCCTCTTTAATAGATGTTGCTGGAAAAACTGGCTTTCCACATGCTGAAGACTAAATTAGACCTATGTCTATGTCTAGCACTATGTACTAAAGTCAAAATGGTTTGAAGATTTAAGTACTAAAACAGAAACACTAAATCTACTGGAGCAGAAAGTAGGTTGAAATCTTAAAGACATAAGGGTAGGTGGCAAGTTCATGAACAAAAACCAAGCTGCACAGGAAATACTTCAAAGAATCAAGAACTAGGACGTCACTTTTTTAAATGTATCAGGGATCAAACTCAGAACCTATGCTTGCCAGGAAGGCACTTATGCCACTGAGATATCTCCCCAGTCCCTCATCTTTTAAAGAAGTTTCTACACATCAAAAGAATCACCAACAAAGTAAAAATTCAACCCACGAATTGGGAAACAAAATTAGCTGACTGTCACTCAGACAAAATACTTCTTTCTTTTTTTTTTTGAGATAAATAAACCTTTCCCTCTTTAATTTTGGGTGTCAGGTATTTTGTTCCAGCAATAAGAGAAAAGTTACAGAGACAGGGTTCATGGATGAGATTTGCTAATGTCCTGGGTCCCCAGGGAACAGACTTGATTGAACAGATCTTGATTGAAGGTAAGTCCCACTTCTACACAAACAAAAAAAGACCATAAACAGAGATCTTCTAATCTGTCGAACATGACCACTCCTTGGCATAATGCTTTCTTGTTAATTATTATAGGAATTCTCTGCAGTTTGGCCTTGTATGTGCCCTGCCTCACCAGGGAGCTAGAAATATTTCAGGAAGGAAAAATTTAGGAAGAAAGAACAAAGCCATCACTCACCAAAAGGGGAAACCTAATCTGTCCCTCCTGCCTTGTTATCTTTTTCTTTTGCTATGTTTTATTACCAGCATCTTCTTTATAAGGGCTGAGGAGATAGCTCAGTGGCTTAAGCACCTGCCAGCATCTCCGTTATATTAAAAGTGTTTTGTTCTGACAGTGTTCTCACACACGGAAGTCTGTGTCTGTTGATCTGGTAGCAGAAGGCCAGGAGAGGCTTGGAGCACTCCCAGGGAATTCCTCAATGAGATCCCGGGGCCCGTGACACACAGGCAATGTGCGAATGGTCCAAACATACATTTTAATGGCTGAACAGCATTTAATTTATGGATAAACTACAAGTTTTCAGTGGTATTTCTTTTGTTAGCTTTACCAATTTATCTCTAGGTTTCCATTATTTCCAAATAGGACTATAGTAAACAGCCCATAGTCAAATCATTGTGTATTTGCAGCTATTTTCTGAAATAAACTCCTGAGATCATTGTCACTGGTTCAAATGTATGCATAAACGTGTATAGATTGAAAAAGTAAACTTTAAGAATTTTTTTAATTAACCCCTCACAGAAGGATATGAGTATTTTATTTCTTAGTAATTGGATATCTCCTTTTTTAGTCATTGTCAATTTAGTATGTGGAAAAATGCAATCATTTTACATGTACGCTTCTTTGAGTACCAATAAGCCATATAATTTTTCTGTGTATTAGCTTACTATGTTGTTATATCCTCTGTCTCCCTTAGCACTTGGCTTTTTTCTTTTTCTTTCTTTTTTTTTCTTAATTTTATTGAGAAACAAATAGCAATGAGACAGTTTCAAAATTGATTAATAGGACAGTTTCAACAATTAATAAATTGCATATTGTTATCTTTGTAATGGTTATTCATAGTATGAGATACAGACATGATATCCTGTCAAAAACACTATTAGTACAAATCTTTCTTCTCATTGAATTAAGAGAAAGTAGCTGTATATCTATCCTATTTTGTATATACAGATACAATATGGTCCTTCATTTGTATCCTCTTTTTTGTTTCGTTTTGTCAGAGATGGGTATTGCATTTTCATTTAAATATTGTAGGTACATGAATTCAGCAAGATATTCCAATATAGTCCAGTAGTCCATAATAGTAGAGGGCTATCCATAGGACTGACAATGTCAGAAATTGTTGACCTGAGACTTTTACAGCTCAGAATATTAATATGGCTTTACTTTTGATACTTCATTTTTATACTTTTCAATTGGATGGTTAAGACCAAGATAAAGCAAGACGTATATAACAAGAAATGTAACTTTTGTACCTGCCAAGGTCAGTCAAATCCCCTCAGGATTTACCCTGAAACTCTGTACCGCAGTTTGTAAATCCTTAGACAAAAGATTGCTATCAATAATATATAAAATAATTTTTTTAAATCAAGGCCCCATAAATTAAAAAGTATAAATTAAAAGTATAAATTAAAAAATTAAAAATAAATCAGGTCCCCAAAATCAAAGACTAAATCAAAAAATGAGCATCCGATATGAATATACACTTATCAGATGAAGAAATACAAATGGCAAATGAATATATGAAAAACTGTTCAAAGTCACTGGTCATTTGAGAAATGAAATTAAAACAACACTGAAATTCTTTCTCACCCTAAGAAGAATGGCTATTATCAAGAAATAAACTGGCTTGGGATATAGCCCAGTGGTTCAGCACCTGTCTGGCAAGTACAAGGTTTTGAGTTCAATTCCTGCCACAAGAAATAAATACATAAATAAGATTTTAGAAGAAGAAGAAGAAGAAGAAGAAGAAGAAGAAGAAGAAGAAGAAGAAGAAGAAGAAGAAGAAGAAGAAGAAGAAGAAGAAGAAATAAACTAATGACCAATTCTGGCAAGGCTATGTGGGGAAAAGAAACCCTTTTTAACTGTTGGTGGGAGTGTAGACTGGTACAACCACTATGGACATCAGTATAGAGATTCCCAAAAAGCCAGGATTGGAGATGCCATTCAGCAGAGCTATTCCCCTCCTCCATATTTTTCCAAAAGAACTGAAAACATTCCACAGCAAAATATGTACCCATGTTTACAGCAGCACAATTTGTCATAGTTAAATCTTGGGAACAACACAAATGTCTTATCAATTGAGGAATGGATAAAAAAGATGTGGCATTTTTATAGAATGGAGTATTACTCAGCTGTAAAACAGACAAATGCATGGCTTTTAAAGGTAGATGGAGAGGCCCAGTACTAGCCCAGGTCCGGTGAGTGTGTGGAGAGCTTCCTGCCACCCTGCGCCAGCGGGACCAGTCCCAGCTCAGGTGCAGAGTGGTCTGGACCCTCTCCCAGCCCCTTGGGCCGCCCCCCACCACTCTGCAGTGCCTCCCCCACCCTGCCCCACAAGTAGGAATTTTTGCCCCGTCCCGGAGGCCCCAGACCCAGTCCTAGCCCAGGTCCCGTGAATGTGTGCAGAGAGCTTCCTCTTCTCCTACTTCACTTGGCCCCCTCCAGGCACAGCTCAGGCCTGGCAAACACACCTGAGGTGTAATCCTGCAGCTGCAATCCCTGCAGGGGAGAGTGTAGAGAATAGATCCAACCAGCTAGTCCAGGAGCAGAACATCTCACCACAGGGGCACAACAGGTTCACCCTTAAGGGCAGCAGCGGGAAGGA
>NW_004524610.1:13805070-13823397 GCF_000260255.1 Octodon degus
GAGAGAGAGAGAGAGAGAGAAAGAAAGAAAGAAAGAAAGAAAGAAAGAAAGAAAGAAAGAAAGAAAGAAAGAAAGAGAGAGAGAAAGAAAGTGGCCAACCGCCTGTCTTCAGTCGGCAGAGGACTGGCTTTCCGCCTGACTCAACCAGGTCTGTTCAATAGCTCCTTATACAGTTAAACACACGCTTACTGGCAGACACAACAATTATTCTGCTCCTTACTCAAAAGAGATGAAAATATGCACCTACATAAAGACTACCAAGCAATGCGTGATAGTGGGAAATCAAGAGGCCAAGGGATGCACACACCAGGGGATACCCATGAGATGGAATCTATGGGGTGTGAAGTAGTGCTTGGCAAAAAAGAGGAATTAATTACTGAAAAGTGTGATAACATAGATAAACAGGCACTAACATATAGATTCTGCAAGATTCCATTTCTTTGAAACTCTAAACAGACGGAAGATGAGTTTGCTTGGTGCTGGCGGCGGGGAGACCTACGAATGAAGACACCCTTGGGCACAGAGGCAGTGCGGGTGGATGATGGAGTACTCTGTATGGGACTGTGGTAGTGAAAACACAAGTGTGTAAGTACACTGAGACTCACCAAAATATGACAGATGGGTGCATTTTAGTGTATACTGAGTACACCTCAATAATGCTGCTTTTTGGAAAATACTATCCTTGAAATAGAAACAGGTTTTATGTCTGCTTTATTTGTTATTCTTTTACTCATAATGAGTTAGTACGTCTGGCCACTCTGAAGATATTATGAAACAAATACATGTAGAAGGAGCTACAGAGGCAAGATGGCTTTCTATTGAGTGTTAAGACATTAACAATATTGTTTTATGTGTCTATAAAGAGCCTTATCTCTGTGTACTTTGGATTATTGCGTATCTATAAAACACCACTTTATAGCAGTAGCTGTACACTGCAAATCTCTTTTTATGCGGCTGTTAGTTCAGATGCACAGATTGTGTTATCTAACCCGCCCAGCCCTGGAATGGAAAAGGCTCTCGCTGCTCCTCAGCTCCAACGCGAACACTGCGTGCCAGCTCAGGAATTCGCCCATCCCCTGCCCCACATTCCCCAGAGGAGGGCTGGGAACTCTGAGCAGCTGGACAGCCGCCCCTGGAAAGAATGTCCCTGTCTCTGCTGCTTTTTAGGGCAATGGGAGAGATAAAATAGGATCACCAGATGGCTGTAACTCATTACTGCCTGGCAGCGTTGAGGGTGAGATGGGAGTGAAATCTATCAGCATTCAGGGGAATGAATGGCAAGGGGAACTATCTACTGATGCTATTTTAGCACAAGTTAAATTAAACCTGTAGAACTGACAACACACATTAATCTCCTTCTTGCCTCCATGCGAGTGCAAATGAGCTTGTCTCTTTACACAAACAAGTGCTACCTTTCTGTTATTATCCTGGCAAAAAATTCTCGCAATGTCTGGTTGGTTACCCCTCAAGATTCATCCAGACCTGCGTGTTGTACTTTCTCTGGGAATAAGAGAGTGAAGACCATACCTCACTGCGGAGATGGACCTTGGACAGAACTCTGAGCTTCTGTGAATTGGCAGCTGGACTCCTCAGCTGTCTGCAAACTTTCAGGCCAAATGGGTGCTGTGGATGGCCTACAGACCTGGTGAGGATTCTTCTTCCTAAAGGGAAATGGAAATAAAATTGTGGATGCTTTTTAAAAACATTACAATGTATATTTCTAATTATATGTAAAGTTATCATATTGAATTAGCTTCTTTATGACATGTATTTAGGACTAATGCTATACTGTAGGAAAAGGTTATCCCTCAATGAAGAAATAAATTAGCTGACAGAGTCTGAGCTAAATGTAATTCCCGCTCAGCCAAAGTTCCTCTTTGACATGTCCCCTGGAGTCTCTGGCATTAATCTAACCCACTTCTAATACTGAATATGGCCATCTTTCCCAGATCGCTCTGCATCTTGGAGTTATAAACACATGAGTCAGCACAGTGGGGAACAGGAGCATTTCTGAAACCCATTCCTACACCAGGACACCCTAACCCCTTTTAGTGATGTGCAGAAATGATTACAAACCACACAGACACTCCACTAACTGACCTACACATGTCCCCAATTCATCTTGTCCCCAGAATGCACATAGCAGCTCCAACACGCCTCAGTATGAGAAATATGACAGAAACAGAGAGAGAGCGCATATATTTCCTTTATAAAATTTGCAAAACCTACACCCATCAGTTTTGGAAGAACCTGTGCAAATGAGAGGTGTTGAAATCTAAACTTCATTGCCTTCATGATAAATGAGCCTCTGTTTTCACCTCTGATGTCACAAATGCACCAATTAGACAAAACCTTCTGGGAAAAGGGAAAGAAAACTCGAATCAAGCACTTCCATGTCAGATACTCCAAATAGCTCCAACAACAAATAGTTCCTCGGTGAGTCAGGGTGCTGCCATCTCCCTGCAGATCTCAGTATGCAACATGTATACCAGACCACCAGAGAGCCACTGCTCCCACCACAGACTTTTGGTAATGACTAGAAACACAAAGGCCCAACCCAAGAAGATTGGAGTCCTTAGAGAAGACAGAGACATCAAGAGCTCAAGCCATACAAGAACAGAGAAGAAGGGGCTGTCAATGGACCAAAGATTGGGACCACCCCAGAAACCAGCCATGCTAGCATCCCAGTCAGACTTGCAGCCTCCAAAACTCCGAGAATCTATATTTCTGTTATGTGAGCAACACAGTTTGTTTTTATGATTATGGCCCAATACAACTTCTCTGACAGCCCAGCTGAAATCAGCATTTCCGTCTATTCTCTTGTCTCCCTGTCCTGCTTTATTTTTCTGCAGTGCATCCACCATTACTTGAAACTGTGTACATATTTCTCTAGGAGGCTGAGAGGTGGTAGAGTATAGGGGTACACATTCAGTCCTCAGGTTCAAGTCCTGATCTAGCTTTGCAAGAATGTGATCGCTCACAACTTCAGAGAGATCCATAGCCTTCTCTATCCATAAAATGGCTCTCACTTCAAGGGCTCTGTTCTGAGACTCTAATGTGACACCTCAGAGAGTGTCTGGGATGATGCAAGCACTCAGTAGCCACTCCAGGCTGCTGCTCTTTACCTGCCCACCTCACTGGATTGGAAGCTTCACAAAGGCTGGAACTTTGTCTTGTCCATGAATGTGTTCACAACCCAAATCACCTTTCTGGGGTGCATTTTACATGCAAAGATGAAAGGCCAAGACCTATGGGGCTTTCTCCCAGCTTGCAGAGTGGGGATCATCTTTCCTTATAACCTAACACCCTCAGGATTAAGAGCCTTTATTTTCATGTTTGCTGTAGGACTGCTGCCAAGCAATAGGATGCTGGCTGACACAGGTGAATGAGCAAAGTTCAGAGGGGCAGTTAACAAAAGCCAGAGAAACACAAGCTTTCCGTGCTCAGAAGAGTTCACCCTGAAATAGGCAGGGCTATATTTACACTATGGGCAATGCTTCATTTCAACAAGAAGAAAGCCTCATGTAATTAAGTCAAACCATGGCATTTGGAACTCGCTAGTGCTGTAGTTCTGTTTGTGCTTGTTTTGGATATTCGTTGTGTGGCTGTGGGCAATTTGCAAGTCAGGTATTAGTCAGTGGAACTTTGGCATTCTCCACTGATGGAGCTCAGGACTTTGCTTGCTCTACCACAGGTAAATGGATACAACTAGAGACCATTAAAAGCATTACAATATATATTTCTAATTATATGTAAAGGCATCATATTGAATTACCTTCTTTATGACATGAATTTAGGACTAATGCTATATTGCAGAAGGTCATGAATCATGGCCCTGAGTCAGTCTTTACAGCTCAGTTAGATAAAGGCAGAATCCCAGTGAGAAGCCTGCTGGGTTTGGCACTAGCTTCAATAGGTCACAGTTAGTTGGGGCAGGTGTTTTGCCAGCTGTCACTAAGAGACCAGAAAAATAGATGATATGACAGTAGAATTTTCTTCTAAGTGTCAACTTATAGAAATCATTTGTGCCTTAAATCAACAGTGGGAATATTGTCTACTAAGGATATTAACAGAAATAATTTTTTTTTATTTTAAAGAGAATTTTTAAAATGATATAGTTTTAAATAAAAATGATAGAAAGTTAATAATAGTTATGATATTACATATTGTTATCTTGAAAGTAATTGCTTAGAGCACGTAAAACATATATACATTCCTTCATTTTTTTTCTCTTTTCTTCCCCTTCCAGTGGTTCTTTCCTTCTCAACAGTCCTTTCCTTTCACAATATCTATTGTAACTTTTGGATCTTATTCACTCTTTCAGTTTCTTACACTAGGAGACAATACAATGTTTATACATATAGGTCTGGTATGAGTCACATATGGGTATGGTCTTTAGTTGCATCCATTCACCTGGAAAATCATCCATTCCTCAGTTGATGAGCATTTGGGTTGTTTGCAAGATTTAGCTATGGCAAATTATGTTGCTATAAACATGGGTACACATATATCACTGTGGTATGATACTTTTAATTCTTCTTAGAGAACACTAAGAAGGGGAATAGATGGGTCAAATGGGACCTCTAATTGTAGTTTCTTGAGTAATTCCCACACTGATTTCCACGATGGTTGCACCAGTCTACACTCAACTTGTAAGTTGAATTATTTTATCAATTTGTATAAAATTGGTGTACACTCCCACCAACGGTGGAAAAGGGTTCCTTTTTTCCCATAGCCCCTCCAGCATTTGTTTTTGGTTAATTTCTTGATACTAGCCATTCTTCTCAGGGTGAGATTGAATTTCAGTTGTTTTACTTTGCATTTCTCAGATGACCGATGATACACATTTTTCATATATTTATTTGCCATTTGTATTTCTTCATCTTTAAAGTGTATATTCTTCTCAGATGCTCATTTTGTTTCTTTATTTTACCTAAGTAGATTTTTCCAATCATATTAATGATCATGCCTACATGGCAAAGCCAGGCAAATAAATAATGCTGCTGTTATAGTACCAAATAATATAATTCTTATGGAACTCCACTCACAATTATGCTAAATCAAATAGAAAAACAATGAGTATTTCAAACATTTCCATTTTAATAACTGCTGTGCCTTCTAGATATGATTCCAAGGCGTCCATGTGGTTGGGATAAGAGCCTTTATAGATAAAGGTTCTTAAGTTTTGTAGGCTGTATAAATAAATTTTAATATTTAATTCACCAAAAATTAGAAAATTTTATAAAATAAGGAAACATTTTATACTAGTGAAAAATCAGAATTTAAAATGTGATTTCTACAACCTCATATTTCTACAACTTCATAAAAATATGAAACAGTAATAAATATGATGAAAAATGAAAACTATAAAACACTGTTGAGAGAAATTAAAGAAGACTCAAAGAAGTAAAGATACATCCATGGGTTGGAAGTTTTAATGTTTTTAAAATACCAATTTTCTCCCCAGATTCACATACAAATTTAATGTGATCCAAATTAAAATCCTAGATCTTTTTGTACAAATTGATAAAATAATTCAAAATTCATATGTAAGTGACAGTGACCTTATCAACTTAAATAGCTTTGAAAAATAAAACAGAAGATTGGAGGACCAGCAGTACCAGACTTCAGCACTTATTTTAAAGACAGGTGGGATAGGTGCAAAGATAAATAGACCCACAGGGCAGAAGGAACTTCACAAATAGAGCCCCACATAACTGACTTCTAATTTTTGACCAAGGGCAGGAACAAGGGCCATATTTGCAACAAATAGTATAAAAACAATTCAAGATATATCCGCAAAGAAGGAAAGAATCCAAATTCATACTTTTCACTATAGACAAAAGTTACCTCATAGATCATAGACCTAAATATAACCCTAAAAACATAAAATTTCTAGAAGAAAATATAGGAATAGCTCTTTGTAAGCTTGGATGGGGTGAAGATTTCTTAAGCATAAAAGGCACATGTATATAATTTAATAAGAAAAAAAACAATTTTTTTCTTAAAATGTGCAAAATAAAACAAAGTAAATGTGCAAAATAGCCAGGCATGGTTGCTTATGCCTATAATCTCAGTCACTTGGCAGGCCGAAGCAGGATGATCTCAAGCTCAAGGCCAGCCTAGACAATTTGGTGACCCCCTGTCTCAAAATAATAATAAACAGGGTCTGGTCACATAGCTCAGTAGTAGAGAGCTTTCCCAGCAAACAGTAGGTGTTGGTTTCAATATCCCAGTACAGAAACTACGACCAAAAAAAAAAAAAAAGTAAACAAGGAAATAGGAATTTTAAAGTTATACTTCTAAGAAAAACTGCAGTTTCCAGACAAGATTATTTTCCTGCTTCTAGAGGCCACCCTAGCTTGTGACCTCCCTCCTCCTGTGCTTACAGAAAATGGTGTTAAATTCCTAAAGGTCTTTTTAGCCTGTAAGTTACACCTACACATTGTCCTTTCCTCCAGACCAGAAAACAGTTGCATTGGACAGCACATCACAGCTTCAAACAACATTATCTCAGCCTTACGGCTTGTAGTTGTCTGATAGACAGCAAGAGTACAACCCTAGATCACCTGCCTTGGAGACCACCCTTCAAAATGTGTGCTTACAAGCTCATAAGTCGTTCTCACACTTCTGAACATTCGCACTTGAGTGTGTCCTCTATCTCTGTTTAATGAACCTTCCTGTGTCTCTTCTACTGACCTGTCTTGAAAACTCTTCTACCATGATGAGAAGTCAGCAAGCCCTCAATCTTATTTTAAAAGGATGGGTTAAGTTCTTTATTGCAACCTCAGGATCCTAAAGAACCAGGCCAGGCCCATGACCATACTAGGGAGGACAGAGGACAACAAAAGGAGATATTGCTGTAGATGGTTGCTTTATCTGGCTAATGTTGAAAAGACTCAGTGTACCAAGAATTGCCGAGTATGTGAAGGAACCAGAATCTCATGTACTGTTGGTCAGAATATAAATGGACATCATTACTCAAGAAAATAGCCTGGCAATTTCTTAAAAGTAAATATATACCCTCTGTATTATCCAGCTGGTCTACTAGGTCCTCACCACGAGAAATCAAAGCTCACTTCCATATAAAGAAAATGGAAATGTTCATAACAGCTTTATATGCAGCAGCCTTAAATGAGGAAGAACCCAAATGACCATCACCAGATGAGTGGAGAGAGATGAGTGCATCGTCCATAAATAGATCTGCATTCAGCAATGCAAGGCAATAAATTACTGATACAGGCAACATGAATGAATTTTAAATAATTATGCATGAAAGAAGCTAGACAAAAAAAGAGATGCTATTTAAGTCCATGCATAAAAAATTCTAACCAATGCATTGCAAACTGATACACACAGGGTAACAGAGGATGGATGTATTCAGTGGTGGCTGCCTGGGGCTGGAAAGTGGGACAGAGAATGGGGGCCTGAGAAGCTCTGGGGTTGGTGGATGTGCCCTTGCTTGATTGTAGTGATTGTCCTGTGCGTTTCATAAGTTTCTCTGAATGCACAAAACTGTACTCTATATGTCAGTTATTTCCAGATGGCTACTTAAAAAAAATTTAAGTCCACCTCAAGATTCTGCTCTCTTGAATCTTTCAATGTCTGTCCAAATTACCTGCAATCCAGTAAATGATACTTCTCCCTCTTGAAAAGTCTTCGCCATTGTTTGCCTCGCATGACTTTCTGTTCCTTTCCCAACCTCAAAGCTGCTTCTTTTTCTGGTTTCCTTCTCTCACTTCATTCTGTCTCAAGTCAGAGCATTCTTCCGGGCAGCAGCCCGTCTCCCTCCTCCCTCATGGACCCTCCCTCTCCAGTTCTCAATGCCAGTGGACCCCAGCTCTACAATCCACCCTTGACTGTCTTCTGAACGCCCCATTTCCACCAGGCTCCTGCTGACAGCTGGCTCTGCACCACTGCTTTGGATGCAACACCTACAGAAGTCCTCGCTATCCCACCTAAGACGCAGCCCACAGGGGTCAGATCTCAGCCGCACCTGTCTCTCCCTGCAGCACTGTCCACCATGCCAGGAAAGGTGCAGCCATGGCTTAGAAACCCCAGCATTTTCACTGGTAGGCATCATCCTAGGCACTTACCCTATCTGCGCCTCACATCTTCATGTGTATAATGGACAAGTCTATGCTCTGCAAGACCACTGTGGGGATTTAAGAAAATGGTAAGTATTTATATCGAACCTGACATGTAGTGTTCGATGGTTGTCTTCATCACTGGTGAAATCTACCTTCATCCATTTATTCAAGGGCTGTTCTTTCCCTCTGTGGCCTCGCTGCACCTCACCTCCTTCCCTCTGTCATCTCCTTGCTCAGATCCCTTCCATTTTATTCAGTAAGTCAATGTTCATCTTTGATCTTCCTTCCTTCTGTAAAGTGCTGCCCCAGTGTTTCCAATGCCATGCCAAAGCACACACTTCCATGACCAAAGGCCTTTGACTAGTCCCCCTGGTCCAAAGAGCATAGACATTAGCGGGGCATCCAAGAGTCTATCAGCTTTGGTGCCACCTCTTTGCCCAGCTTCAGCTCTTCAGATGCTCTCTGGTCCAAATCCCCAGTTTCTGGCTATTCTCAGTGCTTTCCTGTCCTCCAGCAGCCCTGCCTGCCTCCTTCCTTCTGTTGTGGGCAGAGGTCTGTCTCAGCTAGCCTAGCTCGGCAGCTGTGTAATGAATCCCCCAATTCCCTGTCTGGAAGTAATCAGTCTCTCTTCAGTGCTTCTTGCACTTTGTTTGTGTGTTGATCCGGGGGCTGGCAGTATTGTCATTTATACGCTTCAGTCTCTTCCCCTTGCTTAACTTAGTCTAGGCATTTGAGGAAGCCTTGCTGAATGGAATGAAAAGGGCACAAAGAACTTGACAAATAGGCTGCCTGGCATCTCGCTGTACTGTCACCTGCTCAGGGAAGTTCTCTGAAGACTGACACTTTACAAATTAGCGATTTGTTGACTCTTGACGAGCACAGGAGAGCCATCTCAAGGGCAGGCATGCAAGAATCTTAGCAGCATACCTACTTATGGCTTTCAGGGGTGTAGGAAAGGGAGCAGATAACGTGTAAAAAAAAAAAATAGCCTTAATCATGGGTGTCCTACAGACTCTGTCAAAAGCTGAGATGCTTATTCTGTCCTCTCAGCAATACCAGCATCCCAGAGACCTTTCCAGTTTTACTATTTGTGAATTATGGTGCAGATTTTCCAGCTGGAATGAAGACTTGCATGGCCATGCAGAGAAATCCAGGAACCTGAGGCACCGGCAGCTGCTCACCAGCCAGTTGCCAAGAGCAACAGGGACAGGGACAGGTGAGGGGACACATGAGGCCAGCTCGTGGCTGCCAGTCTCCCTCAACATTTCCCAGATGGGTCCTGAACAGTGAAATGATTCCTCCAGGTAGTGTAAGGCCTTGGTCCTGAGCATTCTTTTGGGCAGCAGCCCGTCTCCCTCCTCCCTCATGGACCCTCCCTCTCCAGCTCTGAACACCAGTGGATCCCAGCTCCACAATCCACCCTTGACTGTCTTCTGAATGCCCCATTTCCACCAGGTTCCTGCTGAAAGTTGGCTCTGCACCACCACTTTGGATGAAATGCCCGCAGACATCTGGAAACTTTTCACCAAAAATGTAAGGGCTACTCAACACAGAGAGCAAGTCAATGGCAGCGTGCAGACTTCTCTCCCTAAAACTCCGGAGTTGGCACATGACCCACAGGACTGTCACTGAGGGAAGTGTGCAAAGCACAGGGCTGAGCATGCACACTCAGGCAGCAGCAAAGGGGGGAGGAAAAGGAACGAGTCACCATCCATCCACTCCAGCACTGCCACTGTGCCCCTGCAACCTTGACAGCCTCCACTCCTAGGGGGCGGGCGGAGCCTGTGACTTCATGCGTGCACACCCAGCATCCAGGCTGCAACAAGGTGGCTGTGGAAGCTCTGTTGGATAAATAAATAAGTCAAGACCCTCCCCCAGGGCTGCTTACATGAGCGAGGTATCTCCTTCTTCGGTACTCTTCGGTACTGGTAGCAAGGGAGGGTAGGAAACAAAAAAGGCAACAAATTAAATTAATTTGTAATATTAAAACTGTGCTTTTAAAGAAAAACTACACTTCAAGGCATAAAAGTTACTGAAGCTTTTTTTTACTTGCCAGGAAAAGTCCATAAGGCCCATAGGGACAGTAACACTTCAAAGTAGGCCCAGGGCCTAGGCCTTCCACCTGTATTGTGCTGTCGTTCTCAGAATGTGCACCGCTAAGATGACAGCAGATCTCAGCTTCAGACACATGTAAATGGCTTGCATTTTAACACAGGCCACCAAATGGGCAAAACCCAAAGGAGCCTGGAATATAACTCTTGGTTCACCCATCTTAGAGATTCTCCAAAGCCTCTCAAATACGCCTGACTCCTGCCACAGGCACCCCTTGTCCTTTTGCGGGTCTCCATTTGAGTGTGCACATTTAAATTCTGCCTAATAAACCCCTGTGCGCCTCTTACTGGCAGCCCTGGGGAGTCTTTCTCTATGCCGGTCAGGGACCTGCGGCTGCCCAGTGCGTGGGTGTGCCGCATTGCAGACACCCGGTGCTCGCTCTGGGGACCCCGTTGGCCCTATCCAGTGATGGATGGAACCAAGGAAGGGACACAGAAAATTTTATGTTTCCAGACATACTACATTAGCATGACTAGTAGGTAATTTTTGACCCTGAAATATAGAAGCTATAGCACAAATTCTTCCTGAGGGCGAGTACAGGAGGAAATCCAGTTAGGAAGGAGGCTGCTTGAAGTCAGGTACTTCACGCTCTGCATACACTGAACACAGAAATCCCAGCCGCTGGGGTCGCCCCACCGCTGCCGGCTAAGCTCTGGTCACTAGAAGAACTGGGGAGACTGACTTCAATTGCTTTGTTTGCGCTTTGCGGCCCAGTTACAGAGTAACCTGCCAGCAGTTCTCAGCATCCTCCCGGCTGTTGAAACAGAGCAAAGTCCGCGCAAGCTCCCCGAAGCTGGGCTGAGCCCAGGCCAGAGCCCCAGGAGAGGCAACGCGGAGCCCAGCTCGCGCCCAGCGCTCGTCCCGGGCCCCAGCGCCATGCAGTCGGCTGTGGGCTCCGTGCTGTCCGCATTCCTGCGCGAGCTCCCCGGCGGGCTCCTGCTCGCCGGGCTCTTCCTGCCTGGGGCTCTGCTGCTCTTCCTCCTCATTGCCTGCTTCAGGGCCAGCCTGCTGGAAGGTGAGTGAGACACACCGCCTGGTGGGAAAGGGCTCGGCGGCCTTTCCCACTCGGCAAACCTTCCAGACGCACGCGCCACAGGGCCGGGAAGCAGGACTCGGCTGGTCGGTGGGTTCTGTCTGCCCACGCACGGCCTGGGCGTTCCCGCAAGTGGCCCGGCCAGCACTGCAGATTACGCTAGGACTAGAGAGGCCCTTGGCTGGAGTGCCAGCACTTGGCCTCCTCTACTCGCTGTCGTTGAAGGGGGAAGACTCGGAAACATCAAAGCCCATTCCATTTTTTCTATTACTTAATAGTATAGACCTGGTAATTTGTAAAGAAGTGAAATGAATTTCTTCCAGTTCTGGAGGTTGAGAGGTCCGAGTTCAGGCGTGGTGGTGGGCGAGGGTCTTCCTGCTGAGGGCACTTGCCACGGGGTCCCAGGGCACAGCAAGCCCTGCTGAGAGCCAGGGCGGAGCTGGTTATGGTGACTGGCCCTCCTGTAAACTGCTCTGTTCATGAAGGCAGAGTTCCCATGACCTGACCGCCTCCTACAGGTCGTACCTGGTCCCACTTACTCTCAGTCGAGATTAAACTTCAACACGAACTTAAAAGCGAGCCGAACCCTAGCTCTACCAGACACCAAGGTGTGTCCCAGACACCAAAACAGACTTTATTACAGGACTGAAAGAAAGCAATCTCAGTTCTAGAAAGCCGCCAAAGGGTTTGGAGAGGGGGCTTCGTGGTAGAATGCTTGCCTGGCAAGCGCACAGACCGGAGTTTCATCCTCAACACTAAAGAAAAAGAACAAAGAAAAAAAAAAAAAAAAAAAAAAAACATAAAAGGCTTCTGACAAAAGCATCATCAAAAGTTAGAGATATTACAAATCTGTTTCTGACCACGGCCTCGGTCAATATCTAGGAAAAAACCTTAAGAACAACCTGTTCTTTCTTTCCTGAATGTCTGACGGGTGGCATTCTGACTTTGAGCCTCTCGCGGAGGCAGGATGGGCAGCCCCGAGCCCTCTCGGCCATTTCCACCCACGTTTGCTGGCCCTCACTGACGTGTGCTGAGCTTCTAGTATACACGAGGTAGGGGATACAGGAGGAGCCAGGAGATCGCGCACCGTGTATTGTGGCATAAGAAAAATCGGTGCCTTGGTCACTTAATGCACTCGCGCTCTCATCAGAAGCTTGTTTCAAAATGACTGTTCTGTTTCCATTTTCCTAAGAAGTAATATTCTCTCTGCAGTTTGACAGCCAGTGAAAATGTGATCCCAAACTAAAATATCACCAGTCTGTATCTCTATTGAACAACACTCACTTAAAAGCTGTAAACAGATGGGCAACTGTCACGTCATTTATCTTCCAGCCAGGGCTGTGGCAAGTGTGAGCACCCCTACTTTGTCCCTGTAAAGAGAGGGACACTGACAAATTAACTGGTGTCTCACAGAGCCCCAGAGTCCTGCATGCTAAGCCAGTAAAGCAGCTCGCTTGCATCCTGGACCATCAGGCGAGAGAGCCATCCTAAGATGTGATGAGAAGCATGTGGGGGTATTGTAATCATTCAACATTAATCCTGAGTCTTCAAGCCTTAGGAGGTAATGGTGTGTGTAAATTTAATTAGTAGGTAGAGAACATCAATTTTCTCACAAAAGAAGAAAGAGAATTCTCCAACATCCTGCACTCTCCAATCTGTCAGCTACCTTGAAAAGTAGCTCTTAGGGTGAAGGCATGAGTCTTAAAATATTAAAGGTCCAAAACCTTCACTAACTATGAGCATCCACGCATTACCTTCTAGGGAAGTTTCAGTATCTCCCCCTCCCCCATGACCTGAGATTTCTAACATTCTTCTAATGCCACCCAGCCCCCAAATACCATAAAATAAATAAATAAATAAATAAATAAATAAATAAAATAAAAAATAAAAAATAACAGATCATACCAAGTAGATTATGGGGCCAAAGAGGAAAGTGATCGATGATGTAGAGTGTGCCTAAGGAGAGTCACATGGAGAGAAAACATTCTCTCAGGCTTTCACAGAGAGCACATTAGCCAACCAATGGCCGTGACTCATCCACAGGGTAACACTGACAAAGGTTCTACAATCTGAGGTACAGGATCTCAGGATAAATCCTGAGGGGATTTCACTGACCTTATCAGACCCAAAAGCTGCAACTCTTTTGCACAGGTCTTGCTTTATCTTGGTCTTAACCATCCAGCAGAAAAGTATAAAAACAAAGTATAAGAAGTAAAGCCATGCTGTTATGTTGAGTTGTAGGGGACTCAGGTCAACAATTTCTGACATTGCCAATCAAGCTGAAGGCCCAATACTATTATGGATTACTGGACTCTTTTAGAATATTTTGCTGAGTTAACACACCTATAATATTCAAATGACGGAACTAAACAAAAGAGGGGATACAGATGAATGTCCATTTTGTACCTGTGTATTCAAAATGGTTAGGATAGATATATAGCTACATTCTCCTAATGAATAGAGGGACTCATTGTAATAGTGTTTGTAAATAGGATATCAAGTCTGCATCTTGTACAGCAAATAACCACTAGGAAGAGAGTATGCAATATGTTAATTATTGAAACTGTCCTACCAGTTTGATTTGAAACTCATTGTTATTTTTCAATAAAATTATGGAAAAAAATAGATCATTCCCTAAAATAACTGAACTATCAATATTAGTATTTTTAAAATTACTATCTATTGAATGTCTTAAAATTTGTAAGATCTAAAATAAGGTCATTGAAGCCAGGCATGGTGGCATACATCTATACTCCCAGCACTCAGGAGGCTGAGGCAAGAGGACTGCTACAAATTCAAGGCCAGCCTGGAGCACTCGGGGAGCTTGGGTAGCAGGATTACTATGAGTCTAAAGCCAGCCTGGGATACAAAGTGAGTTTAGGGCCAGCCTGAACTGCATAGCAAGACTCTGCCTCAAAAAGACATCATCATCATCATCATCATCATCATCATCATCATCATCATCATCATAAAACAAAACCACCCAACTGGAAAAATTTTAAGGCATGAAATTTACTCCTCCCTCCTATGAAGTTTTCATGTGAGGAGTAGTTAATTAATAAGGGTAGTTCTTAGCACAGTGACCTACCCATCAGGGAAGTATTTCTGCACCCAAGGCCCGTGGAGGAAAATAAACCTCACTTCTCACAGATCTCCCCACAAGAGCAAACTCACATTTCATTATTTGTCTAACCTCTCTGCACCAAATCCTCAGCAGATGCACTGAAATAAAGCACTGGCCCGATTGCAAGCTCATTTAGAGGAGGCTACGCTATTTTATTTTTCTTGTTCTCTCCTAGTATGAAGACTTTAGTTACTCGGGGATTCATTGTAGATGGATGAGTTTCCTCTTTTTCTCTTTTTCCCCTCTGCCCTTATAGTTCTTTGTCTTATTCAAGTCTCTTGTTTTCAGCTGTACAATTTGTACGCTGGTTCCTTGTTCACAACACCCAGTGTTGGTAACTTAGAATGACAAGGAAGCAATCACTCATACTTTACAGTCTAAGCCATGGGCCATTTCAAGGAGTACCTTTGAAACAGCAGTAAGCTGCGTGGAAAGGCTATGGAACCTGGTGCTCAAGCTGTGACTCTGAATCAGACTGCCAGGGATCAAACCCTGAACTCACTAGTTTTTGTGATCTTGTGAAAATTGCTTCACCTGGATCCCTCTGTCTCTGTGGTCCTGTGAAAATTGCTTCACCGGGATCCCTCTGTCTCAGGCTACCCATCTTTAAATTGAAAATATAATTGTGAGTAGCTTACAACGTCACTGCAAGAATCAGACAAGGAAAAAAGAACATTGGACTCTTCAGTTAAAAAAAAAAAGACGAGAGACTGTATGCAAAGGACTCCATGCTGTGCCCGGCATGCAACAAGTGCTGGACAAGCAGGGGCTAGCAAAGCTTGAGGCCCACGTAGCTGAGGGCTGTCCTCTGTGTAGATGCCACCTTCTTGAATGTAAGTATTTCAGAAGGCCAGGAGAATCTAGGCCACTAAGAGAGCATGCGGCTCTTGGGATGCATAGCATATAAAGTATTGACAAAGGATAAACTGCATCCATTTCATAAGGGACCTAAAGAGAACATTTTTTTTTTTTTTTTTTTGGTGGTACCAGTGATTGAACTCAGGACTCCGCACTTCGAAGTGCTTATTCTACTGAGCCATCTCCCCAGGCCTCATGTTTTTTCTATCGACATCTTTATTGCATCACCCCTAAAACTAGAAAATCCTGGTCTCTGTCTTGGTTTGACTAATTGTAATTCTGAAAATAAAAATTTTAAAGGCAAAAGCAGGATCAGTTAACTGTACTTTGGTGGCAGTCACCAGGCACATCCTGAAGACATGTGTTGAGATGATCTCAGGGTAAGGGTTGGGGAGATGGCTCAGTAGAATCAGCGCTTGCCTGGCAAGCACAAGGGCCTGAGTTCAATTCCTGGATCCGCCAAATAAATAAATAAAAAATAATAATAATAGTAAGAGATCTCAGGGAAAATTTGGTTATTGCCCAAGATACTAGTCAAAGCTACAGGGGCTTTAAGAGCTCACAGAAAGATGGTACATAAGGAAAGGTGGCGCATAAACAGAGAAAGGGCCTGTGTCAAATGCTACAGAAGCAAATAATTAAAAAATGCTTCTAGATTTTATAAAAAAAAAAAGTAAGATGACATCAATAACTTAATATGTGAAGCTATATTGTAAGGGGTAAAAGAACATGGAGATTATAAAAACTGAAATGGTTGTCAGTAAAAGCTTTCTAAAAAACTAAGCAAGAAAGCTAATTTGTTTTGTTAAAAAAAACTACCCGGTGCCCAAAGACTTTTTTTTGCCTAAGCCGAGAGATCCTACAATAGGACTTGCCCTGAAGATAGGGGCTTCTGTAGCTCACTGGGGCCACAAGCGTCATAAACAGAGACCAGCTGCCACTTGTGAGCTGTCAAGGACCAATGACACCCAGCTAATTGTATTTTTTCTTTCAGTAAATGGAGAACTGCCTCTGACTCCTGATGGCCAATCCAAGTGCAAGGGCTGCTTTTCCCTATCCCAGCAAATGAAACGGAGATGACTGTTGGAAGTAATCAATATCTAAAGCACAATGAACCTCTGATTATGACCAACGGTCCACAGTTGAGCTAAGAAAGTAGACTGATAAACTAAAACAGCAGAATGAATAGAATATTAAGAGGGCTGTTCTGAGTCCCATTGGAAAGTATCTTCTGTGAGACTCAGCTTTAAAGGCAGCTCTTCAGGAAGTGCCAAGAGGACTGACACATGGTGCTTTGCTGTTACTACCACTGTTTACTTTGAAAGGTATATTCTAAAGGTGAAATTATTGGACATCGTTACTACCTAATCGCACAGAAGCCCACATTACTGATGTTCCAGGTGAAGAAACCAGTAGAGATCAAGTGAATAGCGAAAGGTGGGAGCCATGCGCAGAACTTCAGGTGGCAGGCCTCCAGCCTGCTCCAACGGCAGTTCAGCAGCATTTACGGGACATCAGCTCAAAACAGCGCTTCAGACCTGAGTGTGCATCTCTCCATTTCCTAGCCGAATCATCACGGTGATAAACACAAGCCAACTCCCCCAAAAGGAGGCCTGGCTCACTCACCAACGCAGCTCTTGGTGTGGGACCTGGAGATACTGACCAAGTGGGGCTGGGAAAAGGAAAGGAGAAGACAATGTTCACGTAATTCCTGAGATGAATGTAAGCCTTTGCCTATAAAAGCAAAACACCAGAGAGCTATGCCTAAATATGGAAAGCAGTCTACATTTCAGCAGCGGAATTCTAGGAGTCCGAAAGAGCCAACATAGATACTTGAAAAGAAGTATTTCATTCAAGGTGGTAGTTAAAACACTTCATGGTTATTATTGTGACATTTTTCTAGTTAACAGGAACAAAATATGTTTAGTATCACCTAAATCTGGTTGCATCTCAATTTTCTCACAAGTCACTGTGTGAAATAACTTTGGTCACCTGCAAAAAATGCACCAATTTTGGTAGTCAGTCATGCAAAAGATTGTGTGGATGACAAAAAGCAAACATACATCACTAGTGCAAGTATGTCTGGCTTCTTCGCTACTCACACCCTAAAATTCTTTTTGTGAGCAGTGTTTGCACTATGTGTAATGTAACTCTCTGTCCAAATGAAGGCATGTCTCCAATTTACAGTGAATTACAATGCCAATGTTTGCTGGGACTTTCAGACAGAGATAATTTATAACACAGTTCATGCCATATAACAGAAATAACATGATCCTGTCAGTTTTGGGAGGGATCTCTTTTTAGGCCTCGGTAGAATCAGCTTGTGTTGAAATGCTTTCTGTAACAGAAAGCATGAAAGGGTGTCTCACATTTTTAGTGAAGGCAGGCACCAGGCAGACTGGAGGCCATCACCGGTTTACTTCTTCCTCTAAGAATAGGCCCCAAAGAAGCCCAAGTGCTGCCTCTAGTGGCTGCCCACCCACCATCCGAGCCATGGTGTTAACAGATGAGCTTTAGTCATCTGTTCTCTGCAGCAATCAGAACCAACTAGTTAAGGCAAGACTTTTTTTTTTTTTTTTCGGAATGGGGAAATGAACTTAGGCCCTTGCGCTTGCCAGGGAAGGGCTTATTCCACTGAGCCATCTCCCCGGCCCCGAAGACCCATAGTCAATGGAATTCTCATTAGATTTGAGTTTAAGAGGATCACTAACATTAGTTTTCTTGTGGCGAGAACAAGTCCCAAGGTTTCACTGTCATATTTGAAAGGTGATGCTAGCAAGTGTCAGTGTACTGAGCAGGCCAAGCAGGTGCACAGTCATACTGCTCTTCGCATGCTCAAGTTACTTGCAACCTCAGTCACCTTCACAGCTTCCCCATCTGGACCTGGCCTCTGTTTCCTTACTTTACCCTATACTCCATTCCCTTCTATGTTCCACAGCTTCTTGTTAGAGATCACGAATCTTCTCACCACCTGAAATGGCTTCTACCCAACAGTTCTAAATCTGATTTCTAGGGCTGGAGAGATGGCTCAGTGGTCTAAAGCACCTACTTAGAACAAGCTTAGCAAAAGCATCAGGGACCGCGGTTCAATCCCCCAGCACCACATGCCA
>NW_004524610.1:13823497-13829256 GCF_000260255.1 Octodon degus
GAGATGGCTCAGTGGTCTAAAGCACCTACTTAGAACAAGCTTAGCAAAAGCATCAGGGACCGCGGTTCAATCCCCCAGCACCACATGCCCGCCAGCCCGCCCCCTGGTGGGCTGAGCTGGCCACACACACACAAATAAATAAAATTTAAAAAAATAAATAAATAAATAAATAAATAAATAAATCTGATTTCTAATGTTCCATTTTCTGAAAGAATTCCCCATTAGAGATAAATGTATTTCCAATAACTCAGTGGGTACTTAATTTTCATCACACTGCTATTATTTGTGAAAATTTACCAAAGAATATGTTACAGAACCCAAAGCTGTGAAGGTTTGCATTTCTGTTGTTGACTATGCCAGGTATCTGATGACTGGGGGTTGTCAGAGGGTCTGCCAATGACTTGCAAAGATTTTTATAAGAGACCTCCAAGTCTCCATCAAATTTATACCATGGCACACTATCTCAGCTTATGGGTGACAGAATAAAGGAGGAAACATGAATTAAAAAACTTTTATTTATAATTACCATCAAATAGACCAGAAATTTAAAAATACCATTTGAAAACTTTTCCAATCTGTATCTGAAAACCTTGTCAGTCTCCTCTATTTACCATGAAAGGCTTTGAAAGCTGTTTACCAGGGAGACAGTGACAACCTGCAATGTAAAATGCTCAGTGAGAGAGCCATGCTGATACACACACAGGAATAATTCCCAACGCTGCTCAGAATACTTCTCTGGGTGCTAAGTCCCCAGAGATCCTGGACATGCCTCCAGGACCCCTGGCTGTCCTTGCTTGCCCTTGCTGTCTCTGCTAGAAAAAGTGAGCTCTGACGGCACACGGCACTTTCTAGTTCATGTCATGGCGCTCCAGCCAGACATTCTATCAGGTTGCTTTCATTAGACAGAGAGAAGAACACAGCTCTTGAGCCCCTGGGAAGGTCTGAGATTTAAATAAAAATGTTACATCTACAAGATCTGTGATGAGAAATGTATTTACAGAATCATACTTGGTTCCACAATATTTCCAAGGCTTCGCTTGCAGAGACAGGCTTCTCCAGAGAGTTGTTTTTGCAACAATTACACAGAAAGTGAGAAAGGCCTTTCACAAGTTGAGATAACTTAGTGGGAACAGATCTCCAAGATGACAGCTATGCAAACGATATTTAACACAATCACTTCAAACGGCTACAGAGAGAATATTTCAAAATGCAATATACCCTGATGGCCATTTGCTGTACAATGTTTAAAAGAAAATTAAGCCCACAGTCTTACGTGCCTTAACAAAGGCTTCCCACACTACATTTGGACATGGCCCTCAGCAGAGTCCAGTTTGCTTGACAAATTCAGGCACAGTGGACATGTGAAATAGGATGCAGATGAGACAACTAAAATATTTCTTGAAAACAAAACAACACACAAAGTAAGCAAGCAAAAATATCCCTTGGAGGATATATAGTAGCCAGGGTGTATTATTTAAGCAGGCAGAAAGAATCCAGTGTGCTGAACATTAGTTTGCAAACTTTCAACACTGCTCTCACCATTTCAAATCAGTGATGCTGGCACCATTGTCAAGTTATAAAACAGAGCTGAAAAAGAAGTGCACAATGCTGCATTCCATACAATACTAGGGCTTTTGCTGCTGAAAAAAAAAATCACTCAAGTTTATTTTTTAAGATCTTTATAAAAAGAGAAGCAACAGGCTTAGAGAATAAACAAACTTTATTTTATAACAGTATTACAGAAAGCAAAATATCATTTAATACAACTTGAAGCTGCTATAAATCAAATATGGCCTCATAGCTATACACAGGGTCGAAAGCAAGGGGAGAATGTTCGATACAGTTAATAAGTCCCTCTCAGGTCTCTGTTGTCAGCTTTAAATGGCTTACCTTTCTTATAATCAACCAAAATTCACTGAGGCCCCCACTCCTCTCCCCAATATTCTCAATCTGTATGAGTCATCAAGCTGTTTGAAAGAGATATATCCGCTCAATAACACAAGGTGAGTTTTACATATAGGCAAGAAGTTTAATAAAAAGCAAGGCTTTACCCATGTGTTCAGATAATGGAAAGAACTGGAACTGGGAAATGTTAAGAGAAAAAGCACTAAGGTTCTAAGCTGCCTGGCTCTTTTAGTAGGAAGGAAGGAATGGCTGCCTCTCTTCTCACTCCTGCTCTGGATGCTATCAGAGAGCATGTGTTTGAGAAGCACTGGCACTGTAGCGCCACAGGGTCTCTGGACACAACGCGTGGTCAGTGAGCTTTGTAATTCTCCAGTCGAAGTACAAAGCCACAAGACTGGAAAGTCAAAGGGGTTCAATGCAAAAAACACTCCAGTGAAATTCTCAAAACATTAGAAAATTTTCAAGATGTAAGAAATGCTTTTAATTGGTATTAATATTTTCTCAGACAGTATATTCACTGCAATCTGAAAACTCTGTAAATATTTACTGTAAGAATTCAATGGGAAGAATCTGGAAGGAGGAAACCACCACCTAACCTAGTCACAGAGCTTCCCTTCTGCACAACAGCACCTGTTCGAGTGAACAGCACCTTACCAGCCCACACTGGCTTTGTTCACTGTCATATAAGCAAACAAGTTATAAAAAGCAGGTAGTTGTACACAAAGTAAATAGAAAACAAAAATAAAATCCCTTAATGGGGTGGGGGAGAGAACCAAGAATATTTAGAAGTGGTTATAAAACAAAGTAACATATTAAAAACACACAAACAGTATAGACCAGAGCTGTTAAGGTAAGATTTGGTGTTGGCATTTTAATTCTTCAGGCTTCTGGTCATTGTTACCAGTTGTAGCACAAATTTGCTGGAGTAGTGGTATGGCATTAAGTCTTGAAACTGTCAAAATTCTTCATGTTCATGAAGTTTAATGTTGTTAAAAAGATCACTTTCTAGGAGAGAAAAACAGAGACAAGGTTTAAACATTTCTTTTTTTTTTTTTTTTTTTTCTCGGGGAACCGGGGATTGAACTCAGACCCTTGCGCTTGCCAGGGAAGCACTTATCCTACTGAGCTATCTCCCCAGCCCAAGGCTTAAACATTTCTACAACAGAAACGTGAAAATTTCAGAATGATAAGCAACAACAATTTCAATGAAGTAATCAGCAGTTTTATTTACCAATGTCTAAGTACAGATATTTACCAGAAAACATGAAAGAGGCTGTTCCAATTTTGAAGGTGTGTTTCTGGAGAAGTGACAGGTCCACCACAACTGGCAAACTCGACTACACTGTTAAAGATTTAATTAACATAAACTAGACAATTTGTATAGGAGACAGTGGTTCCCTCTAATCTGTGATTTTACTTCTACGGTTTCACTTACCATGGCCAAATGTGGTTCAAAATATTACAAGGCAATTTCTAGAAATAAACAATCTGCAATACCAAGAGATTTAAGGCTTGAGTCATTAGCCAAGGATCAAAGTCAAAGCATGGCTAGAACTAAGTTTCATGTCAGTATAAGGAGAATGAGGGATAGTCCTAGGGAAGCCTATAGTTGATATTTATAGACCTCAGAGACAGAACTAAAAAATAACAATGGTGCACTATCCCTGTAAGAATTTAAGAAGGCAAACTTTTTTATTTCAGATCACATCGGTTAGAAATTTTGGCAATAAGTTATTACAGAATTCAATGGAGAACAGGAATTAATGTCCTTCCCAAAATATATTGATCTCAAAGTCAATTAGACTGTACACTCTTTTTGTTAGATAAAATTAAGTCTTGTTCTAATGAAAAAAAATCCTACTCATTCAGATGTATCACACATGATATTATAATATCTTGATTATTTAGGAGAGACTGATTAAACAAATTATTGTTTCCCACCCTACTGTCGGCCTTAGGGTATTAAATTTTGCCTGAATCTACACAGAGGAAAATCAATGTAGAAAGAGAAGTCTTATCATAGGTTAGCAATAATGAAAACAAATATGAGGATGCTGTACATTGATACAGGTATCAAACTTCACTTGGGGGTTATGTTAGGCAGGTAGTTAGATAAGAGCAGGCCCAAAGGACAGCCAGAGTGGGTCCAAAACAGCATTAAAGAACACAGACGTCAGTCTGTAACAGATTTATAACCACCTATTAAGTCTCAGACCCAAAGCAATCTCATCTAGATCAATAACAGTTTCATGACACTGTGCACAGGTCTTCTTAACACCTGGCTGGCTAACTCCAGAACATGGCACACACTGAATTCCTGGCTGCCATAGCCTACAGATCACTGACATCAAAAAAGCAAAAGTAAAGAACCTCCTGCCTTGGGCTGAGACCTGGTCTAAATTAACAATTCATCTTTTATGAGTTCCTTACATGATTAGAGCTCCTGAGGAAACAATGACCACCTGAAAGGGAAGGGAGGCATTTTGCAACTCCAAAGCAACTTTTAAATACAATGTTAATAATCATCATACTAACCCTAGGGCCCCAGGTCCCCAGGCCCCCAAAGTAATGTTCCTGGGAATAAAAATATGCCCAAAGGAGCACTGAATGCAGATCCTGCCTTTGCCCTTGAAGGCATAACACTGTATCAAATACTTCTGCAAGGTAGCATAAGAGGATTTTTGTGTGTGCTTGTGTGGTACTGGAAATTGAACTTGGAACCTTGTGTTTGCCAGGCGGGCACTTATGCTGCTGAGCTATATCTCCCCAGCCCTGTATCAAATGTTTCTGCACAGCTGCCTATGCGTTTTGACTGTTTTTTCATCAAGGGTACAAAAAGCTAAGGACCAAAGAAGTGAGCATTGTTCAATTTCTTGTTCGCCAGGAGCTGATTTCCCAGTGAGAAATTGAGAACTTCAGTCACGCCACCTGTTCTGCTCTAAGAACTGCTGTCTGCTCTCGCAAAGGAGTACACATCACTTGGTACCACTTTGCTTTGATTAGAAAAATGAGCTCTTTGACCTTTCAAAATAATATTTTGGATACAAATTAAATACTGTAAATTAGATTCAAGGTATATCATGTACACGAACCAAATGCCCAGTGAATGCAATCATTATACGTTGCAAACATGAACTAAGAAAAAAATAAGCAAAAAATAAAATAAAATAAAATAAAATAAAAAGAGGGGGACGAGGAAGAGGGAAGAGAAGAGGGAGGAGAGGGAGAAGAAGGGGGAGGAGGAGGGGAAGGAGAGGAGGAAGAGTAGACGGAGGAGGAAGAAGAGAAGAAGACAACTGGCAAAGGGGGGTCTAGAGATAAACAGGGAAATAAAAAGAATCAACATGTGTTAAGTAGTCCATTTAATACTGCAAGCATGTACTTATAAATAAATAAAATGTAAGAAGGTAAAAAAAAAACCTGAAAATTAAAAAACCCTGCTACAAGAACAGGGTGCTAGATTGCAGTCACCATTTTCTCTAGATCCCGTGTAACATTACTATGAACATGTTTTCATCAAAAATACAAATTTTACTTTGTATTGACAATCATAAAATTGTATGGGACAGATACAATTAGACTTATTTCCAAGATATTGTAAGAAACTCGGAGTATGCTGATATGGAAGATAGATCTTGATCTCAAAAAAATCTTCAAATATGAGTATGGTCTCTAGTTGTATCCATTTACCTATAAAAGCTTTGAGCTTATCTTTCTTTACAGCTGCAAAGTACTCCACTGTATTAAAATATCACATCTTTTTTTTTTCTTTTCAAAGTTTTATTGATAAACATATAGCAATGAGACAGTTTCAAATCAAATCAAAAGTACAGTTTCAACAAATAATACACTGC
>NW_004524610.1:13848658-13858015 GCF_000260255.1 Octodon degus
GTATATTCAAAGTGGTTAGGATAGATATATAGTTACATTCTCTTAATGAATAGAGGGATTTGTTCTAATGGTGTTGTAAATAGGATATCATGTCTGCATCTTGTATAGCAATTAACCACTAGGAAGAATGTATACAATGTGTTAATTATTGAAACTGTCATACCAATTTGATTTGAAACTGTCTCATTGCTATGTGTTTCTCAATAAAATTATGAAAAAATAAAATATCACATCAAATGGAAAAAAGATATAATTATTCACATAAATTTAAATGCCACTATTCGTACTTATTCATAACAATCAGTAGGAAGTATAACATACCATACTAATTTTTTCTTGGAGTTTACAAATTTACAATTGATAAGCATAATCTGCTCTAGGATTCCAATCAGCTTGCAGAAGCAAAGAACATTTAATTTAATTTTGATTTATTTATTTAGTTAGTTAGTTAGTTAGTTAGTTATTTTGGTGGAACCGGAGATTGAACTCAGGCCCTTGTCCTTGCCAGGGAAGCCCTTATTTCACTGAGCCATCTCCCTGGCCCAAATTTAACTTTAATATTAAACTTTTTATTCCTTAAAAAGCAATGAATGAAGCGGAACTCTGAATCAGCTACTAAATGAGTCAGAACATCTGGATTCCTTATTGTTCTGGAGGAAAGGGAGTATGCGGTTTCTCAGGTACATATCCATGTATTTCTTGACTTTTCTTACACTTAACTACAGAAATACGTTCCCAAATAAAACTCAGCTCTTGAATTGGTGAGAGGAAATATAAAGATGGAATCACTGGGAGCCAGGGAGATAGCTCAGTGGCTTAAGTGCCTACCTGGCAAGTGCAATCCCAAGTTCGATCCCCAGCCACACATGTCGTGCCATCCACGGAACCCCAGTCACGTCCAACTCCAGAACGGGGTGTGGTGGTGTACACCTGTAATCCCAGCACTCAGGAGGTAAATCACTCACTGCGAGTTCAAGACCAGCTGGGGGCTATAAAAGTGAGTAGAAGGTAACTGGAACTAGGCAATAAGCCCCTGTCTCTCTCACACACAAAAAAGATGGAATCATTGGTGCACAAGTAGTACACATTTAAAATTTAAAAATTTTCTGTTCTTTGGCAAGTATCTGTAAGAAACTCAGTATGTTGTGTGTTTTTTGTTTTTGTTTTTTTTCCTACAGACTAGATTTTAGGTCTAAATGACTGACCAAAGACCCCAACCAAACTGTAAACTACATACTGTATCTTCACATAAAAGTTGTAAAGCTTTCAAGAATTATTTCTTTTGACCTCTTTTTTTTTCTTTCCAGCTTGAATATTACCTCACACTTGGAAGGTGGATGATCAGCTTTACTTTGCCAAGGCACTAATCATTGGCATTAGTTCAACTTGCTTTCACTTGTACAGCTTCCTTCGATTTGCCTCAAGTTTGCACAAAATCAGAGCTGTTAAGTATATGGATTCTACTTCATATATTAGAATGTGTGAACAAAAATACCCTGAACTGTATAGTATCATAAATACTTTAACTGTTAGTCACATTCTGTAGCCTGTATCCCCCTCTTTTGGCTAATGTAAGAAAAGGTCAATGGGGCTAAATCTCCTCTAATTAAAGGTCTCTTTTCATACCGAATTAACCGAGGGCTTATGCTAGTCGCAGTCAGAGGGTCTGACCCGACTCAGTGCACCTGACATGCATGGGAGATCGCACAAAGTGCTGCGATCTCATCTGAAAAGTACAATCTTGGTTTCCAGAAACCAGGGCCTCACATACAAATCTCAACATGGAGAAGGCTTAACTCTGGAAATCGATTCAGTAAATTGATTTTTAAAATGTATTCATAAGCCATTAGAAACGCTGCCTTTATGTGGCAAAGTACCGACTGAGAGAGAAGACTCAATAAAAATGCAATAACATGGATTTTATCTAGAATAATGCAAGAAGGCAATTTAAATAATGTCTTTAGAAAGCAACATTTCTTAAGTGAATGAAGATTAAATTACCACAAAGCAGTAATATAACCAGATTTTGGAAACAAATAAAATATTTACATAGAACATAACGCAATTATTTCCTAAATAAAAATGCACTCAGATGTAAAGCTCAATTTTATATATTATTGTTTTATGGGTTTACTGTTATTTTTAATGCTGAGGTTTCATCTTACTCTTTTGTTTTCAGTTTGCATGTCTGATATTACATTTTAGACAGAATTTCAATTGTTTATATTTTAAGAATCCTAGAGGCCAAAATGCAAGTGTGCTAAATTTCTGTTTGGTAACCTAGGACCAGCAGCTCTGCAAACATCCATATTATCACTAACACCACAAAGAGTGTGGTCTACAGAGTCCGAGGCTTCCTAGAATGCTCTCAGGGGCTGTGAAGGACAAGCTGCTGTCATGAGCACACTGTCTGTCCTGGCAAGGTGCCAACACTTTCACCTACAGTGCAACAGCAGCAGTCAGCAACCCAAGTGGCATTTAGCACAAGTGGAAGCAGCTGTACCACACTGCACGAGAAGTCACTGTGCTTGTCACCTGCACACACTTGCAGTGACACAGAAAGCCATTTTCACCTAAGGATGTCCCTGATGAAACAAGCAAAAATACAGGCTATTTTACATTCTAACCTTTAAGGCCATGTCTTTTAATATTCTGTGTGAACTAGAAATCTACATGAAACCTTCTTCTGGTATACACAGGGATAATAACACCTAATGGAAAAGCACATGTGAATATCTGAACTATAAGCTGAGGAAACTGCTTTTTCATCAAATACCTCTTTTTGCTTGAAAGCTATAGAGAGACTATGTTTTTCAATTTGGATAAATGGCAGAGATTCTTAAAAATGAAGTGAACTTGTCACATCAAGAAAAAAAAAAAAAAAACAGTATCTGCTGCCAATGATAAATTTCAGGCAAAAACTGAGAATTTGGGAAAATAGGATTTTACCCACCGTGAGCTAGATAGCTTCCTAATGCTTAAAAATGCTTCTAAGAGCAGTGGCAAGAACGGTTTGTTTTCCCATTTCAGGCATTTTGCCTTTTCCAGGGTTCCAGACGGTGGGAACACAAAGTAATAAGGCTTGTTCAGAGAGCTTTCTTCAACTTAGTGATCATTTTTAACTTAATTCTTAAAAAATTACCACTTCTGACATACAACATGATAAATTCCAATACTTAGGTGGGGGAGGGGACGTAAAAAGAATTAAGCAAGATGTGTCATGTACAGGTACCAGCTCCCTACTGTGATCCTTATGTACTGAAAGCATCTACTAATCAATAATGTAATTGACAGGGAAAGACCTCACTGAAAGTTTTCAATACTTTTCAGTATAGAGTACCCTTGAAAAATGTTCAAATGAGAAGGAAAACAAGGGAGGGGGAGAGGGAAAGGAAAAAAGGGACAAGGAAAAAATGGAAACAAAGCTTTTGTAAATAAGAAGGGGAACACAAGAGTCGAAAAGAGGGGTGGGGATGGGGAGAAAAGCAGCAGCAAGATCATGAACAGATACAAATTCTTTGTGATGAATGTGACCATTATGGATATCTAAAGGGCACAGATAAAATGCAAATTTTTAAAAATGGCCTTGGGATCACTAAGAGCACAAAGCGTGTAAGGCCCTGTCTTTTAATATTAATAATATTAATATTTAATAACTGCCATCCCTGAACTACTATTGTTTTCTCCTCTCACATAGCTTTCATCCATCTGTTGAGCAGTCTCCTTCCTTCCCAATGAAAGGAAGCCCAGCACCTGCTCCACAGGTGACTCTGCAGACTACTTCTCCGGTTTGCTTTGCTGGAACACATCACAGCTGCCAGAAGGCCCATCTTCTCCTGAGGCTCTCCTTGGGGCCTTAGTGACCCATACATGTGGCCTTTTAGGATTAAGGTGACCCTGTCATCTTACATTACACTCATTGGCACCTCAAAGACCAAAATTCAGTTCAGTGTTTTCTAGAACCACCTAAAGTTAGGAATGTTTCCTTCAGAAAGGTCAATTTTAAGATGTTGCCTGTGCTTGTATTTCCCAGTAGTAGCTGTGTCTCTTCCAAGGTTTGCCTCCAGCCTCAGTCCACACCCATATTTACTTTTGCTTTTTGCAAAGGGTGAACCAATTACATGGCTTCCCTTCCAGTGAAGAGCAATTTTCATTTGGAATTGTTAGTCCCAACACATTCAAGCTGCTCTAAGGAGAACTAGCACCTTCAGAATAATCTGTCAAGAACATCGTCAGTTCCATGCTCAGGAGCACAAGTTAAAAACAAATGGATGAGTTAAGTTTAAAGATTATTCTACTCTTCACCCACTTAAATTCTCCTTTTCACCCATGTATATTTCCGACGTGTGAGAAATCCAGAAATAAGACAGTCGTCTAAGCATGACTATTTTACAAAATATGGCTTAGCTTGTTCACTTAGTTTTGCAACCTCAAAGACTTTCAGTTCAAAACAGAATTTTCAAATCAGGTACACTGGTGGGAGTTTTCTTGAAAGATTTCCATGAAGAGTCGTGTGCAGAGCCACAGATAGTGTGGAATCGGACTGAGGACTAAGGGTGGCTCTGGCTCTGCCAATCACCCTCTACGCGACTTAGGCAAGGGACCCAACCTTCTGGGCCTCGAAGTCCTCATGCACAGATGATAGTAGGAACTGATAAAACAGACGACGAAACTCTCAGTGTAGCCAAGCATAAAGCAAGCACTCAATGAGTGTAAGCTAATACTGTAGATTTTCACAGATGATGTTTCACAGTTTTAGCTTCTAAATTAAAGTCACTTCTAGTCTTGAAGATAGGAATGCCCAGTTCAGCTTCTTCATAAATACTTTCCCTGGCCAGTACAATAGTTTCCTTGCAGGGTGCTTCATCTAATCTAGCACCTGTTTAAATCAGTCCTATACACTACTGATGAATCATTCCTAAAGGACAGCGCTGAAAATGCTGTCTTCTATATGAAGACATTTCAAGCAATGTTACGGTACTGAAGGAACATAAAGGCCTGTGATAGCTCAGACAATCTTCCTAGCTCTGCTCCTCTTGTTTTCTTCCATTCCTTGTTTTTTTTTTTCTTTTTTCTATTTTTGTGACACTAGGGATTGAACTCAGGACCTTGCTCTTGCAAGGCAAGTGCTTATTCCACTGTTTCTCCATTTCTTGTTCTCTCAGAAAAGAGAGAATAACCTGCATTTATTTAGAACCTCCCCACGGGCCTGCTGAGCTTTCCTGTCACCTTTTTGACAGCTGAATTTCTCCTCTTAACTGGCACAGTCCTTTAGCCTTCTGTTCAAACATACAATTTTTTTTTTTTTTTACCTCAAATATATCTGTATGTATGTTTCCATGTCTTTCCCCCTATTGGTACCTTGCACTATATGTAGATCCACAATATGTATTCAAGAATCTGAGAGTAAAAATTACAGGGACAACCCATAGTATAAGGCTGAAGAATGGGGCCCTGGGAAGGGAAAAGTCCGAACACAACTGTACTATGGCTTTTGGAAGAGCCACTAATCACTTTACCCCATTATTTTCAGTTTTTTTGTTTAACTGGAAAAACACTAGGTTCATTTTCTGTTTTCTTTTGTTGGCTAGCTTTATTTCTGATATCCCAGGAGGACTCTTCTTTAAAAAACTGATTTTGTGCAATCTCTGAAGCTCTGACAAGATTCTTAACGCTGGTCAGTATTTGACCTTAAAGCTAGTCAGGTCTTCTGGTTCACTTTGCTGGATTAAATCTTGTGAGGACTCAATATGAAAGCATTCTAACAAATCACACACCTTCTTTTAAATAGCAAATGGACTAAGCAAGGTTACATTACATATTTGTCAATCTTAGGTTTATCATAAACACTGGGGACAATGATAAAAACACTTCTATGTAGCATCAAATAAAAGCTTAAAAAACAATAACAAAACTCCCCCCCCCCACCCCGGAGGAACCGGGGATTGAACTCAGGCCCTTCCTGGCAAGTGCTTATTCTACTGAACTATCTCCCTGGCCCCAATAACAAAGCTTTTATGAGCAATCTTTGAAGCACAAAAGAAAAGAACTCAAGTTTTTGTTTTCCTTCTTCTTAAATAGGAAGATTTCTGGAGTATTAAAATAAATCACCTCAACCCAATTTTCTTATTATCTGAGGAAGTGTGGGAAAAAACACTTTTCTCAAAATTAAATAAAGACAATTATCTTCAAGAAAACACTACATTATACCTTGGCAATCAGTCTTCCTCCCTCTCTCCACCCAGAGAAATATACTAGAAGCCATTAATGTGGGGTACATATACATTTAAAATATTTTAGACACCACATATTAAACAGTAAGAACAGGTCTATTTAGTTTTAATATAGACTTTATCACAATATATCAAAATTATTATTTCAACAACACACAATAAAATTAGAGAGTGTATAGTTTTTTCTTTTTACAACTTTGAAATCATTCTATAATTTATACCTATCACAGTCTCAACTTTGACCAGCCACACTGCAAGCTCAGCAGTCACCAGTGGGTATGGCTATCATTCTAAACAGATAGCTCTAGGGTATGCTTCCTCTCTTGCTAATTAAACTATGCTGATACACAAGGGGGCCAAGATATTCTTGCAAGATAATCTTCCCGAGGACAAGGGTATCTTAAAATCAATACACACACAAAAATGTTAATGTTAATTAGTTGCCATGGCAAAATTCTTTTCTACTACCCACAACATTAACATGTTCAAAAACTATTTCTGGATTATCTAACAGAAAGTTCTTGAGATAGATGAATCCATAAATTAGCTTCATGGATGGATATTTTATGATTACCAAAGTTAAGAGAACTCCAAAAGATTAATCTCTAGGATCTCATTTCCTCATCAACAAGGCTGAGGGAAGAAGAGCCACAAGGATGCTATTTAAAATTACATATTCTTAAATACACTCTTAAGTTTTATTCCCTTAGGCTATAGAACAAGCTACTGAAATAGTTAACAGTCACCCCCAAACCTCAACAGCCAGGGGGCAGCAGTGATCAGAAAGACAGACAGCAGGGTCTACTGTGAGGTGTGACAGACTGTGGTGCTTAGGGTGGCTGGCGCTCTGAGGGTACCCAGTTTCCTGGGTTCCCCTTCACTGTGGAGGGATAGCAGGCCCAACATTTAACAGTGCCTGATGTGGCAAAGATTGCTGGCCGTCTTCCAACTATAAGCACTGACAATTCAAATTATGAAACTACTGATACAGCCAAAAATGCAACTCTTGGCAAGATCTGCACCACTCCACTTGTCAGTGCTGTCTTGCCCTTCTGCCCTCTCTGTCATCTTCTGTCAACATTTTTAGTCTTCAATGATAATGGAAAAACTGGGGGAAGGGGAGAATGTAGCATTGTGCATAAGGGGTTAATGACTTAAACACAACTAGAAGAGAATAAAGCCCTGAATTTAAAAAAAAAAAAAAAAATGGATAAAGGGACTGGAAGGATAGCTCAGTGGCATGGTGCCTATCTGGTAAATACGAGGTCCTGAGTTCTACTACTGACTCAAAAACAAGAACAAAATTACATGCATGAATGTGTAACATATGCACATGTATACTATAACCTCACTTGTAGTGAAAAAATAAAATTAAAAGGTTTTTTCCTCACAACCAAAAGGAGAGACATTATTTATAAGTTCTAGTCGGACTTATAAAGAGTTTTTAAAATGTCTTTCACTACTTCAGTCAGCCAGAGTGTGAGCAAAAGATGCTCAGAAAAAGTTCCTGGGTGTAGACTCACAGAAGCCTTCAGGAGGACAGTTGGGCAATTCATTAGAAATCCTTAGTAGTTCACTGAGTGTAATTTTTGAAAGATACTGGCCTACAGAAACAATGAAATTAATACATAAAGATGCACATACAAGTATAGTCTTGCAACTGTGTATGTAATTATAAAGGCAGAGATAACTTAAATATTCACTACTCTAACAGGATTTACTTAAGTGAACCATCATGTATGCATTCAGTGACTGATTTCTGTTTTTCTTTTAGGGTATCAGGAATCAAGCTCAGGACCTTGCACTTATCAGCACTGTGCTGCTGAGCTATATCCCTGGCCCTAAATGGCTGTTAAAAAAAAGAGGAAGTAAGAACAAGGAAAGCTATCTCCAACACACAGCTCAGGGAAGAGCAGGATCACAGCAAAGCCTCCCTGAGCAGGGGCTACAAGTGTGTCTGTGGGGGCATGGCAGGCACCCTGGAAGGACAGGGAGCAAGAACAGAAGGCTCCACCTCACTTCCTACCTCTCTCTTCTCAGAAATTATAACCTCTCTTTTATTATCAGCAAAATAGTTTAATTTGGCAAACAGTAACAGTCAACAATGATTATATCCAATAGGGACTACCTAGAGTAGGGACACCGGACAGTGATAGCCACCAGCACATCTTTCGTTGGGGTGTTCAAATATGTTATGAGAAACTGACTCATTGATGACACCTGCCAGATTTATATATATTTTTTGAGCTAATTAATAAATGCTTTACTCCTATGCTCACCAGTTTTGGTTGTGAGAACACTTACAAACTACTCTCAGCAAGTTAAGAATACAATATTGTACAATCAGCATTTTTACAATAGAACTCTTGGACATGTTCTTCATATATAAAACAAATGTTTTATCCTTTGATAAATATCTCTCAACAACATGTTAAAGCTTTTTATTTTTTAAGGGTTATATAGGATTTTATTTTTGTTTTTTTTTGTTTCCTTAATTTTATTGAGAAACAAATAACAATGAGACAGTTTCAAACTAAATTGGTAGGACAGTTTCAATAATTAACACATTGCATACATTCTTCCTAGTGGTTAATTGCTGTACAAGATGCAGATATGATATTCTATTTACAAACACCATTAGAACAAATCCCTCTATTCATTAAAAGAATGTAACTATAACCATTTTGAATACACACATATAAAATGGACATTCATCTGTATCCCTTTTGTTAAGTTCCGTTATTTGTATATTATAGGTGTGTTAACTCAGCAAAATATTCTAAAAGAATCCAGTAGTCCATAATAGTATTGGGTCTTCTGCTTCACTGGCAATGTCACAAATTGTTGACCTGTGTCTCCAACAGCTCAACATAACAGCATGGCTTTACTTCTTATATTTCATTTTTATACTTTTCTGCTGGATGATTAATAAGACCAAGGTAAAACAGGATCTATGCAACAAGAGTTGCAGTTTTGGGTCTGATAAGGTCAGTAAAATCCCCTCAGGATTTATCCTGAGACCCTGGTAGAACCTTTGTCAGTGTCGGCCATGTGGATGAGTCATGGCCATTGCTTGGCCAATGTGCTCTCTGTGAAAGCCTGAGAGAATGTTTTCTCTCCATGT
>NW_004524610.1:13858865-13866975 GCF_000260255.1 Octodon degus
TGCAGAACCGGGGATTGAACTCAGGCCCTTGCACTTGCCAGGCAAGCACTTATTCTACTGAGCTATCTCCCTAGCCCCCTGCCCAATTTATAAATGCTAAATTAGAACATTCTATAGCACTTCAGGGTAAAAAAAAGGCCATGCCTAAAAATCACTAAACCCAAAGTGGCTTTTTATTCTTAGATAGCAGAGTCTTCATCACATGTGAATAAATCTGTATTGGAAACTAAACTGTAATAAGATGCTACTTTTAGACTTGAGACTAACACAACCAATTAGAATAAAATAAAAATGTAATACATAGGCTTGAAAAGCTCCTGGCTCCTGAATAGAGAATTACCACCCGGAAGGCAGCAGGTTTGTGCTTCTCTTTAGAGCAAGATGATGTGCATCAAATGCTCATGTAAATGAGTGATCTGGGATTGGCCAGAGCTCAATTCTACCAACTACCAACACATTAAGTCAGCTAGCTAATGCTAATTTCTGTTTGGCTTTGAAGTTCAGGCTTTGAAATTGTGAACATCATGGTGACACTGAAATGGCCTGCACACAATACTGTCTTCTTTAGAACTGAATATTCACATATGCATGGTAATTCAGAATGCAACACTTCTAATTTAGAGTTACCCCACTAGTATAGTTTCAGAAATAGTTACATGATTCCTAGAGCTAAGAATGATGGTTTACCAGGTTTTTAGTAATCTCTTTAGCAGCTCAACCAGCTCCAAGAAAATGGCTCTGCTCAGAGGCCTGATACTTTCACAGCTCTCGTTCTGCCTGGACCTCCCCACTCCGACCCCACACATGGATCTTACTTTGACATCTCTCCAGTAGAAATTTTATCTCCATGTGAGGGCTCATAAATACTCATCTAGAACAAACTGGCAGGAGGGCAGGGTCCTAAAAGGACATAAAAATGTCACAAAGAGTAAGCACAGTCTCATCTGAAGTGTGTTTTCTTTTTAACAAACTGCTTTTAGCTCCTGGCTGCCTCAGAGCTGCCCTCCACCAGCTGAGAAAGACAGGCTGGGCAGTTTCACCTCTGCAGGCTGTTCTTTGACCATTTTCTCTCTGACTCTCCCTACTGTCAATGCTTGATCAAGAGCTCTGAGCTCCTCCAAAGGGCCGGCCAGGTCAGGAGGGGAGAGTAGCAGATGCAGTGTTAATAGTTCCTCTTCTTCACGGTGAGACACTGTCCTGTGTGGCTCTCAACCTGCTTGCCCACGGCTTCTAGGAGCCAAGCAGAGTAACCAGAAGGCAGCTGAGGAGAAGAAACACACTCTCTTTGGCTGACAGTCCAGCAAAGGAGTTGTCAGCAGCCAGCTGCAGTCGGCAGGCATGAGGGCTAGAAAAGACCCTGAGATGCTGTGGTGACTCCATTCATCCTTCAGACTGCACTCAGTCTCATTTCCCAAGTGACAGGTTACACCATGTCAGTGCAGCGCCTCAGCCTTTTCTTGGAGAGCACTTTGTTTGCTTCAGAGCACTTACTAAAACACAACTATACTTGGTTAACTTTCACACCTCCCTTCCTGGACCATATCCTCAAGTAAGTGGACAGTGTTTACTTTGTCTACCACTGAATCCTCAATGTCTAGCTCATCTTAGCACACGCAGGTGGGCACTTCATCAATATTTTTTGAATGGAGGAATAAATCTTTTTAAATTTCTTCAGCTGCTTGCCTTATATGAATTTACACTCTCACTTCTGAGAGTGTAAATTCTGAATCCATTTATTAAGAAATCTTTTAAAAGCTGGCCCTTGGGAAACATAAACTTCAAGTGCTGTGTATGCACATGTGCACACATGCACACACACACGCGCGTGTGTGTGTATACATGGGCACATCCACTGAAAAAAAATCAATGTAAGATGCCAGGAATAACCAGTGTAATGAATTCACTTTAAAACTTATTAAAATGTTTGTCCAAACTAAAGGTGAGATACAATAATGTTTTCAGTGGCTACTAATTTTGTCTTTCATTCCTGATTTGATTTAGAAATAGTAATTAATGCATTAACTTTTAGGAGAAAAATATTCACTGTTCTCACATTTCATTTATATAAAACTGCTTTTATCATCTTATTCTATCCTTACAATAAATTTCACAATTACGAAATGCAGACCAGCTTTCTGACGACTCAGTGTTACTGAGTTTGGTATTTATAGAGCATTAAATACAGCATATCTCTGGCTCTTAGGTAGGAATGCTCTTGGTCTTCCAAATATGAAACTATCAGGGAGATACATCTCAAAAGTAAAACGATAAACATTTACATACCCTACAGTACATTTAATCAGACACCTAGATATTATTTTTTGCTAACATTTCAAATAAGTTCTGCCTCTAGGTCCAATGATACACCGTGTTAAAAACAGTATCTAAAATATAAAATTGTTAGCTATGTCCATAGAGAAATGTTGATTATACCTCTCTCTACTAGCAACAGCAAGAGTTAAATGACAGCAACTGGTTTTTAAAAAACCATAATTTTATAGAAAGACGCTAAAACATCTATGTTTAGGTCATTTTCTTTTTTTTTTTTTTTTTTTTTTTTGCGGTACAAGGGATTGAACTCAGGATCCTGTGCTTGCCAGGCAGGCGCTTACTCTACTGAGTGATCTCCCTGGCCCCCTAAAACATCTATGAATAGACAGTCACTTTATATTCATGGAAAAGAAGACTTACTATCATAAAGATCTGATTATTTCCAATTGAATTACAGTGTGGATGAAATTCCAACTAAAATACCATAGGACTAGGGATGTAACTCTAGGTCAGCACTTGCCTAGCATGTACAAGGTCCCAGGCTGGATCCCCAACAACACACACACACACACACACACACACACACACACAAAACCCTACAGGATTTAACCTCACAACCTATCAACTTGATCATGAAATTTATATGGAACAGAAAAAGTAAAAAATGAAGGAAAAACAAAAGTGCTGACACATCCTACAGATATCAAGACCCATTACAAACATCCAGCAATAAAGACAGTCTAGCAGCATGGTGAACCTTTCAGAGTCTTAATGGTACAAAGCCTGCTTTGGCCTGAGTGCCATGGGTTCACTACCACCATGGTATGGTCCTGGTGCAGGGACAGACACACAGACCAAGAAACAGTGCCAGAAACACCCTCATTCTACCTAACTTACTTGAGACATAAAACTGCAGATAGATTAAAGACGGAAAAATAAGCTCTTCAAATGACAGACTTAGAACATCTCCTACTTTATAAGGAAACAAATCACTCTTTTTCATCATATAGAAAAATGTAACTTTTCATTTGAAATGTAACTTACACAAATGTACTTGATAAACAGCAATCCAAAGCATAAATATCCATGGTTAGCAGCTCTAAATAAATCATAGTTATGGACTCAGCATACACAACAGGTCACAGTTAATTTTATACGTACTTGCTTAGGTGGACATGAGGATTAAAAATATCTAAAATAAATCCTAATATACTAGGGAATCAGAGACACTGATAAAAACTTCCATTTCACAGAATGACAGAACAGCCACAGGGAAAGCCACAGTGAGGGGCTCTTACCTTTGTTACTCTTCGCCTTCCTCTGCCAGCTCTGTCTCTTTGTGCACAACTACTCTTGTGACTGACATGTCAGGGTGCTGCTCTCGGGCTTCCCTGATTGCCTGAGCCAGCGCCTGCAGGGTCAGAAGAGAAAAAAGTCACATGCTGAGGAACAAGCTCCACCTCAGCACAGTAAACCCATGCACATCATATGGGGAATCACAATCCAGGGACAACAGCCTGACTGTGTTACTGATGGAAGGAGGAAGACTCAAGTTAGGACCACTGTTCACTTAAGATAATGCTTATCATTTCCCCAAACTTCTTTTTCCGCTGGTCATTTTCAACTAATGGTACATGCAGAGGAAACACACTGGTTGTGGATCCCAGTCTTGTACTCATCAGCTCTTTTCTGGGCCTTAGCATTGTTACCTATAACCCAAAACCAATGCTAAGCTTGTAAAAATCATCTTAAATTTGCTGTGTGCCTTGAAGAAATGTTACCCAGCCAGCACAATGCTGATCTACACCTCAAGTAACACCTGCTATCACCCAAAGGCCAGACATTCCAAGGCACAGAACCAGGCCTCATCTTTGTCCTTTCAGCCTCTCAGCTTAGTCCAAACTAAAATATATGCTCACCGAACATGCTACTGGAAAAATGAGAACTTATGAAATGCAGAACTAAAAGAGTAGCCACAAGCACACACAATCAGAAGTGGCGGGCCAAGAGGATGACTCCAAGAATTACAGTGGTTTGTGGTCTCTTCTCTAGTCCATATGGTGAAAAGCAGAGTATCTCTGTTTCTATAAGAAAGTCAACTGTATAAAAGTATTAGAAAGATCTTATTTTTTTCAGAGAGAACTATTAGGCTTTTCTTATTGACAATTTCATTTGTAAAGAGAGTAAAAGCAAACAAAACAACATATAACTACAGAATCTAGGAAAAGGGTCTAAAAGAAAGAAAATTCCTCTAAAATACAGAATATCTGATTTTAATAAGAAACTATGTATTTGTTTGTGGGGGTTTTTGTAGCAGTAATCAAACTCAGGACCTTGAGTTTGCCAGGCAGGTGCTTGTGCCACTGAACTGTATCCGCAGGAGAAACTGCATTGGTTAAAAACAAACAAAAAAACAGCATAATTTTCCTTTTCCTTTTGCTCTGTCACCTGCCTACAGGGAGAAATGCAGTTCTTTTTTGCACTAAAGTTTCCATCAGCTATATGGTTTCTAAGCAAAACTCTGACCCTATTCTATTCAAAATAAAAAAGGTAAAGCTATATATATATTTTTTAAAAAGTAGGGAAAACTAAAAATTGCCATAGAAATCCTCAAATATATTTAAAATCAGGTTTGCTGTAATTCCTTTCATGCTATAAGAAACTAAATATTGTAAAATATTATTTATGTCAATAATAAGGACTGTGAGGAAACTGTCACCTCATACGGCCAAAGTGAAAATTATTTTATTAACAAGTATGGGTTCCAGTGTATTAAAGCACCTGCTTAGGGGTTCGATCTTCAGTGTACTGTGCAGGGCCCACCCCCAGGGCGCACTGAGACCCTGATAGAGACTGGGTATGGCAGTGCGCGCCTGTAATCCCAGCACTTGGGAGGCTTAACACGGGTGGATCACTACGAGTCTGACCTATATAGTGAGATCTTGTAGACCCTGTACTAAAATACACAAAAGAAGAAGAAGAAAAAAAGGGTTTCAGAGTAAAGAGCTAAGTGTTCTGCTAGTCATCTAGAGATTCCCATTCCTAACTTAAAATTCAAAGTCAAAGCAAACCTTTAGCTTCTAATAACCCTTAAAACATTTTTAAAATACATTAAAATATGCAAATAAAACCACGCTTACAAAATTAAAAAATTGAGCAACAATTTTCTTTTTAGGTATGAAGAAAATCCATTTTTCTTTGGTTATATACAGATTCTTTCTCAAACAAAATTTTTTTGCCCTAAAATTCACTTTCTTAGCCAGATGTGGTGGTGCACACCTGTAATCCCAACACATGGGAGACTGAGGCAAGAGAATGAACTCAAGACCACCCTGAATCACATAGCCAGACACTGTCTCAATAAAATAAAATAACATAAAAAATAAAATTTGTTTTCCTGAACTCAAGTGTTGTATTCAAATCTGGGTAAGCATCATGTGCTCCTACTTCCCAGCTGAGATAGTTCACTGAACATTTATTTTCCCTTCGAGTTGTTATAGAAAGAAAATGGTTTGGTGTCCTTTTAAAATCTCTCAGAAAAACAAAACAAAACAAAACAAAACAAAAGCAAAAAAATTATCACCAGCACTTGAGAATACAGTCTAAAATGACAACTGCGTGGCCGGCCAAATAGCTTAGCAGATTAATGTGCCTGCAAGCAGGTGCAGGGTTCAATCCCCAGGCCTGCGTGTGCCCCACCCTGGGGGCTCGCTGAGGTGGCAATTGAGACTGGGAATGGTGGTACACACCTGTAATCCCAGCTCTTAGGTAAACAGGCAGATCACTAGGAGTCTGATCTAGTAGTGAGACCCTGAACACCCTGTAGAGTCTAGCCTAAAATACAAAAAAATAAACAAATACATAAATAAATAAAAATGACAGCTACTCTCCAAGCCTCTAGCAGTTCTTCCATATATGCTCACAGCCACGCATTCTGCCAAACTTACCATAAGGATAGCAACAGGACTCTATATGCTCCAGAATTAATGTAAATTTTCACTTTTGTGAGAGACAGATTATTTCCCTTTCCCTCTTTTGACCCAATAATAGTGAAAAGGAAAAACATCTGGGCGTTATTAGCTATCTGCCAGTTTTCTTATGCTGTAAGTAAAACACTAAGAAACTCCTTAAAGTGGCTTCTTCAGGTTTGAGAAGCCAGTGGCATTAAACTGCTATTCACTTTCAAATATTAATCTTTCTTCAAAAGATGCCCATATGAATACTTAATGGTTGCCAGAAATCCTCCAGATTATTCTGAGCCAGAAGTAAACATAAAACCTGTGTGAAATAAATAGCAACATCCGCTCGATGCTGAGTCAAAGCTAGGAAATCTGAACAAACAGGCTGTATCCAGCCCATCAGTCTTCCTGCCTTGCTCAGGAGCTAGACCTCATCCAGCAAGTCCTGGGAAGATGTTTACAGGTGGATGTGACATGACAACATGTGCAAACCACAGCAAAAAGACAAGGTCACTTGTAAAACTAGAACCTACAGTCTTTACCTGATCATGGTCGATATCTGCATCTCCTGTGATCACAATGCGTTTCTCAATTCTCGTTTCAGATATTCCACCTTTCACAGTCTACAGGTTATAACAAAGAAAAACGGCAATCACTGTCACATGTTCACACCCTCGGAGGAAAGAAGATGGAGCCCACTCTGAGGCCCAGACCATCGTGAGTCCATGTGGGCGGAATCGCGGACCCTGGGAATCCTATCGTCAAACGCAAAGTCTTCCTCAACTGAAAACAACCCTAAAACTAACAGCAAGATTTAGGTGAAATTACAATGGGACAAATGCCATGTATTACAAATAGTTCCACTCAAATATTCTGTCATGTTTTCCTGAGTTTCTTCACTCCCAGTTGGTCAATTTTTGAAAAGGAGAGGAGAAAGAAGAAATGTTTGGTACTTGTACTTACAAGCAATTCTAACAATTTAACTGTATGAGGCTTGGGAAAATGTTTGATGTTACACTTTGACTACTAGTTACACACAAATTCATTTGGCTATTCTGTTTATCTGGTTTGGTATAATAAAAACAGGATTTGCATTTGGCTGAAGACAGAGAACGTGGGTGAAACTTTTATTAAATGTTTGATCTGATCCCAGCCCCAGCCTATGGCTGTGCCAAGGCTTTGTGGAGGGACCTGGGGGAGAAGCCAGGGATGACCTGCTTCCTGCGACTGGCTCACTGGGAAGCCTCTGCCTGTAGCTTCTAAATTGACACTGATCACACTCCTCTTATTCACTGCTGCACTAAGTTTCAAATGATGGCATTTCTCATATGAAATAAAAGCCTGTTATCAACTTTAGTATCTGAATGCTTTAAATTGAGCACCAGTGGCACCTGCATTATGTGTCAGTTTTTAATTTACAAAGTTTCTTGCTAGTTTTACAATGATTATTGTAAAAGACCACTAAGTGCTGACCAAATGTGAAAGATAGAAGCAGAACAAAATACTTGAAGACTTGAGCTAGAAATGAGGTGACTTTCACATGCAACAGTCACCTGGAAGCCTCCTAGAAACCAGCTTTCTGTATGGAACAGGCCAAAGTATTTACAAATACCTAAGCCCTGAGGTGAGGCTGCTGCCACTGCACTACTGGGTATCTGGTGTTAAATAGTGAGAACGGCCTGGGACAATGCCCCAAATCAACATACCCTGTCACAAGGAAATGAGGTACACTTTATGTTATTAGAACAATTTGTTCAACTTTTGAATGGCAACCTGCACTCACTCCCATGAGGCAAAAAAGCCAATTTAATGAGAGCAGATGCACAGGTTCATTGTTATAAATTTTTTTGATTTTACAAACTGTGCATCTTTTTTTTTTT
>NW_004524610.1:13867360-13919405 GCF_000260255.1 Octodon degus
CTAAATACATTTGTCAATGGAGTGTAATTTTAATTTCATAACTACTTAGAAGTCTGTCTAAGAACCAAGAAACAATTCAGAAAAGATCCTATTTGCAATGCATCACTCTCTCCCCAGATGCCCTTGGGTTGCTTTACCTTGGTGATGTGAGTGGTTGTTGTTGTCGACATGGACTCAGATGTGATGGTTTGTGCACTCAGTAATGTGCCCGAGTCACCAGCAGCCCCACCGTCAATCTTGGAATAGTTGAGAGAAAAATATAAAGTGACGCTTAACTTCCACCAAGTCAGAAGACCCCACCCTGTCGAAAATGCACCTTCTAAAATTTATGCAATCAGGTGAAGATATCATTTGCTTATCTTCTACATGCCTGTAGCAGTAATGTGTGAACCAGGAGAGTGGCTGGCATTTCACAGAGGATAGGCAAAGGCTAAACACACACAGAAGCAGCCCTTTGGGAAGAGAGTGAAGAATGCAGCAGAAGGTGAACACTATACCAGAGTCAAAGAGAATCTGAGGAACATACACAGAAGCTAGAAAAAAGAAACTAGACAGCCAGGCAGAGATGCTTCCACAGTGACCAGAAGTGCGGAGTTTGTTACTGTTTTATAAGCACAGGTGGGTAAAAACAGTAACAGTTTTCTCAGATTACTAGGCAACAGAGCCTGACTAGGACAGACTGAGCTGCCATCATTTACTTGTTTATCTATAGAACTTTAAAACTTACATTGCTCCTACAGTGACTTATTTATTATAAAAACATATACATGGGTGTGTATATTTTAATGCTAATCATCTGTATGTGTCCTCTATTATATAGAATCTTATTCATATATCAATTATTTATTTTAATATACTTTGATATTAGAAGAGGTAGAAGTTTCTACAGTTTACCAATGCAAATAATAGAACAAACTATCTTAACAGTATAAGATCACCAAACATTTATCATGTGTTTTGGCACTGACCAAAAAGTATTACTTGAACAGGTAGAGCTCATCAGTAAATGAAGAGAAAACTCTCAAATTTGGCTCACACATTTGTATTTCTTCATGAAGACCTAGCACAACACAGCCACACCAGGAGTACTCACACCACCACACAGACACCTTCATAAGAAACCTGTTTGTGTTTCTGTGTGATTCATACACACACAGGGATTAAACTGCCCCAAACTACTCTGAGAACTGTTTCATCCATGCACATAGCCTTTTAAAACTTTTTGGAGAGGACACTAACCTGCCATAGTCCACCATGCTACAGTCCCACTACAGAAGGTTAAACTGCTCAGGGGAGAAAATACTGATCATATATATTTTGTGACAGTTCCATTTTTGAAATGATCCATACTTTCCCTTTTTTGTTGCTCCTTATGCTAGACATTTTAATATTTTTTAAAAATTTTTTTCATAACTTTAAAAAAAAACTTTACAAAACCAGTATCTGAAGACTTCAAACACATAAATCTGGTAATTACATTTACAGTATCATAGGTAACATACAAATGACTACATGTCTAAAGAAAATAACCCAGTGTGATGTAGAAAGCATGTGTACTATGCACGCATTACAAGGAAGCAACAGTTGATTTGGTCTCTTTTAATTGCGCTAGAGCAGGGGGAGGCTATATACCACTAATCGTAAAGATGTCAGACCCGGTGCAGTTTGCAAAACAATCTTTCCCAAGTGCATGTGAGTATTTTGGATATATTTAGCCATAAATGCCTTATAATAAAAACACAGTTTATGTCCTTTATCCTAAGTAGTCAGGTATAAGGTCCTCATATAATTATGAAGTCACCAATATGATCGCTCCTTTCAATCTAAGACAGCAGCGTATTAAGCTATGTTGGTGGTGGTACCTGGTTATAAAACAGAGATGGGGAAAGCTACCTAAAAGTCAGAAACACAAAAACTGGGGAAAAGACAACAGAAAAAGAAACAGACAAGCTAAGTAAAAATGCACTCAAGTAGGCAAGCCTTGTGCTCTGTACCTGTGGAGACTCGTATGTGATGGTTTTGGTCTCAGTTTGGACAATGGGGACTTCCTTGGTGGAGATTTCTGTTCTCTGTGAGGCATCAGAAATTGTTACCATCTCTGTTTTTACCACTGGTGGCTAAAGCAGAAAAGGAAGGGGAAAATAAATTCTAGAGATAATGAAGTAGAAGTGCCTAAAGGAACCTTCAAAAATGATTGTAAGAAACATCCAAACACACTCATGCACATAAGGTTAAAGCAAATAATTTAAAACAAAGATACAAAAGAAAAATCTCCTTAAAATGTCATGCAGATATATGTATATGTACTCTATATATTTATGTATATGTATGTATATATATATATATATACATGTATATGTATACATATGAAACACAAGCTAACACAATGGTTCCCTAAACTACACTACCTTTCAAATAATGATCATGGCAAATCTACTGCACTGACGTTAATTACTTTCCAGAGTAGTGTGTGCACAAAACTAAAGAGGAAGGAGAATGAACTATGCTAAGTGACCTATCTCTAATTTCACTACAGCTTAAAGGACCACATGGTTTGTGTGAAGCTCATTGTTTTTAATTGGCATGCAAGCTAGATGGCCAAGATTTGCTCTTCTGCCTCAGAAGATGTCATTTTCAGAAAGGATACCTTCAAGCATGGCTGTTTTTAATTATAGTTGTCTAAAACCTGCAGTCTTTCTTCTGTATTACATTACAATATTTCATCTACAATTACTCATAGGTGTTGCATGAATGCTTTAAATGATTTAAAGCAAGGATAGAGAGGTTCAATGGTCAGTTAACATTGTATTCTGTGCACATGTACAATACAATTACAAAAACTCTACAGCACTTTCTGTAGAAAATTCCCAACAGATATATTTCAAAGAGGAACAACTTTACATTAAATGCAGAAAATAATATCCAAGTTCAAAGACTCTTGAAATGTGTTCTCTGAAGTAAAACGTTGAAAGGCAATATGGTGATAATTCACTACTTCCAGTCAAGGTCACTCTGAGATTTGTCTACCCCCTCAGAGAGAGCAAGTATGGACACATCCCTGCACTGCAGGCATTTCTGAGTTAAGAAACACTCACCAACCCTAACTCACTCCTAAATGAGGGACAATGTACCTAATTACCAAGACTTCATCTGAGGTGACTCCGGGAAGTTCTACTTCTTAAAAAGGAAAAGACTTATATCCAGTGTTGATAATCCACAAAACAAATCAAATCCAGAAGTGATGAAAAAAAAAAAAAAAAAAACAACCAGAACTGATGTAAAGACAGAATGAGAAGGAAGTGACTGAGCCTATGGCTATACCCAGAAGGAAGCAAAAGGCTCCTAATGATGCCAGCCCAACCCTGGTCACTGCCAGGTGCCACTCCCACAGCCTCATGCACTCACAGCCTACGGCCCGCTCCGAGAACCCTGGGTAGAGGAGTGAGAGAACAAGCCAGAAAGGCCAAATCCAAGCATGACGACAGGAGCGTGCACATCTGCAGCACCCACTGTTTGACCCTACAGATACATTTTTCTATGAAACCAATGAAAAAAGGCGTCAGTGTGAGGAAGCAGTGAAACTAAAGACAAAGCAACTGTAAGCACCCAAAACATGCACGGAAAAATTGAAATGGGAAGCGGGAAGGAAAAAATGATGTGCTGGTTGTAGGAAAGTTTACCCTACAGGTGATCCAGTTGCAGTAAAGAAGCCAGAAACCATGAACTGAGCTGGCAGAAAATCTACAAAGCAGTGCTTTCCCCCTTCTTCCAAGGAAAGAGAAAAACCAGATTCTTGCTGAAAAAGCTGCAGGAGTATCGGGAGGACAGGTGGAGGAGAAAGGCAGGTGTCCCCACCTGAGAAGAGACTCAACAGTTTAGCTCCCGCTCCGGACTCCCATTTACCTCTGAACAACAAATAATTTGTGGCAAAACATCAATGTCAACATGAGACACCTCTCCGTTAACTTTCTGTCGCTCTTCCTCGGTTTCTTCTCTCCCATCTTGCTGAACAGTGCTTTCGTTCACACTCTTCTCCCAAGATCCCTTGGGGCCAACTACATGGTCCTGGGCCTCTGTGTCTGCTGCGCCTACACCGGCCCCTGTGCATCTGTCCAGGCTGGCTTCGGGTACTGCCTCCTCCCTCTCCACTATCTGGGCAGCTTTGCTGGGCGCTTCCTCCGCCTGCTCGTCACACTCCTCCTCCTCCTCCTCCTCCTCCTCCCTGATGATGCCCTCGGTCACATGCTGCTGCTGGGGCTGGTACTCGCCCACATCTTCCTCCCCACTCTCACTGCTGCTGCTGCTGCTCTCAGAAGACAGGGAGGTGGAGTCTTTGGGTGCCACAGGCTCCACCTTACGCATCTCCCCAGGACCACTCCCAGGTGTTAGCTCTTTACCATTCACTTCTTCTGTGATTACTCTTTCATCTTTCCCAACCTCTGCCCGCTTCTTCTCCTCCACTATATTCAGAGTCTCATGTGAACTCTGTACGAAAAAAAGATGGAGGAGGGAAAACAAAAATACATGAATAAATAAAAACAATGAAAACCCAAATCAACGGATGGCAGGTTCATGTCATGGAGAAAACAAGGATGATTATGAAGGCTGACTGGAAGGGAAGCAGGCAAGCGTGAAGGGGATGGAAGGCGGTGGGCAATGGTGTGAACACAGAAAAGGGAGACCTTAACAGCATCCCTGGCTCCAGTGCAAGGCCCTTCTGACGCGGGAGCACGTGTCTGCGGAACAAAAAGCAACCGAGGACACAAAATCAATACAGTTTTACCTCAACACCACCAGACAGACATCCGACAGTGCAAAGACAGAACAGCAAGAATCAACAGCTACAAAAACCTCTGTACTAAGATCACACAGAGGACAATGGAGACAAATGCCAAAAAGCTAACAAAAAGAAAAACACCCAGCATGCTTACAAAGAAATAAAATGCTTTTATGGAGTTACAAGGAGTAACTATGGAGTTATAGCTGTAGCTCCACTTATGTAGTAGAAATTTTTATAAAAATATGTAGATCAAAGTTTACTGATTATCTTAAAAGATAAGTTGGAAAACTTTTAAAATTTATTCAACGAACAATTTTAGCTTTAGTCAGACTCTAGAGCTTAACCTGGAGCCCTGGTTTCTAAATAAATATAACAAGGAAATGACATCTGTTTTTCTTCTGTTTTAAAAGAAAAGCTTTGAGCTGGGTACAGTGGCACATGCCCGTAATCCCAGCTGCTTCAGAGACTGAGGAGGAAAAACTGGGCACTCAAGGCCAGGCTGAGCAACATAAAGAGACCCTATTGCTACCAAAAAAAAAATAAATAAATAAATAAAAATTTAAAAGGAGCTTTGATTGGCAAACTTACAGTTGGTGTCTGACAGTTATCAACACAAAAAAGTTCATTTCAGAGATATTTTTAACATTGCAATCTGTACTATAATCAGCAGAAGGGACATTATACACTATGGTAAAGGGTACCCCAGTATTTCCTCTTGAAACTCTAGCTGTTTCCCAAGTACTTTAAAAATCTCAAATGGAGCAAATTATTGGAGATGCTCATTTTTATCTCCTGAAGTAACAATTTCTTAATAGTAAATTAATGTGTTCTATTTGAGAAACACAGTAAGTAAATAAGAAGTATCTGTTCACTGAGTATTTCAGCTACATAAACTACTTTGCTATGGTATTATTAACTAGAGTAGAAATGCTTTTTTGGACATTTGTTTTTAAAGCTTGAAATTTTCTGTCACTCATAAAAAAGGTTATTTTACACTGCCACAACTAAGTACAGTGACTGACATTCAGGTGGCACGATGACCAGTAACCTAATTAGAAATAAGTCAGCGAGAGACAATTGGTCTACAGCGCTCACTCGATACTGTGTCTCCGCCCCTCTAGGTGCTATCCATGCTGACACCACCGGCACCCGAACTGTGCTGCACTGTCTTACAGCAGCAGGGCCATGCAAGGCTCACAGTGCTCACCGTGCACACTCCTGGGCAGCACCTATCAACACACACTCACACTCCTTCCCTCGGTGACATGCTGAGCTATTCTGAAATGCACACTGAGAGCACATGTGAGCTGCTCACAATTCCTACTCTGTAAACCCTGCGACCAACAGAACAGGAGAATCACTTCCCGCTCCATGCATAACCCGGAGGTTGCAGACATTAACTGAAAAACACAATCTATTTTGGTAAGCAGGTCAATACTTTATAAATGAAGATATCCAGTCATCAGAATTTTTCTAAAACACACATTTCATGATTATTAAAGGTCAGTGAGTTATCATTACTATTATTACCCACCTCGAATGACTTAATAGGTTCTGCCCAAGTTCAGGGAATCACTTGTCATTCAAAAACATTTGTTTCATCAGTATGGTGGGCATTTCAATTTTTCTACACAAGCAATTTTTAAAAATAAATCAGAAAAAAGAAAGTAAGTAGTAAAGGGCCAGGGAGATAGCTCAGTGCCTGGCAAGTGCAAGGTTCTGAGTTCAATCCCTGGTACTACAAAAATAAGTAAATAAAAAATAAAATAAATCAGAAACAGCCTAAAATTTGGGCTTTTAAACCCTGAACTGTGCAAAGCATTGAGGCTTCTCTCTGCTCAACAACTTGGGCTTTGTGCTGTAATGGTTTCAATGATTCTCTGAATCGGAGCAGGTTAGTTTGTTTACTAAAAAAAGCAAGGAGAAACATCCAATCTATTTCTTTTCCTCTTGTCCAAATTTAGTCATTGTTCCTTGAATGTTTCTCCCAGAAAGAGTTAATTTCACCAATGGAAGCACTAGAGGAAGGGTGTCTGAATATTCAAAAAGTGAAAATCACTCTCATGTGTGGCTTTCAGTAACAGCGGAAACAAAGTAAAATGCACCTCAGGCAAATGTGAGAAGAGCCAGGAGGAGGAAAGCTTTTCTCTAGAAGGTGCATTAGAGTTCACAACTGCGCCCTCTGCTGTCCAAGTGGCGACTGAAGGGAAGGTGGCCTTCATGCTATCAGAAAACCCCTTTCCACTAAACAAAATTGATGTTATCTCCTCTTCTAGGCTCTAGAAAGGTCAGAAAAGGAAGAGCAAAGAGTTAATACATCAGAAAGACACCAGTTACCTATTTAAAGAAAGGAAAGGTTACACAAGAAAGATAACAGAGCAACATAAAATGAAAAGAAAAGAATTTTGAAGATTTTGCAGCTGGCTTATGTGGACTCTTGCCTCAATGTCAACATTTCCACCCTGCCTGAAAATCTGATAACTGTAACCTCCAGAAACCAGCTAAACGTCTTGGTTTATTCCTGATATTTTAATCACAAATTAAGCACAACCTACCTGCCCATTAAACCCAAGTGCACATATTCTTACAGCTCCTTGGCCACTTCCTATACACAATGGCCTTTCAAGTGTCTTCTACACTTGAATTACTTATTTCTGAAGAGACATCTGTCTCTGGACTCAGACTTTCATATTTCTAGCCCTCAAACAATGGTTGTTCACTTGACTGATGGGACAAAAGAAAAGCAGGAGACTGTCCTCAAGAACTTGGAATACCACTAACGACTAGGATGTTCTCCCTCACATTGGAAAAATGCAAAAATAATTCTTAATAAAACTCACTCCAGCAATTTTAGAAGAAAAGATGCATGACTTCTACAAGATGCCCTTCCAGACAGTGAGCTAAGCAGAGTGAGAAAAGTAGGTAAGCATTATCAATATTCTGGAAAGAATATTCTGGACTGAGCTCAGTTACAATCTCCATTATTACACCATGCCAAGGAGTGGGGTGGAAAGGAAGCTTTCTCAGAAAGTGATCACTGCTGAGTTAAGTGCCATGCATTTACTTATTCAAAAACAGCATCGACAGCATCTTTAAATTATAGCCTAGGTAACCTCTATTAGATTCATGACAGAAAACATAAACTTAAGGCTCTCAGGATATTCACAATACATTAAAGGACACAAAAGGTGCATTTAATTACTAAAATACTAAAGACTTGGTATCCCACTTTCTGTCCTATTTTCAAAATCATCTTTAACTGATTCAAAGTATCTGGCCAGGTATGGTGGCACACACCTATGATCCCAGCACTTGGGAGGCTGAGAAGCCAGCCTGGGTTATACAGTGAGTTCAAGGCCAATCTGAACTACACAATGCGACTCTTTCAAAGACAAATAAATTCAATATATTTATTGTTTTAACAAAAAAGTTACTGCTTTTTATTTTATTTTTTTTAATTTTTATTTATTTAATTTATTTATTTGTGTGTGTGGCCAGCTCAGCCCACCAGGGGGTGGGGCTGGCTGGCATGTGGTGCTGGGGGATTGAACCGCGGTCCCTATGCTTTGCTAAGCTTGTTCTAAGTAGGTGCTTTCTATAAATTATGATGGGAATTTGAAACTTTTGGTCAAATTATATATTCACATAATTTTAAATTGTGTACTTCAATAAGGATTATAATTCAAGGATAAAAAAGAAATCCTACAAAACTATTAGCAAAGGAAGATGCAAAAATTTTGCAAAGATACAAAGAGAAACTAAAAGATATTCTGTTCAAGTCAACCCCAGCAGCCTCAAATGTTCAAGTCTTCCAATTAATAGTAGTGGCATGTTATGTGAAGCAAACATAATAATGTAATATACATACTTAATTATATTACAGGTGGTCAATAAATGTTTCTTGGTTAAATGGATGACTCTAGTTAGAGACCAATCCATATATATGTCAAGTTTGTATGTATTTTTCTACATGTGTTAAAGAGTAAAAGAACAGGAAAAAAAAAAAAAAAAGCAGTAACTTCAAGCGCAGAAAAGCTATCCAGGAACGTTTTTCTAACTTAAGTATCAGGTAAATATCACCATTATGTATTCAGATCTAAACTTCCCCCTCACAGTTTCATGGGTTGGGGGTGGGGGACTCTCCACAGATGACTGGATCACAAGGGCTTCAACTTCATCAGAAGCCTGATTTACCGATGAGATCATAACTTGCCAGCACTCCTAGGAGGACCTGGAAACTTAGGAGGTAGGCTTAGTTAAAGGCTATGGATCTGGGATGTACCTGGCCCCTACACCCCAGTCCCTTCCTCCTCTCCTCCTTCCTTGCCCTCTGCACTTCCTGGTGCCACACCCTCTGTCATGATGTTCCACCTTGCCTTACCATCGCTGCAAGGGAACCAGCTGACTATGGACTGAGATCTCTGGAACAGTGAACCCAAAGAAATCTTTCCTCATTTAAATATTAGTCAAAGCAATAAAAAGTTGACTAATGAAGTTACTCTATTATAACTTCTATAAGACATTTTATACTGCACAATCCTAAAACATGAGATTCATAAAAAATTATAATTTTGAACACCTTCACTGAAAATCTAGTTTCTAACTGCAAAGAGTCCAAAGGACATCACTTTAAATTTACTTATGTCACTTAATTAGTTTCTGGAAGACAAATTTATAAAAATAATATTTCTAAACATGGGATATTAAAATCCTCACTACACTCAGTCTTATTGGCTATGGATTTCAAACTAACCTTTAATGCATATAAGTCTACCATCGGCTTAGGCTTTATGAAATCAATAAGCCCTGTGAAACCATGAATTAAACAAACATATATTCCTTTACAGTGCAACTGTTAGGTATCTAGCAATACGAAAGCTGAGAAATACACTCCTTGTCATCATGAAAGTATCATCTCAAAGGCCATCTCCTCCTGATCATAATGGTAAGGCAGCCTTCTAACATAACAGTCTACATCACTTTCTGAGCATTTACGTCTCAATACCTAAATTTTTCTTATTACTAATTGCTACTATCTCCTCCACCAAACTCTAAGCTTCCAGCCTGATCAGCTGCCTCAACAAAATCAGTAAAAGCAAAAGTATGAGAATGTAAAAGCAAAAGAAAGCTAACTCTCACTAATGCTAGCATTTCATATATACAGGAGTACAGATAGATATGAGAAGCTATTATGGTGCATAAAAATTCTTTTTTTTTCTACTAGGAATCTTAAAATTGCAAATTCAAAAATGTTTCCATGTGATTAAGCTAGTAACCCCTCATGTGTAATTTATTACTTTAGTACTGCAGTGTGTATAAGTGTTGCAGGGTGCATTTTCACATGAAATTATTGTTTCCCAGCTGTTAGCCACACACATCAAATGAGGACCATTTATTTCTAAGCTGCTTCATACATTTCAAAATGTAAATTTTCAGGCAGCATTTTTGTGCTGTATGGTGTTTCTACCCAATAATTCTATGCTTCTATACATGGGGACTTGACTTTTCAAACACTCAAAAAATTATTTCCAAAAAATTCACATTGACAGATAAGAAAAAATGAATATAAATGGTTTTGGACAGAAATAAATGGAAAAGAGAAAGAGCAAGAGTAGATCCAAGGATGCAAGGTGAACACCTTGTCTGCCTCCTGGGCTTTTTCTTCAACTGTCTGTGTGGTTGTCACCAGGTACTTCTCCTTCATGGATAAAATATCCTTGAAAAGATGGTCTCCTTTTCTCTATTATTTCAAACAATAGACACAATCAACAAACAAGACACATACATTACACCTACAGCAACACACACATAAAACAACTGGAGCACCAACCAGATGAAGAGGCACATGATGGCCAAAATCTTACATATCATCAATATCCCCAGAAACACTTTAGAGTAGATTGCTGACATTAATGTCATCTTCAGAAACTCTGAGAATAAGAATTTAAATGGTATCCAACTTCACAAGATCCCAATACCCATGGTGGTTAAAGTCTCAATATTTTCAGAAGTTTTGTTTTTCAGTTTGGCAATTATTTTTGCTCATCTGTTCTTAAAGCACTATTTTCCTTTCAGTGTCACAAAAGAAACCCACAGCAAGTAACAGCTTTGCTTTTTTAAAAGGTGAAATAAAAACAGCTTGAGAACATCTAGGTTAAAAGCATTCAATCTGGCAATATCCAAGCCACACTGGACATTGCCCAAGAGAAAGATCAAGTGGTAGTGTGACATTTTTTGATTGTTTACACTGCAGGCTACACACAGTACGATCACTGTCCCTGAAGAAGGGTGACCCCTCAGCGATTCTTGGTCAGTCATGGGAGAGAGGTGGGAATGGCAGAGAACAGCAGACACAGATGGAAATGGACAGAGAAATATTTTGAGAATACATCCTGAAGACAATACTTATATATTACAGTGGGAAGAGATAAACTATGGAAAGAAAAAAGATTTAGGAGAGACATTGTAGTTGAAAACATTTTAAAAACATTCTCTATACCATTACTAGAAATTTTGATTATTAAGTTTCATTATATACAACATTGTATAAGTATGCAATAGGGTTTCACAGCCTCTACATGTAAAGTTTTAACTCACTAATCTCAGAATAATGACCTTGAATCATTCTAACATATGATGTACATCCCTCTAATTACATTTTATTTACTAAATAAATGTCCTTACAGTATTTTAGCAGTCACTAAGAAGTTTATTAAATAAATTACATAAATTTCTGTCTTATGAGTAAATTCATTAATTCATAAATGACCAAAGCAAAATAGTGAAATTATTCTAAAAATATTTCAAAAATATGTTGAAACTCATACAATTTACCTAAGAACTAGGTCAGTAAATATTACACTGTTAATATTTAGTATTTTAAAAGTTGTTAGCAATTACAAAAAGAAATGGGAATACTTTCCAACTTCTGAGCATCAACATATAAGATTAACAACCTGAGTTTTACTGAACAAATGGAGTGAGACACATGACCAACAAATAGCTAGTGACATACCCCTTGAGTCTGTAGGGACAGAGGTGTGATACGTCGTTTTTCCCATTCGTTAGGGCGCGGCTCAGGTGTGGATTCCATAAAATTGCGCTTGAGTTCACTAATGCTAGCCTGATGTTTCAGTATGTCCTCCTGGGCTTTATCCAGGTCCTAGCAATATGTAATGTAAGAGGAAAAAAATCCAAAAGGAAAAAACCCAGTAGGACAAAAAATAAAAATAAAAATAACACAAAGCAAACTTGTGATTAAAAAAACATACTAAAGCAAGAAAAATGCCAAGTCTCAAAAGCCATATTTTTGCCTTTACTGAAAATAAAGTCAATGTGTATTTTTTATAATTTGTATTTTAAAGGGTTTTAATGTCTGCATAGACTTATCAAAAGAATAATAATTTACATTATTAAAAGGAAGCCATGAAACACACTGTCAAAAAATAGCTACTAATCCTCTTAAAGATGAATTGCAGCCTGATTTTGCTCCTACAATGTTGACTTTCTCCTTAGGCTACTACTAAAACTGTATTCGATGAACACAGTAAATCAGAAACAGACACAAACGTGGAAGCACACTGGCCTAGGAGAAGCCAGTCCAGGACTACCCCTACAAAACGAAAATTCAAAGACTAACTTTTGTCAGGAAATTTTAGTTGTAGCTTTTTAATCCTTAAAATAAAAATAATAATAATAATAATAATAATAATAATAACTGCTTCCTGAGGCTGCTTCTCCTTGGTCTAACTATAAAATGAGTAACATACTGGTTTCATGTAGCACCAAGCACCAAAATGGGGCTCCGCTACTGCACACATAAAATACTCCTTAAACAAAGATGTGAGGAAACTACACTACCAGGACAGTTTTCCTTGAAGTACAACCTGACTAATGGTATTAAGATTTTTTTCAGCCTGGCTCTGATAAATGTCATTTATGCGGTAATTAATGATTGGGAAAGTGTTTCAGATGAATTTTAAATGTTTCTAATGTTTCAAAAATCAAAGGGCACCTGTATATTACAGCTTTTGTCCCACTCCCAAAGGAACAGGTCATGCATTTGATAAAATTAGATAACTCATATTCATGCACAAGCATAGTAGCTCATTTGTGAGCTTCTATAGCCATTTGCAAAAACTCATAAAAATCTATTACTCTTTGCATGGCATGGGAAAATGACTGTGGCTTGAGATCAGGCACATTTCTTGCATTTATTCAAAGCAATGTTACTCATTACACCATACAGCATTTTAGTAAGTTAAGCAAATACATTTTCAACAGTTATCAAAGCTGCCAAAAGCAACCAGATTAGTGAGGTTATTGAGAGCTGCAGTTCTCCAGTAAACACACTGCCACATACTACCTATCCTAGAGGGGAAGGAAAAATTGTTCCCATGTGACACGGCTGACTAGGTATTCTATTGCTTTCTCTCTTCTCTCTCTCCTCTCTCTCTCCCTGTCCCCTCCCATCTCTCTCGTTCTCTTTCTAATCAAAATAATTCCATTAATTAACATACGTATGCACAAACAGTATTTTAAGTGGACCACACTCCTAGTTACACAGAATTTAGGGATGGAGTAAATGGGCATAGATCAAGAAACAAATATCATATAAACAAAATCTGTTGTACTTCCTACAAATCAAAGGTGGGATTGTGCTACTTCAGATTCTATGTCTTTGAAATGCCTCATTAGGAAAATAGGTTTTACTCATAGAACAACTTTAGGACTAAAGGATAAGCTTCATTCGCTTGAATACAGAAAGCCTTTTCCAGTTGTCACTGAGAACACAGTGGCTCCACTCCTAGCTACGCCCCTTGACATGAGCCAAGCAGGCCTGGTAACGTGCATGCCCAGTTCCATCTCCCCATGCATTTCATGCACTGTGCCTGGAAAGCTGCCAGCGAGCCTGTGCGTGACCTCCCATCCACAGCAGCCTGGCAGCCATTAGGACAGAGTGGTTTTCTTAGATTATACAAACCTCCAACATTAAATTGCTATGTCTGACATAAATATTATCCCCTTCTACTCTCAAGGAATTTTTCTGTGAAATTAAATCACACAGAGAGAGAAAAAGGCAAACAAACGTAAGTGTATCAATCAGCAAGCACCAAGGATGATCCAGAGTTGACAGTCTTAAGACTTTAAAATAAAAGAGGATAAAAATCTTAAGAATTTAAAGGAACAACAAATAAATCTCACAAATAAACCCTGAAGTACATTCCACTACCACCCCTCAACAATAATGGCAGGCAGCAGCCACCAGATATTTAATTTTAAGGGGAAAACAGCCCCTTCTTCCAACCATGGTTCCTCTTCCGTCTTCATTTGAAAAGTAACATAGCATTTGCCAGAAGGAAGGGCTGCATTAACTTCAACCCTACCCTCAGGAGAGAAGCTGTTTCTGAACTCAAATGATGTCACAGCATTACCAACCTTTGTCGTCTGGCCCTCAGAAGATGCAGATTATTAAGCCACTTTGGTCTTTCTTCACCTACAGTGCTGTACACGTGATGGAAATGATCCTTGCAAGGTGGAATGGAGAATGGAACCTTCACTCTTTCTCAGTCCCTAGACTGTGCTTTGCTTTGATTTTTTTTGATCCAAGAATGAAAATATGAGAGTGCAAATATGGCATACTTAATCTGTTCTATTTTAAAATATATAAACCAACTAGTGATAGGGCAGTGTATACTGATTTAAAATTTTTCTTTAGCTTTGTGTTGGTTATAGATTTTACATCATCGTACCTTACTCCATCATTAATTTTTAAATATGGATTTCTTGGGAGAAAAATTGGTTACTTTCATATTAAAATTATATTTGAAATACATTCCTATTCCTTCATGTAATTTTTAAACATGAATAGTTTTTCACAATTGGACTTTTCTCTATATCTAATGGCCCAGAAACATCAATCTAAAGGGTAAATATTAAGTGAATTTTGACACTGGGAAAAGAAAAATATTGATTCTGATAACAAAGAAAACCAGCCATTACAGGCTAATTGATATCATATATTCTTTTCTTTCTTTGCTAGGGTCAGACCTGACAGTTTCAAAATGCTTACCTTCATTTCTGGTAATCAAAGCAGTTTTGAGAGATAAGCAGGAAGCTCAAAAAGTTTATCACAAGTGGAAAGAAGTAAGACATTAATCTTTTAAGAATCATCTTTCAATAATTAGGTCAACACTTAATTCTCTAAAATGTTGAACTGTGGTTTTTCCTACAATGTATACTCACTGCATTTCTTTACATTAGTTTTAGGTTTACTCTGAATTTTGTGATTTATTTATGCACTGACAGTAACCATAAGCTATGGTACACTGAAGTCACCAGACCACACTTAGCAAAATAATTTAAAAACACATTTCACATGTTTACACTGACTTAGCTGTGCAAAAGTGATATACTTCTTTAAAAAGTTGCTTATGCAGCGATAAAAAGCCCTTACACCAGACACCCAATTTTCAATAAAAATAAGGCTCAATGTGAAAGTACTTCTAAGCCTTCAGAAAGTCTTGTTTCATTGTTCCCACACATTTGTTAAAGATAACAGGATAGCATCTTCCGTATAAAATACCTGACTGTGATTCTTTTATATAATTGCATGATTTAGGATTAGGAGGAGCACTAGCTAAAATTTATCTATCTGGTCCTCAAATCCTACAGTGATAGGAAGCAAGGAGTTTCTGAGATTAGATTTACAAAGACTCACATAGATACAACCTCACAAATGCAAGACTGAATGTGTACTGTGACCAGCAGAAATAACACTAAGAAGTTCTAAAGTACATCTATCACCACTATGTGCACTGCACTCTAAGTTCTGCTTCAAACATAAAAGTTCGCATCCTATAGGAACTGCATTAACATATGTCTAAAAATAGTCAACACAGATTTAAGGAAAACACAGGTTTCCTCTCTCCCACTCCTTCTGTTAAAAATCTAACATGATCCAGGTATTTTTAAAAGAACCTTACCATTTTGCTCTGCATTTAGAATGAATGGATCTGGTCAAAGACATCAATGCAGGAATGCTACCTTTATCTGTCATGCACTAGCACACTGTGCATAAAAATGTACAGACGCTACTATTTTGAGGGAATCAGTGAAGTTTATGCACATGTTTACACTCTATATTAGAAAGGGTACAAGATAAAGTGTAGTCTGGTTGACTTCACAAAAAATGAGCTTATGGAGGAATCGCAACAACTGCTTCCTCTTCCTCTGTTTTGTCATTCAAGTCACAGTCATAAGGAATAGTAAAGGAGGTGGCTTTAGCTTCCAGATAACAGAGGGCTAGAGCCAGAGGAAGTGAAAAGGTGAGAGAAAAAGGAACGGACTGAGAAGCAGAGAGAAGTAGGCCAAAGATGAGGATGAGGGAAGGAAGGAATGACCGGGAGGTGATAGGGACATAGTGCTGAATGTCAGGTGGAAGGAAGGAGACCCAGAGCTTGGGGAGGCTGGGGAAAACAAGATACCCATCTTCATCCAGAAGACAGCGGAAGCCAGATGGGAAACATTTGTGGAAGCCAAAAGAAAAGTAAGTAAACTCCGAGGCCTCCTGGTCAGCTGCACTAAGAGTCTGCTCATGAATAGGGGAAGGACAGTCAGGCTGAGCAGGGACTATGACAGGACCGGAGACAAAATCCAGCATGGCCCTCTCCAGGTCCCTCTGCTCTGAAGTTTCACCTGCAGAAAGGTGCTCTAAGCTGTCTAGGGTGAGCTGCTCAGCCTCCCCAAAAGGATCTTCCTCTGAAATGTCTGAAAGCAAGTCCACTTCAGGGACTGGCAGGAGGTGTGGAGAAAATGGTGAAGTACAGTAGAGGAGAGGGGATGGTGAGCACGTGCAAACAGCCTATTTTCAAGAACAAACCCATGGTTGAATGTGAGTTATGCGACACACATGTTTCAAAGAAAAAAGGAATGCAAGGAAAAAAGGAGGAAAGAAGAAACAGGCAATTAGTGCAAACCATTCTTTCAGGTAGGTTTCACATTAACAGTGCAGCTAGAAGGTGAATCTTATAATCCTTAGAGAGGAAAATGGAGCTACTTTTATCACCTAAAACTTACAGATACCAACTGACATTTTCAAACTGGCTCAACATGAATCCTAGGAAATGCAATTGGCATTATTCACTCTAAAAGCCTTATGCAGATAAACATTCAAAGCATAAGCAAAAACCCAGCATAACCAGTCTTTTCCTAAAGACAAGTAAAATTTCTGTTTGGATTCTAAGACAAGAACATTTTCTAGTTCTAGTAAAATGAGAAAAAATTGAAAACACAACTGTATAGATCAAATAGGAAAAATGGAACAGAATTACTCCAACACACTGTTGTTTCAAATGTAAATAATTACTCTCCTGGCTACCTCTTTAGAAAATTATTTTTAATAAACAATTTTTCAGTAGTTGAAGAATATTTTCTTGGACACAATTTCTGTTTGTTCTGCAGTACTGGTACATTGTTAGAAACTAAAGCCAGGGCCTTTTGTGCTAAGCCAAGCTTCTGGCAGTGGGGCTGGTTCTCACCAAGTCCCTAAACTGCCCCAGATCAGCTTAAGTTTATAATCCTCCTACCTTAGCCTCCCAGAGTACTGGGATTACAGGCACATTCCACCATACCTGGCAACGTAATGTTCAACATGACAGTCACAACTGTTAAATAGAAAATAAAATGATTTCATGCCAATTGTTATTGTGCAATGGTGTAAGAGAGGACCCACAGGTCCCTGAGACCTCTACCATAGGTATATATGGCTTTAATTGCAGGGAATGCTAAGGTACTGAAGGCACTGGCATTACATTATTTAGCAGGTCCTTTATGGATTCACTTTGCATGCCTTTAAAATTTTCAAAGTTAAAATTATCAGGGTAATTTCATGGTTCCGTTTAGTGTGTGCGTGCACACATGCTTGCACCTATTTCCAATGTTGCTTTGCACAGATATGGCAAAGAGATCGAGGTACAAAAAGGTTCTTCGAATCAGCACTGCAAAGACCTTACTACTCCAGGTAGCATAGGTGACAAATTTGAGAACACAATATAAGTTACTTCTCCATTCACCAGGGGAAATGAACAAAATAGGGTCATAAAATGCATTAACTTCTCACTAACAAAACAATTACTCTTTGTGTTAAAATTTCTTATCAGTCACAGGTATTAATGGAAAATAAAATTGTTCCTAAAGATCATCTCTGTATATGTAAAAAAATTCAATTTAACATAATTTAAATAAGCTTTAAAATTTACTTGTAACAAACCAAACATAAATTCCCAATCACCATACTTCTATAATTTGTTGATTTAACTGATAATCATAAAGACTGAAAATGAATTACTTACTTGTAGTAATGTAATTTATGTTGAACTATTTTGCTCTGAATAACAACTAAAAGAAGGTTAGAAACTCAAGAGTCTACCATATTTGAAAACGGGAAATTACACCAACACAGATTACATAATGATATATTATAAATACTTCATTTCTGAAAGAAAAGACTGCCACAGCAAGCTTCTCATTTAAGGACAATTTTAAAATCGTGTCATACTGATTTGCCATACCTTTCCTTCAGAGAGCTGATAATGTGGGGCTCTGGCTGGGCTCCGGACATCCTGCAGCACGGCAGCACCCACAACACCTGGGCCATATGCCAAGGCTGCCCCTGCAACACCAGGAAAATCCTTTGCAGGAATTTGGTCCCCCACACCAATTGGAGCTGGTGAAGAATAATTTCCAATTACTTCAGGACATGTAAATGGTTAAAGCTTTACATGCTGTTTTTCTCAAACATATAAACAGTAACATGTAAAATAACAGGAACAAGAACAATGCTTAAACTCTGAAAAGATCAACACAGAAAACAAACTCAGTTTTAAACTTTCACTGAACTCTAATAGTATTCTGAATTTCAACCTAGTGAACTACATTTATTAGGGTCTCAACTGAGATTTTTGAAGTATATATTGTGATTATGGAATTGGTCGGTAGGAGGAGCTCTAAGACTAGCTAAATAAAACAGGGCAAAATGTCAAAATTACAGTTTCATCTGCACCTTAGGCCCCTGGGATCTCTTTGATCTTGCCTGACTTTACTTCTGAACCTACCTACTGCAACAAATAATTATTCAATTATTAAATGGAGTTGCTTCAATAACATGCAAGAAATCATGTACAAAGGAACTTCTAATTTGCTGTTTAGGCAGACTCAGGGGTCAGAGGTTCGATCCCCCACCTGCCGTGTGGTTTCTGCTCCTGGGTTGCACTGAGACAGCAACTGAGATTGGGCATGATGGTGCACACATGTAATCCCAGTGCTTGGGAGCTGACAACAGGAGAATCACTACAAATCTGATCTGTGTAGTGAGACCCTATAGACCTGTAGACCCTGCATTAAATTAAAAAAAAAAAAGTACTTTTAATTTGAACACCGAGAGACAAGACCAGACTTTAAGGATTTTCCTTATTTATGTCTAATATTTCCATTTTCTCCATTACTACTGCACATTTCGACCTGTCCTACAGTAAGACACAGCACACCTGGCTCCCAAGTGCCTCCATCAGCTCTCCACAGAGAGGCAGAAACATGAACTGTGTGGAAGGTCTGGTCCTGCAGCAGAGCAGCACAGGACAACTTCAAACCTCAACTAGACAAAGTGGTAGCAGGTAACAAAAGCTACAGCTCTTCCCCTGGAGGTCCCTTCACTGACATGTGGTTTGTTCTGCTCCATGCCATGAGCAAAGCCCAAGAAACACAAAAGCTCTGGGGCTACAAGCTGCAGGAGCCAAGTGCTGTCATCTATACATCATCTGAACTTGGAGGGAACCAAGTAACTTTAATCTGTGTATCACAAAAGACCTCTCAATCCACAGCCCTCACCAGGCCTGTCCAAAATTTGCTTCTTCCTCAGTCCTGCCTTCGTCATCAAATGCTATGCACACACTTGCACTATCTGTGTAAGCCAGGAGCCCCTCTTCCAGGACTCCCCTCCCTCCCAGCAGGGACATTAGGGACCTCAGAGACAGTGTAACCAGTCCGAGGTCACTTCTGTCCACCTCTACTCCTACTACTTCACCTTTTAAGATTTTCCCAGCCTATAAGTAGCTGTATTTTTCAAAGTTCACAGTTATCATTAAACAGTAAAATAAACCTATATCTTATATATGCTTATTTTCCAGATTTTTAAAAACTTCTGACAAGATTCTTCTAATTTTCCTTTATATAGCTATGCATAACTCTTTAACTTAGGGTTAGGGCTTCTAAGTATCTATTACAGTTAGGATCCACTGCAAACTTGAGAAAAATCTAACTTACAAATGATTTTGAATGTAATCATATCAAAATAAGAAATGAGTATCTAAAAATACAAAATGAAGTTAACAAAATGTTGACTGTACATACTTTTGAACATGTTTGCAGTTTTCTTTTTCTATATTGGAGCCAATGCATTTCCCTAACTCTTAAACATTCTTGTAAAAAAAAATCCTGAGAAGCTGATAGGTGAGACAGAGCTGAGGCCTGGTGCCAATAGACAATTACCACCATGAGTCTGCCTGAGCTGGACCTGCTAACTGTCTCAATCCTGTCCAGTTGTTCTTTTACCTCAAATGAATTTTTAACATGAAAACAGCCTGCACCATGCACCCTGCCATGGTTTCCTACAGCACAGAAAACAAAAATCACTCTTCACAATGACCTGCAAAGCCCTGCAAGGTGCAACCACAGCTGACTTCTCTGTCACAGAGTCTTGATCAGGCCACCTTCTTGTTGTCTCTCAGATCTATGGAGCGCTGCTTCACCTTTAACCCTATTGCTGCTGCCACCTGGAAGGGTTTGCCATCTGCTCTGACGGCCACCTCTGTCTTGCCCTTCAGGCCTCACCTGCACTGGTTCTTCCTGAAACAGGTACATTCCCTGATGTCCGCACCCAAGTGGTTTCCCTGCGTGTTATACTTTTCCCTTTCAGAAACGCTGCTGCCTTCCTTACCACCAAAAGCACCTTGGCTATTCTCTTAAATGACTGATTTGTCTCCTTTTAGGTGCAATTTTCTAATCTCAGGAGTCTCAGAGTTTACAAATAACTTATATACTAGACAGATTTTTATTTTAATATGTGGTCTTTAAAAGTCAAATTGATTTGTACTTGCCCCATCATCACTAGAGGATTTAATTTTTCAAACTGTAAAGTGAGGATTATTTATATAATCATTCTAGACTAAGTTTAAAAAGTAAACAAAAAGGCAGTTATCTACAATAAGAAAATGGGTATGTTGACAAAAGAACAATGGAAGGGCCCGGGGAGATGGCTCAGTAGGATAAGCGCTTGACTGGCAAACGCAAGGATCTGAGTTCAATCCCCGGTTCCGCCAAAAAAAAAGAAAGAAAGAAAAGAAAAGAAAAAGAAAAACAATGGAGAGGGGCCCAGGAGATAGCTTTTGGTATAAGCGCCTGCCTCGCAAGTGCAAGGTCCCAAGCTCAATCCCTGGTACCACAAAAAGGAACAATAGAGAAATAAAGCTCAATACCAAATTAAGTACCAGCTCTGCTCTGAGGGTGGGAGGCAGAAGAACATAAGGGCCAAAGTGATCACTGACTGTCTGGTCATATACTGGCATGAGTAGCCTCCTATTTTTCACAGTAACACAATGATCCTTTTGATGACTTGCCCATCTGATGAATTACAGTGTCCAAAGCACAAAGAGAGAAATAATGGATCACTGTGCCATGCTTCTTGCTGTTCCTTGTAAAAATCATTGTTTTCTGATACAAAGTCCTACAAGCCACCCTCTACAGTAACTACCCAAGCAAGATGGTGGGCTTCCCCACACATGGTTTATATACCTCAAAGAAAGTGTACTGTTTTATTGCTGTTCTTCAACTCTAAAACTTGCAGTGTAAGAGTTATAGAGCCTCATCGTAAAACAAAGGCTGAAAACAGTGCTCTACTAAAGAACACTGATCTCTCTCAGGGCATTAGAAAACAGTGATGCACTCATCTGCTTGACACTGTATAAACTCTCTGTGGCAAGGCCTGAGAAGCATTTACACGGGTCGGCACATTCCTGGGACTTCCCTGGAAGAGTGCTCAGCTGTTGGTAAGCTGTAACACACTAAGAGTTCACTGAATTTACATTGCTGCGTCGCGAAATGTGCGCATTCACTGGAGGCAATCTGGGTGCCCTTGCATATTTTTTTAAGTGGGCTCATAAAATCATATGGGACATTCTCTAGAATCCAGATTTACAAAATATATACCACAGTACCCAATGACAAATCCCAGGACATATCTGCACCTATTTCTGAATCTCTTCCTGTGAAAAGTAAATTGAGACCAACAGGCTTTCATTCTTTACTAATGAAAGTATATTTCTGTTAGTATATGTCTACTCTATTTTACTTATTTAATGTACAAGTTCATATTTCTGAAAGTATCAACTAATAGTCAAAAATGTTATTTGTTGAAAACATCAGTAAAATAAAAAATTTCAAACTCATTATTACTATCTAACATAATAAAAATGTTGGGAAATTATTTCTTCTATGAAAAAAAAATAAAACAAAACAAACACACTGACCAGTACTTTCTACTAACCCTGTGGAGGCCACGGTAAGGCATTACCCTTTAACAAAAAGTACAAAGAATCTGTTTCTAACTCCCAAATCAGCTGGTGATTATAATGTATGAGCACAGAGAAATCTGAGGCCTTCATAAAGCATTTTAAAGGAAATGCAACCTATTTTGTTTACAGGGAATTTACTATTAATTCTCAATCAATATAGTACAAGACAGACATATGAAGAAAAGCAACATTATTTTATTTCCATGTTAGTCTGTATAAAATTACAGATATGTGTGGAAGGCCCTTCCTGCAAAATCATGAAAGATACAGATGACAAACCTACTGCCAACATCATCTTATTTAAGAAAAAATTAAATCAATTGGTCTGTATCACATCAAACTAAAAAGCTTCTACATAATCAAGAAAACTGCTCACAGTGTAAAGAAACAATCTACAGAATGGGGGGAAAAAATCTACTTCCTTTTTTTTTTTTTTTTTTGGTGAAACCGGGGATTGAACTCAGGCCCTTATGCTTGCCAGGGAAGTGCTTATTCCACTGAGCCATCTCCCAGGCCCCTCTACTTCTTAAATCATATCTATAATATATAAGGAATTTTTAAAAATGAGAACGCCCAAATTTAAAGGGCCAGTTTAAAAATGAGCATCAGAAATGAATGACTGATTTTCAGATGAAGAAATACAAATAGCAAACACATTTTTAAAAGTTCAACATTGTTGGCCATTTGAGAAATGCAAATTAAAACAACACTGAAATTTCATCTCACCCCAGAAAGAATGGCTACCATCAAGAGATCAACCAATAACAAATGCTAGTGAAGTTATAGGGGAAACTGAACCCTTGCCTTCACTGTTGGCAGAACTGTTAACTCATACAGTCACTACAGAAATCAGTATGGAGAGTCCTCAAAAAACTGAAACTAGAAATTCCCTTTGGCTAAGATATTCCCTTTCTAGATACCTTCCCAAATGTGTTAAAGACATCACACCACAATGATTGATGCATATCCATGCTTATAAGCACACGATTCATAACAGCTAAATCTTGGGATATAGGCCTATATGCCCATCAACAGTTAAATGAATCAGCAACAGAAGAAAATGTACTATTTACCTACAATGGACCACTAATCTATCATAAAGGATAAACTTGGACCACTTGCAGGAAAATGTATCTTGAGATTATAATGTTAAATGAAATAACTCACTCAAGCTTAAATACTGCATGGTTTCACTTACATGAAAAACTTAATACAATGTTACCTCACTCAGTTCATGAACACTTTTGTTTGCAAACAACCTGGTTCACAAACAGAAGCGTTTGACAAAATTTTGCTTTGGTTTGCAAATTCTACATTTAGTGACAAATACGACCACAGTCATCTTACACAAATACAAACACAGCTATCTTGTCCAGAATCAGAAAAAGCATGGAATCCCAACACTTGGGAGACTGAGGCAGGAGGATCACTGTGAGTTTGCGAACAGTCTGGGATACAAAGTGAGCTCAAGGCCAGCCTGAAGTGCATAGTGAGACCCAGTCTCAAAAAGACCAAAAAAAAAAAAAAATCATAAAACAAATTAAGTTGATGAATTTAGGTACAATAAATTATGAAATAAAAGATAATAAGAAAAATGAGAAAAACCAGTTTGTAATACAGCATGGATGATGTCTCTAACTAAAAAAGTGTACCTTGACTTAATATAATTGTCTTACATGTTTTATATGTTCTCTGGCCTAGTAGTCTAGTTTTCATCTGTATACATGATAATTAATTTCATAAAGTATTAAAAGATAAATAAATCTGATGCTAGAAAAGTAAAAGGCTGGTGGTGAGAAGGGGGGGAAAAAAGAGAATTGAAATATATGTACATGTACTAATTCCTTAGTGAATATAAACATTATGTACTACAAACACGTATAATTTTTTTCTTTGCAGAACCAGGGATTGAACTCAGGCCCTTGCACTTGTCAGGGAAGCCCTTATTCCACTGAGCCATCTCCCCAGCCCCAAACATGTATAATATTAATAAAAGTAAAAAAGTTAAATTAAGAAATAAAATTCTATAAAATACACAAAAAAATAAAGGAATGGGACCTTAAAAATATTAAAAGAATTCATGCTAAAATCAGGAACAAGAAGAGTATTCCAATAATGAACCCACTGAAAAGCAGGAAAAAAAATTCCATTCATAATACTTTAAAAAATTAAATACTTAAAAATTAACCTAATTAATTAATTTAGGAAAAAGACCTCTACAACAAAAACTATAATATATTGAAAAAAGACACTGAAGAGGATACTAGAGAATGAAGACATCCCTGTTGCTGGATAGGCAGAACCAATATTATCAAAATGACCATATTAACAAAAATGATATGAAGAGTTAATGCAATTCCAACTGAAATACCATAAGCCATCTTCACAAAACTAGAAAAAAAAACATTTAAATTTATATAAAACTGCAAGAGACCCAGAATTCAAAAAGCAATCCTGAAAAAAAGGAGCAAAATCAGAGGCATCGCACATTCTAGACTTTGCAAAGGAACAGTAATAAAAACAACCTGGTCCTGGCACAAAAGCAGACAAGCTTACCAGTGGACTAGAACTAAGGATGCAGACACAACCATGTACTTTCAACATTCTGTGTCCTGACAAAAGGGTCTTTAATAAAGGCCCTTTGCATCAAATTCATCTTTAACAAAGTGGTGGAGAAACTGGTTTTCAACATGCAGAATCTCTCACCCTGCTCAAATTAAATCAAAATGGATCAAATACCTAAATATAGAAACACAAATGATGAGTCTGTTGGAATATAAAATAGTTAAAACTCTTGGAGTTTGTGCATAGGCAAAATACCCTGAATTGAACCCCAACTGCATGAGAAATGGCTCCAAGAATCAACAAATAGGATTATGTAAAAATTTTAAAAGGATACTGCAAAGCAAAGGAAATAATCGACAAAGTGAAGAAACCTACAAAATGGGGGGAAATGTTTTTGCAGCCACACTTTGGACAGAAGATCAACATCTACAATATACAAAGAATTCAGGGCCAGCCTGATAGCTCAGCAGACTAAAGTGCCTGCTTAGGCAGAGCACAGCGGCAGGGGTTCGATCCCCAGCCAGCCCGCGTGCAAGGTGCACAGAGACGGCAAGGGAGACTGGGTGTGGTGGTGCGCACCTGTAACCCCAGCACTTGAAAGGCTGAACATTGGAGAATCACTATGAGTTCGATCTACAGAGTGAGAACCTATAGACCCTGTAGACCCTGTCCTAAATACAAAAACAAAAAGAAAAAAAATTAAAAAAGAATTAAAAAAACTTAGACATCCAAAATAAAAGATCCATTCAAAAAATGAGCAATTGAACGGAATAGTTTTCTAAAGAAGAAAACCAAATGGCCAATAAACACATGACAAAATGTTCATAATCTTTGGCCATTAGAGAATGCAAGTCAAAACAACACTGAAATTCTACCTAACTGCAGTAAGAATGGCTATCAGCAAGAACTGAAAATACAACAAATGCTGGAGAGGCTGTGAGAAAAAAGTAACCCTTTTTCATTGTAGATGGGAGGATAAACTACTACAATCACTATGAAAATCAGCATGGAGATTCCTCAAATAACTAAAACCAGAGATTTCATTTCACTCAGTTATTCTTCTGGCACCCTTCTGAAAGCACTAAGGACATCATATTATGGTGATAACATGTATTCCCACATTAATTGCACAATTCATAAATAACTGAATTATGGGAGCAGTGTATGTGTCCATCAGTACATAAATTTTCACATACACAGAGATACAAGTATTAGCCATAAAGAAAGCTAAACGAGGGCCGGCCAAGTAGCTCTGGCCAAATAGCTCAGAGGATTAAAGCACATGCAAACAGGCACAGGGGCCAGAGGTTTGATCGCCAGGCCTGCCATGCTGGCCTCACCCTTGGGCTGTGCTGAGATGGCAATTGAGACTTGGCGTGGTGGCACGCGCCTCTAATCCCAACTCTTGGGAGGCTGTAAACAGGCAGATCACTATGAGTCTGTCTAGTAGTGACACCCTTCCCTAAAATACAAAAAAAAAAAGCTAAACTTATAAGAAAATGGATGGAATGAGAGCATAATGCTAGTAAAGTAAATCAGACATACACAGAAACAAATATCACTTAGTTTGTATTATAAAAGAAACCATTTTTTTAAAATGTATTTAGTACAGAGTCTCACTACGCAGACCAGACTCATAGCGATCCTCCTGTTTTCAGGCTCCTCAGCACTGGGATTACAGGTGCATGCCACCCGGCCCAGTCTCAATTGCTGTCTCAGCGCACCCTAGGGGAAAGGCTGGCACAGCATGCTGGGAATCGAACCCTGGTCCCTGTGTCTGCCTAAGCAGGCACTTTAATCCGCTGAGCTATCTGGCCAGCCCTTACAAGAAACCTTAAATATAAATAAAAAGCAAAAATAGAAGAGAGATGGTAGGAAATGGAAGGGAGACTGTGGAGACAGGAAGGGGATCTGGAAAAGCAGAAGAGAGAGGTGAGGTGAGAAAGTAAAAATGAGTAAGATGTGATGTGTATATACCAGTTCTCCAAGATGAACATATCACAAAGATACACCAACAATAAAAAACTACAAATACATGGCTGATTAGGCTTCAAAACTCAAAATTTGATGGTTCTAGAAATATATATATTCTGTTGAATCAAGTTCATATGTTAACATTAAAAACCCTTAAAATTACACTTTTATCATTAACAAGATTAAAAATTATACAAAACACCTCACAATAAAGTCAAATCAGTAACAATATGTTCTTATAAAATCTCATGAACACAAAGCCTTACAAAGAACACTTGTGTTCGCTAAATACAAAGAACCATGTATGGTTGAGATGACAACTTTAAAATACTGCAAAATTATTTGGCTTACAATAACCTTTTACTTACTCAGAAATAAATGGTTACCCTTATAAGGGAGTGATGGTAAACCATTAGAGATGAGTGCTCAAGCTGCAATCTAAAATCCATTCATTTATAACAGTGACAATATTGTAATTAAACCTGAGTACCAAGGGCTTAGTTTAGAAAAATTAACTTGTACATGAATATCTTTTGACTTGAACAAGTAATACACATGCCAGTTTTGCTATCACTGCTCTAGAGTGTTTCTGGTGATCTTATTAACTAGATCAAGGGACTGGAGAGATAGCTCAGTAGAATAAGCACTTGCCTGGCAAGCACAGAGTTCTGAGTTCAAGCCCCAGTACTGCAAAATAAATAAACAAATAAATAAAAATTAACTAGATTAACATATTTTTAACTCACTGCACTAAAAAAAGACAAATGCAATCTGAAATTATTCCAGTGCTCACCTCCATCTAAGCTCCTGGAAGCTCGTTTACTAGATGTGCGCTCGAAATGTGGTGCTGGTCTATCTATGAGGGTGCTTGCTTGGCGAGTCTGAGCTTGAGTGCGGCCACTATAGCAGAATTTGGACCCCAAGGTCAAGAACTTGGCCTTTGGTGGCTGCTCTGGAGTCACAAGCCTACAGGGGTAAAATGGGGAGAAATATAATTAGACTTTATTTAATGCAAAAATTAAAACTTCATATTTAAAATCTCATTTAAATGTGGCTGCTCAAAAACTGTTAAACTTTATAATAAAACGAACACTATGTATAAATCTTCCTCTGCATGTAGTTTTGTGATGGTGATATGTATATATACAAATGAATAATGTTTATCTTAACCTGAGGGGGCCTGGCCCTAGCTCAGGCCTTTAAGTGGCTGCTTCCACAAAGCTGTCAGCCTCAGGTTGCTAGAGTTCGAACCTCACACCTCTCCCGCTGGCCAAAAGTGCCCTGAAGGCATTCCAGGAACCAAAAAAAAAAAAAAATCCCTATCTCAACCTGAGCACAAGAGCTGTGGTTCTCAATTTGCATCACAAGTTATTTATTTGTAATAGCCTAAATCATTTCTATAAACACATACATACACCTATGGGACCAGGGAGACAGCTCAGTAGAATAAGCGCTTGCCTGGCAAGCGCAAGGGCCTGAGTTCTAGCCCTTGTTCCACCAAAAAAAAAAAAAACAAAAAACTAACGAACTAAATAAATAAATACATAAACTCTAGCTCCTAAGTCTAAGTGTCAAGTAGCAATCCACTACCATTAGTAATTCTTCATATTTATGCCTATTTCTCCTGGGAAAAAACATCTAAAGTCAAGAATCTGTTCCATCAAATGATAGTTCCCATGATGAATAGCACACACAGTTGATGCACAGAGATGACTAACATTCTTTCTTGCCAGACAATTCTGGGCTAGTCCTAGGTTCATAACATCAAATATTTACAGACTTACACAAAAACATATTTTCAGTAAATAAGCCAATCTTCTAAATAAAAATGCCTTTTTTCATTGTTTAATCAAGAGCTGGAGAGGCTGGCCAGATAGCTCAGCAGATTAAAGCACCTGCTTAGGCAGAAACACGGACTGGGATTCAATTATTATTATTCTAGAGAGCAATCAAGATGACCACAACTCCGTGAATAAGAATGGAAAGAACCCACCAAATAGGGCAAACAATTAAACACAGGAGAAAAAGAGGTATACAACAGCAGTATTTCAATTAAAGCAGCAAAATATTCCCATCAGCATACTCTACAAATGGACTTCTCCTGCACTCTAGGAGTCATGATTCTGTCCAAGTCTACAGGGTGGCTATCAAAGGAAATAGCAGTAGCTCAGTCCCACAAGTGACACCTGGACACCAGTAAGCAGCATGGACACTGTCCACGTCCACCACATGCTAGAACATTGTGCGATATCCTATCCCCAAACTGTTAGAAGTGCTGGTCATATATTTGCCATTCCAGTATTTTTGTTATTCTTTATTCTTAGTAATTCTTTACTATCATGAAAACTTTTTCTTAGTTGATATTTTTGTGTATATTGAACTAATCAAATAATATGTGAGTACTCTGAATTGATCACAGATTTGTACATATGATACACTACAATCTGGCCTCTTAGTTGGACTCACAATTTAAATTTTTTAATATTATTTTGAAATATTTAATTTTGAATATTTAATTAATTTTCATTTTTTATTTTAGGGAAGGGTCTATAGGCTGTTCAGGTTCTCACTACTAGATTGGACTCGTAATTTTCCTGTTTACAGCCTCCCAAGTGCTAGGATTATAGGCACATGCCACCATGCCCAGTCTCAATTGCCATCTCAGTGCACCCCAGGGGCAGGGCCAGCATAGCAGCCCCAGGGGATCGAACCCCTGGCACCTGCACCTGCTTGTAATAATTTTCTGAATACTGTTTAATTTTAATTTTTGTTTAATGATTTATATGGTTTCTCTGACTTATAATGTACTTATAAGACATGGTATGATATTTTCTCTTGGTATTAGAAACTTTAAAAAGTATATTTCCACTTTCCATTGACTTTTTATTAGTTCTTGTCTTTTACACACACACACACACACAAATATGAAAAATATGTATATAACCTGATGTAAGATTGATACTGTTTTGTGGAAATCTTCAATGACCTTTTAAATGGGTTCGTCTAATATAATTATATTTTACAAAATCCTGCATAACTAGCATTTTGAGAGATCTTTATTCTTTATCCAGGACCATACAGCAACTTCTGGATTATGGTCTTTGTTATTTTCCATATGCTACATCTGGAGGTATTAGAATATTTCAAGTCTGTACAACTGGAAAATATTTTACTTTTAGCTTTCAAAGGTACATTTGCAAAGTTTAAAATTTAATGAGGACAGATTTTTTTTTTTTTTTTAGTCCTTTGAATAAATGTCTAATTTCTTACTTGCTCTTTTTTTTTTCTAATGTGGAATAAGATGTTAATTTTGTTCTTCCATATCTAATTTTATTTTCCTATGTATATGCTTTAATGATTTCTTTACAATCAGTTTTGGACAATTTCATTTTTGTGTACCTTGGTATGTTTTTATTCCTATTTCTTGTTCAAAAGGTTCATTTCTCTTCGAAACGTGGTGCTATAATTTTAACTAAATTCAGAAATTTAAAATCTTTAAATATTTATTGCCGATTCAACCCAGAGCCCAAGGCAGGCGTGTGAGTGAGAGGCACCGGGGCCACCAGATCCTCATTTGACCCAGAGCACAGGCCGGGCATGTGAGTGAGACCACCTGGGGCCCACCAGATCCTCATTTGACCCACACCCAGGACTGCATGGAACCCTTCATCAGAACTCCCTGCAAAAAGGCTAGAGTAAGACCCACCCAGCTAATTCAGGAGCAGAACCATCTTGCCAGAGTGGCACAAAAGCTTCACCTCCAAGGGCTGCAGCAGGAAGAAGTGGAACACAGCAATCAGACCCAAGTCACACACACCTGGAGGACTCTGAACTTCGTAGATCACACTGGGTGCTAAGGTAATAATAACTCTATCTAAGCTCTACACCAAAGATCAGAAGACAGTGGTATACAAAATGGCAAAGAGAAGGAACAAAATGCAGTCTCAGGCCCTGAGTCCACCCGGAACAAATGCAAAAGACACTAGCATACAAGAAATTGGAAATCACACACCTGAAATCTCCGAAATAATAGCGTTGGAAGTAAAGAAACAACTGCAGAAAGGTACTGAGGAAATCAGATAAGAAATAATTTCTGAAGTAAAAAAAGAAACTATAATGAATGAAATACTAAGTGCTTCTAAAGAAGACACTGATAAAAATAAGAGCAGAATGTAAAAATGATGGAATCCTTGAATGAGCAATATAGGAAAGAAATAGCATGCATAAAGCAGATTCAAAGTGATATATGGAAAATTAAAACCTTAATCACAAGCCGGCAAAACCGTTTCAGTGAAAGTGAAAATAGACTTTCAGACCTTTAAAAACACCATTGCAGCTAGTGAAAAGATAAAAAAAGATCTCTTAGAAACAACTAGGATGCAGGAAAAAAAATTCATCACTTGCAAGATGTTGCAAAGATGAACAATGTGAGACTAATAGGCATCAATGAGAAGGAGCCAATACAAATGACATAAAAAGAGTATGGGCAGAATAGCAGAAAACTTCCCAAATATGGGGAAACAATCTGACATTCAAGTAACCGAACCATATAGAACTCCAAATAACATCAACCCAATTAAAACCACACCCAGACATATAATAATCAAGATCCCAGAAATTCAGCACAGGAACAGTACACTAAAAGCAGCTGAAGAAACAGATCACATTTATAGGCAAACCCATCAGAATAACGGCAGATTTCTTTTCACAAACCATGAAGTCAAGAAGAACATGGAGCAAAGTAATACAAGTCTTGCAAGAAAACAAATTCCAATCCAGACTGATATACCCTGTAAAACTCTCTTTCAAGTATAATGGAGAAGTGAAATACTTTCATGACAAAGAACAACTTTAGAATTTCATGATGACAAAGCCAAGCCTACACAGACTACTAAATGATGTTCTAGAGAGAAATCAAAATGATCACAACTCCATGAATGAGAATGGAAAGAACCCACCAAATAGGGCAAACAATTAAACACAGGAGAAAAAGAGGTATAGAAAAGTAATCTTAAAAAAAAAAAAAAGAAAGAAAGAAAAGTAGTCTTTCAGTTATTCTTTTGTGTGCAGCAGCAAAATATTTCCATCAGTACACTCTACAAATGGACTTCTCCTGTACCCTATGGGTCATGATTCCATCTGGGTCTACGGGGTGGATTTCAAGGAAATAGCTGTAGCTCAGTCCCACAAGTGACACCTGGCCACCAGTAAGTGTCATGGACATTATCCATGTCCACAACATACTAGAACTTTGTCCAATATCCTATCCCCAAACTGTTAGAAGTGCTGGTCATTTATTTGCCATTCCAGTATTTATCTTATGTTTTACTCTTAGTACTTTTTTACTATCACGAAAACTTTTTCTTAGTTCAACTGTTTTGAAACATTTAATTTTTAATTAATTAGTATGTAATTTTCTGAACATTGCTTAATTTTAATTTTTGTTTTAAGATTTATACTATATCTTTGACTTACAATTTATTTAAGACATGGTATGATATTTTCTCCTAGGATTAGAAACTTTAAAAATTATATTTCCATTTTCCATTGACTGCATTATTTCTTCCCAGATATATACACACATATATACACCCTGTTCTTTTATATACACACACATATTTAAAAAAAAATGTGTATAACCTGACATAAGATTGGTACTGTTTCATAGAAATCTTTAATGACCTTTTAAATAAGGGTTCACCCAATTTATTTTATATAGTCCTGCATAACTATCATTTTGAGAGCTCTATTGTTCATCTAGGAGCATACTGTAACTTCTCTTGCCTTTTGAATTATGCTCTGTTATTTCCTGTATGCTACGTCTGGAGGTATTAGAATACTTGAAGTTTATATAACTGGAAAATATTTTACTTTTAGTATTCAAAGGTATGTTTGCTAAGTATAAAATTCAGAGAGAACAGATTTTTTTCTTTCAGTCCTTTAATCTAGTTTCTTTTTTTTTGTTTTGTTTTTGTTTTTGTGGAACAGGGGATTGAACTCAGGTCCTTGCACTTGCCAGGGAAGCACTTATTCCACTGAGCCATCTCCCCGGGCCCTAGTCTAGTTTCTTACACACTTGATCTTTTTTTCTTTCTAATGTGCAGTAAGATGCTTTTTAATTTTGTTCTTCCATAGCTAATACTTTTTATGTGTACGCTTTAATGCTTTTTTTTTTTTTACAATAAGTTTTGGACAATTTCATTTTTGTGTATCTTGGTATGATTTTATTCAAATTTCTTGGCAGAAGGTTCGTTTTTCTTGGAAATGTGGTGTTATAAGTTCAACTAAATTCAGAAATTTTAAATCTTTAAATATTTATTGCCTACCCCTTTTTACTTTGAGAATTCTACTTACATGAATATGTTTCTTGATTTTGACACAAAGTAGACTATTATATGACTGATCTGTGATTTCGTCTTCATTTTTATTTTGGTCAGTTTTTATTCTTACATTCATTTAAGTTGGTAAATAATTTATTTACAGTGTGCAATTTATTAATCTCATGTGATGTATTCATTTCAGAAATATTTCTCTAAAAATCACTCTTCTACATATCTTTCACATTTCAATATTTGTCTACAGTTTTTATTATATGTAATTACTGATTTTCAATAAAGTTAATAAAAAAATATTTATTGCCTATCCCCTTCTATTTTAAGAAATCTAATCACATGAATTTAAGTTTTTTGACTTGGCACAGAGTGAACTATTATATGATTGATCTATAAACTCTTCTTCATGTTTATATTAGACAATTTTGTTATATTCATTTATAATTTTTTATAATGTGCAATCTATTATTAATCTCATGTTATGTATTCATTTCAGAAATATTTTCCTAAAATTCACTCTCTCTACATCTTATCTTTCACATTTCAATATTTGTCTATAATTTTTAATTTGCTATATAATTATTATTGATTTTCAATAAAGTTGATAATGAGTTTTAAAAAATAAAAGCTGTATAACTATATTTAGAATTCAGAGTACAAGAAATTTGGGCTTCCCCACCAGCAACTCTGCTAACTAGGATCTACGGATGATCTGTCAGGTGGTGGTGACCTGTAAAGGAGAGGGGGGCACCTCTGACGAGCTCATCAGTGCACCAATTGAGAAATACATTGTCTGTCCATAAAGTACACTCGAGTTGCTGAGTGAGCAACTAAAGGAAATGGTAAATTTTTAAAGAATAGTTCAAAGGAGAAACATACATTTGACAACCCAAAAGAAAATTGCAAAACAAAATTTAAAACTACAAACAGGATGCCTGTTTTCAGAAATAGGAAAATATTTTAAACAGTATGTAAATTATGTAAAAGCTTGTATCTTCTTGAAATAATTATCTTCTTTTAGAAAATGAACTAAAATTTTTTTAAAGATGAGAAAATTTGTCATTTCAGAAAACAATTGTAAAGAAAATTAAGAAAACCTCCATGAGTGACTCCTAACTTTCTAATTATTCTTTTATGTAACTTTACGTATATATGCTGGTACCATCATACAGCAGGTACTTAATAAATACAAAGGAGGACCCTAGTGTCTATTTTTACCTATTAATATATGAGAACACTTGAACTAGAATACCAGACAATGTGAAGATAACCTGTCAAAATGCCCACCCTTCTGTGTTCTCTCCCTTGCCCCTCGCCTCGCTCTTCCCCTGATAAAGTCCTGGCAGCAGCTGAGGCTGATCTCAAGCTGACCAGTATGTGATCCTCCCCAGCAGCTGTCACTACAAGCACACAGCACTGTGGCCAGCTCTGCAGTGTCTCCTTAGCACTGAAGAAGACAAATCCTGCAATTTATGACACATACACTCTGTAAAAATTACTACAGAATAGCTGAGTCTTAATTTAATGAAACAATATTTTTTTTCTTAAATGGGGTTGCTGTTTTTGTTGTGCATTTTCTCCCAATTCTGAAGGTAACCTTCCATTCGTATAGGCTGGAATAGACAGCTAACAAGCCCAGTAGCTAAGCCTACTACAAAGAATTCCATACTTCTACTTTTTTTTAAGTCTAATTTATTTGCATTAAGGTAATGGTCAGATAACTGATTGTCATTTAAATGCAAAAAAAATTATCAATTAATTCGCTTTGTATAAGGTATTTTAACAAAATAAATATAAGGAAAACACCTAAAAATCAAAGACATACCACAATGCAGAAAAAGAAAAGTCATACACTGCATTATTAGCTTTCTCCGAAAGCATTCTTTTGGTGACTTAAGTCAGAGGTGATAACGGTAAATTTTCTAAGAAAATGTAGGCCTAGCAACAAAGTATTTCAATCCTATTCAATTTTATTTTATTATATTTATTATTATTCTCCACATAAAGACCTGCATTGCGACCTTATCTTTATAACAACATAAAAATCACTGTAAGGCATCTATCATTGTTTTGAGAATGCAGAAACTACACAAAAGTAGTAATTTTTACAGAGTATTAAAGGCCTTGCGCAAAGTGATTTAATTAATAACACAAAAAAAATCAAGTTTTACATATTCACTGCTTAAGCAATATATAAATATCTTAATTTTATAAAACTCTATTACAAAGTACCATTATCTATCTACAGAAAATAAAGGAACATTTTAAGCAGCACCCCACACCAATAACTAGAATTAATCACAGCCAGGGCCCAGGTTTCTGTGAAGCGCTCTCTCTAGCACAGCTGATGACAGTAAGACCCTGGGATTACTCTGATACCAGGTTTAAGTGATAGCTTATCATCTAGCTGGAAGGACTTCACGTTTATCTCTTGCTTATGACCCTACCAGAAAAACAACAGGCTGGAGAGCTCAGGGGCACAGCTCCTGCCTATAGCACTCAGGGCTCTGGGGGTGGGGGCACTGAGAAATGCAAGCAACACCACACAGGACACACTTGGGGCACCAGGATCACACTACTGAGTGTGAATTCTACCTCCCTCAGCTATTATTTATGTGATCAGGGCACTCTACTCGACTTCTCTGTGCCTCAGCTTCTCCTCTGTGAAAGATGATAGCCTTCATTCCACAGATGTAAAGATTAAAAGAATTAATCCCTATACAGCACTCAGAACTAGTTAGTGGCAAGAAAAGGAAGCCATTTGCACCTTTCGAAATTAAACATCAAATGGCTTCCTTATTTTTTTTTTCTTCTTTTGTGACAATGAGGATTGAACTAGGGCCTTATGCATGCTAGATAGGCAGGTATGCTGACCAGAAGTGAGGATCTAGCTACTGCTGGAAATTATCTTAACAGCATCAAAAAAAAAAAAAAAGAAAGAAAAGAAAGAAATTATCTTAACAGCATCAATCTACACAGCTGTATTACTATGATTATTTTGTTGTAAGAAATACCTAAGGTAGCATCAGACAGCACAAACACAGGTGAAGACAGCACCAGCAGATGAGAAACACAGACATACAAAGAAGATAAGAACATGGAGGGGTTTGAATATTCCTGACAAGAGAGCCTGTAGGAGAGAAGACAGGCTGGCTTGGATAAGAAATGAAGTGAGAAGGGAGTTGGCAAGACCATCTACCTAAATTAAACCTCAGATGAGTGACAGAAATGCAGCAGGGAAGGGGCAGTGTGATGGAGCTGGTGATGCAGAAAATAGTCCTGAACAACTGCAGACAGACCATAGCATGGCCTTAGGTAATGGAAAGAGACATGGAAAAAGGCTGCCTGTGACAGGGGAGATGTGGCCCTAAGAATGAAGAACCCTCAGCAGGGGCTGATGGGTCTGCCGCACTCCAGTCTGCACAGAAGAGCAACAGCAAAGCCAGGCAGCCTGCGAGCATTACCTGTAGAAAGTATGATGCTCCACACACACTTTCCATAGTCTTTTCGCTGCCCGATGGTTTGGTAGTTTGAATCCAATGGTGCTCTCAAACTGTTCCAGCTGCAAGAAATCCGTAACACAAGTCAGCAGGTTTCCATAGGCAGTGATAAGAAGCTACCAAAAACATGCATTAGTTGTTTCTGTAAGAAGTAATTGTTCACCAAGGTAAATATTAGTTTGTCCAACAAAATCATAGCAAATTAAATTTTTCATAGACTGCAACAGCATTGTCCATGAAAAGCAAGTATTAACTACTCGCACACACCAACTACTCTTTACTCCCCCATCAGAATTCCAAGCACCCTTCTACTGCTCTTCACCATGTGACTGACTCAGCAAGAAAAATCAAGCACACACTATGTGCTAGGCTTATTTTTTTAATGCAAAATCGGGTAGTATTATGGATTTTTAGCAATAGGAATTTGAGCATGCAGGTTTATCAAGAACTCTGACCTTTTTAATCACAGAAAAATAACGGTTCATTTTCTTATGACTTCAGTGAAAAGGATCCACCAAGGATCCTTTAAAAGGAGAGCACTGCCAATTGATTAGATGTGCTAAGTGTACACTGCTTACCTCTGCTGGCCTAACTTTAATGTAGAAATTACTGCGCTTATAGGAAATTTTCAGGATTTTCGGCCAAGCAAAACGATTGATTCTCAGTCTGTCTTTGTAAATGAGAAGGCCATTAGCACACACACCCAGCTTGATGTCCACACCTTCTGAATCCTGCCAAGCAAAACCCATTGGACCACAGTTAGAGGTATTCACAGTAACACAGACAGATTAGTCCCCTCAAAGCACACCTGAGAATGGAAACAGGTCTGTATTTAAATTTTAGTGACATTATATGAGTCAATGGCACAAGTATAAAACACACACACACACTCTAAATCTATTTATCTTTAGGGATGAATCTGACTAGCCAAACAATTATTGCAACATGAGTAGACAACACAGTACTTTTCAGAAGCCATAATTTCTTATGATCTATTTCTATGAAGAGCTTACCAGGAATGAAGGAAACACTATTAGCTTTGGATATCTTAAAGATACAGAATATAAAAATGGTTTCCCAGAGGCCTTTCCAGCCCTCTGTGATGGTCTGCTGGCCCAAAGTGCAGGCAACCAATTTTACTTTACGCGGATTTATCTCACATGGATTATGCTAGCTGGTAGATGTTAAAATGATGTTTGTGTTTTGCAAATGTTAGAATTCTTTTAAGCAATTTTTCAGTAATGTAAGAGTATTGACATCCAGTTCTCATTTAGCATTCCTTTGGCTGGCATAGTTCAAAGGGCTGCAGACTATTTTTGATGTTATTAATAGTTTTCTTTCACTGAGTTTTAATTTCAAATAGGTGACAATCTAGAATAATTATAAACATGAAAGACATTTAAAAACCAAATAATTTACACACAAAAATGAAAACTAAGTTTTTAAACAGAACTGAGTATCTAAGATGCATACTATTCAAAACACACAAATCACTATCTTTCAGAAATGCGTATCTCCATGTAAAATTTGAAAAGTACTACTCATAGATACTCAAATTTTGGAAAATCATTCACATGGAATAAATTCTCATCAAGAAAATGCTGGAACAACATCACCCTTAGTCTAAATCCCAATACAAGAAAAGCATAACATTTTGACAGCCTTATTATTAAGCATAATTTAACAGAATTTACATTCATTAAGGTATAGCACCAGGCAACTGATACTAATTTCTCAGTTGAGATACTTGAATAATTTATATAGAACTGCACAAATAAAATTACATTGGACCAACCTGAGCAGGTTAGAAGGACTAACCTATAATGCTGCTTTACTCGCTCTTACCCTGGCAGCCACAACACCCTCTAGGAATAATGTAGAAAGCTGGTGTGAATTAGGCGGAGGTGTCCAGGCAACTTGACACCACAGCCAAATGGTGCATTTGCCAAGAACATGACTCTATGGCCAGAGGAACAAGGTGAAAGATATCCCAGGCCAGCATCTCTGGGACATGAGGGAGCCTGAGTGGAGACACTCAACAAGGCACCTGTGGTCTGAAGTGATCTTTAGGCAGGACAAGGACACCAGTGGGATTCAATTAAATTGGTTGATTCTGGGTTGGTGCTCCACATATATTAGTTATTCTAGAGTTATCAGTATTTTTATGAATGGGAATTAGAGAGAAGGGGTGTGAGGTAAAGAGAGAAGAGCATGCCTTAATGCTCCATGTCTGAGTGACGCCACTGCACAAAAGCCAGCAAGACCTTGAGAAAAGAGCCCCCTCTCACTGTGCTTGCTGCCCCTCAGGAAGCAGCCACAAGGACACCAAAAAGATCCTGTGCCCACTGGCTCCTGTGTGGGTTCAGTACACCAAAGGCTCTGCACCAGATCCAGGGGAGAAAGGGAAGCAGGGTCAAGTACTTAACACCCAGATCCCCAGCAGGGGGTAGCATAAGGGCTGTGTTCCTGTGAGAGCACCTTCGCTCAAGCTGGTCCTCTCTGGACAATCTTTTGTGCTATTTTTCTGCTTTCTTGCTTGCTAAGATCTGGTCTACCCTCCCAAAACAGAGGGAGCAGAGCAGCAGCAGTTGGCCCAGCACAAGTTGGGATGCAGAACCAATCAAGATGAGAAGACAAGGATAAAAAGGTTGCTAGGTGAGTTTTATAATAAGTACCTAGGAAAGGGTACTTATAAACACCTGGGAAGAGACAAAGAGGTATGCGGAGAATAACCATTCTTCCCGCAACCAAGAAAATCACAACTAGCCACCAAGAAAACATTACAGAGGGGAGGAAGATGACAGGTAAAAGCTGTCAGCGCTCACACGTCACTCTAGAGGTTGCTTGCCAGGACCTGCAAGTATTCAGAAACAGGAAAAGGGAAAATACAGCAGAAAGAAATTAAGCAACAAAACAAAACAATCCCAGTTAATCCCCAGCTTAGCTGCAGGGAACATGGTATGGGGTGGGGGTGGGGGTGGGGTTAATCTAATCTCTGGAGGGAAGAAGGTGAGGCAAAGGAAGGAAGCCAGACAGAAACCTCGGGCCTCAAGGAGCAGCAGCAGCTAGCAGCATAGCTCCACCAGGCTCCCCTGCACATTGGCCCACAGCTTCCTCACAGACCCCTCACACCACCAAGACACCCAAGAGGAAGGTCAGCTGTGCAGAAGGGGTGGCAAAAGAGGAACCCAGGAGAAGACTGGTGAGGCTGTCCGCTAAACCTGCTCCTGCAAAAGTGGAAACAGCCAAAAAGGGCAGAACGAATGGATAAATCTTTGGACAAAAACGTGTAAGCAAAAGGGAAAAGGGGAATCAAGGGAAAACAGGCCAAACTGGCTAATCAAGAATCCAAGGAAGACTGACCTGAGGAAAATGGAGAAACTAAAAATGAGGAGTGTATAGCCTCTGAGGACAGAGAAGAGAAGTCAAGTCTGATTTATCACACACTGTGTCTTATCTGTGCTGTCTCCCTTCTTGTACAAACCAAAGGAGTATTTTTATCAACTCTTTTATAAATGCAAGTCTTTTTTAGTAGCTCTAGAAATTTTTTTTAAAAACGAGGGAATCCTACCTCATCACAGTCTTTAAATGTAAATGATATTTATATAGATGAAATCATTCTCTGGTTATATTTTGGTATAACCAGAAAATAGTTGAATATTGAATCGTCAGGCTTTGACTATCTTGGATGTCAGCTTAACAGTCCATAGGTGGGCATTAGTTTTATATCCTGCAACTCAAGTCATACCAAATGGCAATTTGGAATCACAATCATGCATTAAATATGTCTTGGATATTTTAAATGACTTCAATTCCCATGTTGTTTTTAGTAGAATTATTTCCTACTACTTCCTGATTGTTGCCCTGTGCACATTGTAACATCTCTGGCAATGGTAGTCCAGTTGGTCTAACTTTGTTAATGTGCTGGGAAAGACAGAAAATGTGAGTATGAAGTATATGTGATACAAAATTGTGAATCAGTGAGACTTAAGTAACACTTTGTCAGAATTTGAAGATACTGGTACTTAATCTTCTTAAAGAAAAATTTGTCTCCAAATTTGAAGCTGGAAAGTCACTGAATAAACTGAACAACAAAACATGGCTTTATTTTTTGGCACATGTGTTAAGAACTGTGTACAAAGTGAATCATCTGTACTGATCCTCAACACAACCAATAAAATCTGAAATATGGAAGACAAAAGAAAAGAAAAAAGAACCTGGCCTTGCTACACCCGCAGCAGTGAACCAGGAGATCCAAACCCACAGAGCATGCTCAAGGGGAGGTGACCAAACCCTGGACAGGAGATGCAAGGCGAGTGGAGCCCAGGCACCAGCTAGCTACAGGAGGCTGCAATGTGTGCCCACTGAAAATTCACCACCCAGAATGTACCTGTCCCAGCACCCTTAGCACGGAGAGATAGGTCAGGGAGTCCTGGGATAGAGTCCTATCAAATTACAGCTTTTCATAACAAAGAAAGGCTTTTTAAAAAAGCATGGCAACTAAACCAGCATTGCAGAAAATACTTAAATGAAGTCAGAGATACGAAGACCAAGAGCAGCAACAGTTAGAAAGAGGACATCTAAGTAGAGGAGTACACAAAAGGAAAAAAACTGAGCAATCAGCACTGGAAAAATAATGCAGTGACAAGATTCAGTGAGCACCATAAAGCAATAACTCTCAATGTCAAAACAACTTACAACAGTTAAATATTGGAAGCAGCTTATCTGTCCATCAACAGACAAACGGATAAAGCAAATGTAAATGTACACAATAGAATACTACCCAGTCATAAAAAAGGATTAAGTTTGAGTCATTTGTTTGAAGATATGATGCCAACTGAAATAAGATACACAAGGTTAAATATATCCCATGGTTTCCAATATGTGAAACCCAAATATAAATAATTTATTATTATTACAAATGATAGGAGAGAGACATTTTGAAGAATAGAAAGGGGATCTAGGAATGGAGAAAGGTTGAAGAAAAAAGCAAAGAAAAATAAAAAGGATTAAAATGTATAATTACAAACTCCCTATGATGAATGTATTTATTATGGATCACATATAATGTACTAACAATTTTTTTTTTTTTTAAGTACAGTGAAGGGCCAGCCAAATAGCTCAGCAGATTAAAGTGCCTACAAGCAGGTCCAGGGGCCGGGGCTTCAATCCCCAGACCTGCTGTGCCAGCCCCGCCCCTGGGGCACACTGAGATGACATTTGAGACTGGGCATGGTGGCGCAAGCCTGTAATCCCAGCTCTTTAGAGGCTGTAAACAGGCGGATCACTACAAGTCCAATCTAGTAGTGAGACCCTGAACACCCTGTAGACTCCTCCCTAAAACACAAAAAATTTTAAAAAATTAAAAAGTACAGTGATCGCTGCTGCTGAAAGCAGTCAATGAAAAGGCAGGCTTATGAAAACAAGCACAATGTGCCCTCACCTGCCTTGTTCTCTAGACCCTGTGGTTTCTGGCTCTTCCCCAAAGCCCAAATGAACATAAAAGGTAAATGTTTCAAGTCAGTGAAGATATCAGGGCAACCACAACAAAGATTGTCATGAAAGAGGACCTGCAGAACTGCCTCAGAAAGCGGCAAGAACAATTGGGTAATAGGGCCAGGAGATGGCTCAGTGGAATAAGCGCTTCCCTGGCAAGCGCAAGGGCCTGAGTTCAATCCCCGGTTCCGAAAAAAAAAAAAAAGAACAATTGGGTAAGAGTGCACAAAGCAAGAGGAGTATTTTGAGATGGGTTAATGGCAATGTATCTTTTATTGTTATAAGTTCTTTTAAAAAGAGGTCAAAAAAAAAGAAACATTAGAGACCTTCAAGTGAAACAGCCTTGTGCAGCCTTCAGTCAATAGACTATAACAGTGCTACTTCCAATTACATTTACAGTACCTTGGCATGGTGCAGGTCCACACCATACATGGAAAGCCGCTTTGCATTTTCTAAGAACTGGGAATCGGCTTGTGCTGGAGACAGGCCTCTGAAAAAACAAAAGAAACATTCTTGTCTTACTGGTGGATGCAGAGCATATGTGCTCAAATGAGGGAAGTGTGAGCCCAGTGAGTCTGAGGCAGAGAAAGTAACACAGCTAAGTGCAGAAAGTGGGCTACTCTCAAGTTCCCGAATTTTCCACAAAGTGCCCCTAACCTGCTCCCTGCGAGGAGGCACACCTGTCGCCCGCACCATTTTTATTTTAAAGGGTTTCTTTGGATCATTTCCACTAGAGAAAAGCACTAGAAATAACAGGTACACCATAACTAGGCATAAAACAGTGATTTCCTCCTTCTGAGGTAGACATTCATATCCTCATTTTATTTTGCTGAGACTGATCATTGTAAAGGTCAGAATTACTTGTATTTGATTTTACACCTCTGATAAATAACATATCCTTTTCATACTAAGGTTATTTCCATTCAGACTTATGTCCAAAATTAAACACATTTTAAGTCTCCTAAAGGACTGATTAGTCTTCATTCTGTAAGGTATTTCAGCACCTGACATTTCAAACTATAATTACAGAATACCCCTTGAATAGAATTTGTATAAAGCAAATGAGAAAATACTTAAGAGTCAGATACTGCATTTATTATTTTTTAAAGGTCAATAAACTTGGCCTCTTTTTGAAAACTTGAATATCTTCAGAGTTATTTATAAATCATTTTAGTCAAGATTTTATAAAACTAAAATTTTGCAAGACAAGTTACAATTTTGTAGCTATCATTATCAAAGCTCATGGAAAACATCTGTTTTCACAGAGATTTTTTAGAAAGTACAAGGGCTGGGGAGATACCTCAGAGGTCTAAGCGCCTGTCTGGCAAGCACCAAGGACCTGGATTTAATCCTAGGTACCGCATGCTGTGCCAGCCACTGAAACCGGGCGTGGTGGCGCATGCCTGTAATCCCAGTGCTGGGGAGGCTGAGAGAAGAGAATCACTACTAGTCCAAGCTGCGTAGCGAGACAGTGTACCAAATAAATAAATGAATGAATGAATGAATGAATGAATGAATGAATGAATGAATTTTTTTTTTTTAAAGTACACAGTATGTCTATGGCATTAATTTACATTATCCACACCTGAAGAAGGGGCAGCATCTGTGCTTGGAGGACTCACCTATACACGTCAGGTACTATTCCTATGTCCACCACCACTCACACTTCTAGTTTAAATCCCAATGCTTTGCTATCTCCCTGGCTCTCTTATCAAGCACAATGAGTGGCAATAAAAGGCAAAAGAAATGTAAAGGCCAAAACAATTATACTTGGTTCCTGTATATAGGTGTGATAAGGGATGGAACTATGGAAAGAGCAAAGAAAATGTTATATGGAAAACTACATTTTTTTCCAAAAGAGAGAGAGAGAGAGAGAGAGAGAGAGAGAGAGAGAGAGAGAGAGAGAGATTTACTTTCATGCTATAATCATAAAACACTGAAAGACTACCATAAGAGCTGCAGGCTGTGGTGATCAGTGCTAGGTGACCCACTAATAGAAAAGCTGGATAATATCAGAAATAGTGCTCGAATTTCCACATTACAAACTTTAAATCTGCCATGGTGAGTCTCTCTCCAGCAAGCAAGCTGACAGACCTGTGGGTTTTATGCAGCTCAGCCACCTTCTCTTCCAGCTCCTTAGTCTGGGTAGGGGCAAACTGGAAGTCACTGAAGTCAACACTGCCATGTTCTTCCAGGTCGTAGTCTCCAAGTTCAGCCTGCAGTGTGTAGGATCCCAGAAGAGCATGAGTTACAAAGGAGCAAGGCAGGCGGCCAGAGGCAATGTCCTGCCGGAGCTGAAGGCACAAGAAGTATCTGTGAGGAGCAGAGAGAGGAAGGGTCAGAAGACAGGAGTAGTTAACATCTTGTTGCTATCATTCAGATCTCTTATATTCTACTCCCCCTATGGGAACAAACATACATTATAGACACTCTTCATACCCTCAGCAAAAAGTATTCTCTAACAAGAAGGCTCACCTCGCTACTTGAACTCCTAAGCTTATAGCTTTTTATAGAAACATCAGAAGGCTAAAAGATGGAAATTCTGAACTACTATATTGATAGTAGTCTATGATAAATATTAAAATCAAGTTTTCTGAGTGATATAAACATTTCAACCACTTCAACTGTCGTTTGAGTTAAAAAAAACGAAAGAAAAATTTGTGTATTTTAAAAGTTTTAAATATTAATGAAATATAAAAGTCCCTGGAGTTTTAATCATTTGCAATTTCTTCCTCTCCTGAAATGTCTTTACAAACGAGTTTTACTGAATGTGCTCTAAAGCCCTTGCTTGTCCACTAACTTATCCATTCTATAGAAAGTGAAGTAGGCTCCATTCTATAGAAAGAGAAAGGGCCCTAAAGTAAGAAAGAGCTCTCTATAGAAAGAGCCCTAAACTTACAAATAACCAACTCTATGTGAACTTGAGCAAGGTAATCACTGGTCTGATGCTATTCTGCTGCCTTTAAAAAGGTAAAGGCTGGGCATGATGGCACACGTCTATAATCCCTGCACTGGAGGCTGAGGCAAGAGGACTGTTATGAGTTTTAAGACCAGTCTGGTATACAAAGTGAGCTCAAGGCCAGCCTGAACTATATAGTAAGACCCTGTCTCAAAAAAAGAGGGGGGAGGGAAGGAGGGAAGAAGAGAAAAGCTCTACCTTCCTTTGAAGGTAAGAGTAAAAGGTAGTATCAAAATATCTGGGAATCCATAGCTAGTGGCTAGGATAACAACAGCTGTTTCTCAACAATCCAAGCATTTGAATATGCAGGGATAATTTCCCACTAAATTAATATGCAGAAACATGATTTATATTCTATGCATACTTTTTGGTTATCCTCAGCCCCACTATCTATTCCTTTTGGTGACATCTTAGATTTCTACTCTTAAATTTCACTTCTTACTAAGGTGTACACTAACTGTTCTGGAAAAAAAAAAAGGTAGAACCCTCATTCTTGAAGATGTTTTAAGAGACTGTCATTTCTACTGGCCACCTTCCTCCTGTGAACAATTTTTCTGGGTTTTAAGGCTCAATCTTCTTGTTGCTCTCCATCAACATGTTCCAGGCCTTGTTATTAATGAATCAGAAGGCACTTCCCTGCCCACGGCTCCCGTTTAGCTCAGTCACTCCTGAATTACAACTCAGAAAGGGCAGGGGCTCTGGTTATCACCATACATTCAACACTTAACAAAAAACTGGCAAATGCTCAATCATTTTCTAAGAGTTTAATAACGTTTTCCCTCTAATATTATAATTTTTATGCATTGCAGGAGCTGTCTTTTTAAGGAGATTGTATTTCCTTAGCCCCTAGTACAAAAGCACAATTATACTTACTTTAAAAACTAAATTTTAAACTATGATTCCAATTATCTTCAAATTCTCTAACCAACAATTGTGCTGGTTCTTCCTATTCTACGGTACTAAGAACCTAAACAAATTTTATCTTGCTGCCCTTTTTTGTATCACTCTCTCTGATTCTCACAATGGTTCCCTGTACCCCTCCTCTGTTTTGAAAGCATTAGTCCTACAAATGTACAAATGCCTTCAGGTAAGGCATCTCAATTTCTTAGCCCTATTTTCATCATACACCATGAGAAAGCATTCTTCAAACATTATTCTGAGTAGTGTTCTGGACCTCCTCAAAGCCTACCCCACCTTTTAAATGTTCACTCAATTTATGGTGAAGATTTTAATTCTGACATTTGGGCTGTCTACCCCCAAACACAGCACATACCATAGGCGTTACACAATACAATAGCCTCTCATGCCTCTCATGCCAGCAAGGAATTTTTTCCCCTTGGAACTACAGAGTGAATCCAGACCTTCCCAGACATACTCCTTTTTATTTTATTTTATTTTATTTTAAAATGAGACAAGATCTCACTATCTTATCCAAGTGGGGCAGGAACTTACGACCCTCCTGGCTCAGCCTCACAGAGTGCTAGGGTTATAAGCATGGGCAAAACGGGAGATTATTTGAAAGTCCCATTTATTTGAAAAGTCAAAGCTCTTACCAATGCAACAGACTTGCAATCACAAAATGACAGTTATCTCTGTCATGGCTTGGATCTAGTTATCGTCTTAAAAACTCAATGAGCTCATGGGTGGGAATTTCAAAAGATGTAGATTAAGATTGTTAGAGTGGGCTTGAGGGTGTGGGAAAATGGAAGCCCCATCCTAGGTGTGGCGGCACCAATCAACAGGCTTGTATAAGGGGAAATAAAGGCAGGCAGGCTTGCTATTATTGCTGCTTGCTGCCTCACAGTTTCCTACCCGCTACCATGAGCTGTTTTTCCTCTGTGAAGTCCCTCTGCCATGCCACCCTCCTTTAAAGCCAGTTGACTATGGACTAAAACCTCTCCAAATTGTGAGCTGAAATAAACTTGTCAGGTATTTTGTTCCAGCAACAAGTGGCTAAGGCCTCCAAACACATTACTGCAAGAAGCATATGTGCAGAGAGTGTATGAGGTCAAAAGGCCCTGTGTTTGCTGCGCCTCCATGTGAAAAGCACCCCGGAGTGAAATTCTGCGTTGTGCAGCTGGCCTGACAGTGTTTACACACTCTTGGCAGTTTGCTGTGCAGTTTTAAAAGCTATTTATTATTTACTACCTCAAGTTAATTCAATCAGAACTTAATTAGTATGTTAGTAGCAATTAATTAGTTCTGTAGTACATTTCTATTCAATAACAAGCAATAAAGGAAGGCGAAAAATACAAAACAAAAACCAGTTTGCTATGTTTCTAATCTCCATCATTCTTATCTCATATGAATATCACACTTTTCTCGGCATTTGCACAACCTGATGTCTAACAACAAAACTGGTCCAGCAGAAACAAGATGTAAGATGAGTTTGGATCCTCCTCGTTTTCTGAAAGAACCACTCTTTACACTTGTTCTTAACAATGCTAAAATGCCCTCTCCTTTACCCAGTCTAACAGGGCTAAGATGTCTGTGCACTGTGGTCCTATGTCCCTGGTTCCTGGTCTCAGTCACACTCAGGATCAATAAATACACTCTGCCCCTAAACTGAATCCTTTGTTTGCAACTTACACATACGTTCTTAAAGCTACATAATTTCAGAGAAGATGAAAATGAAACAGCTACTGATTCTACTGAAGACAGTCTGCCCTTTTAACTTTATGTTTTTTTTTTATTTTAGGAATGGGGAGAAGGATAGGAGAAGTAGGAGGACAGCATGACTGATTTTTAAATTTTTATCTATTTACACTTGTGTCATCTTTACAACATGAGACTAGTACACGAGCACACGTTTATACAACAAAACCACCTTACTACTAAAACCTGAAATACTAAATATGAATCCATTTTTAAAGTAGAACACAGGAAACAAAGCTCTTGCAATATCATCTTTAAAAACATTTTTATTATTAAAATATAAAGGGAAAAAAGAAACAGTAAAAAAAAAATTTTGAAACTGGCAACATTTCAAACTATTTGGGAGAGTACCACAAACTTAATTTGTAAATGATTTGAGTTTTCAATCCTGAAATTACCACCATGCTCCAAAAGTATAGAAATTAATGAAAGCTATAAGTAAAGATTCATTCTGAAATGCAAATACAAAGTACCTGGTGATATCTTCAGTCAACTGAGAAGGATCAGGAGGATAAAACTTCACATTAAAAGTGAACAGCCAGGGAAGATCTGTAATTATTAAATTCCATGATTATTTATCCAAACAACAGAATGACTAATATACTACAAATAAACACTACACTACTTGTTTTGACACAATATAAATCATTTACAGAATTTTTTATTAAAAGGAAACTAATATCATATAAAGCAAAAATGAAAAAAATATAAATATCAATTTCATAAGCCATTAAAAGATAATAAGTTCATCTTTTATTAATAATTACTGGTACATCAACACATGCTTTGTATGGTGATCCACTATGATAATTCCTGTTATCCATTAACAAGAGTTAATATACACCCTGGTAAAAGTTGTAGGATATTTTAAGTACAGTGCCCAATGCTCTCTACTCTGTTTAAATTATTCCCCAGTTTTACAAAGTGTAAGTACAGTATACCTGTATATTATATAAACTTTGTTGTATTTTACATAAATGAGTATCTATAACAACCACATTGTAAATCACATTAAAAGTTAAAATTCACTGTTTTCTATCTCATATTTTGGTTGGCTTCAAAGAGAAGAAAACAAACATAAGGAGAGGGTTGAAGTAATCTTCCTAAAGAACCTAAATCCCACTAGTCTGAATTTCAAGTTCTAGTCAAACTTCATTGTATCTTTAAGTAAAAACAAAAAAGCTGTCTCTATAAGCCACTCCATTCTACACATATCTAAAGGCTGCATGGGAACTTTTACTTATGGACTTAAGTTTCTTGAATTCTGTTCTCCTGTTCAGCATGTCCTTCTGCCCTTTTTGTGATCATTAGCACAGGGCTTTTTCCTCTCAAAATTCAACCAATTACTGAACGGTTACTGTGTATACACATGTCCTCCTAGACTTTTGGCTCCATGCAACACTATTTCACTAATAAAGTTACTCATGCTGAACTTAAGAAATAAATTTCTGTTGTGCTTTACACATTGAAAGCACAATAATGGGACACAGGATTTGCCTAAATATAGGGAGATGCTGTTTCTCAGCCTATAGTACTGTGTTGTGTCAAATATCCATACACCACACATGCACACATACCTCTTGACTGCTAATCCATAATCAAGTAAAGTCACCACAAGATAAGCATTTATTAATGGCTCATTTGTTTTCAGGTATTAATACTAGCTCCTTGTCTGGACATGACTATAGGTGTGAGTTCTTGCTAGAACACTTATAATTTAGGATATATTGGGAAACATTCATTTTTTTCAGTACTAGGAATACAGTAAGGGCCTCATGAATGCTAGCCAAACACTCCACTTGAGCTACATCCCCAGCCCCAAGCTTTTTTTAAAAAAATTGAAAAACTACATAGATTTATGGTATGTAATGTTTGAAATATATACACACTGTCGAATGGATAAACCAAGGTAACTTGTGCATTACAACAAATACATATCATTTTTAGTGGTAGGAATACTTAAAATACGATATTAGAGATTTCAACTTAAATTTTTCATAATTATACCTAGTTATATAAAAACAACCCAGCTAGGTGTGAACTGTTCACATATTCATCTATAAAAGCTTTATATAGTCTTATTTGTGTACATCTGAGAAAATATTTCTAAGGCACATTTTAAATAACTACCATTAGGTTTGTGAATTGTCTTAGGTAACTCAAACAAATAACATTTATCTTTGGTACTGCCTACTAACTACAAAGTAACCATAAAATCACAGCAGAGATTGAATTCCTTCACCTGTCTAACACAAGCAGAAAGAAGTCAACACAATAGCTATGACTTTATTTCCTAAACCTATTCTCACGACACGCAGAGCACAGCATACATACCATTTAAAGAACTGGCTCCAACAGTTTAAAAAAGTCAGATGCTATTTGTTACTGCTTCTCTGAATCTTGCCAAGCCACAAGGGCAAGAGTCCTGAAATAACTCTCTAAAAAATAATAATACTTTACAAATAAAACATAAAAGTGTGATTCATAATCAACAAGTTTTGGACCAGGACATAGTTCAATGTACAAGTGACTGCTTTGAAAACACAAGGTCCTAAGTTTGATTCTTGATACAAAAAAAAAGAAAAGAAAATCAGCAAGTCTTGCCTTCCAACAGCTTTTCAAACACTGTTTCTAGAAAATTTTTTTCCAAAAGCTTTTTTTGAAACTCTTTAAAAATTTTTCTTTCAAAAGGAGATTTCCAACAGGAAGCATCTATGACTCTGAAGTGTGGTACACACATAATCGTAAAATAAGACAAAACAAAATCATAGAAAACAACCCAATGGACCATCAATCACATTGGAGAAGTTGACCAACAATGTCCTCTCCCTGCTCAGGTCACCTGGCATGTCTAGTTTCAGAGAATGTGTAAAAGTAAGAACCAAGCACCCATAACTTCCTAAATCCATGCACTTTACAGAGCACCTGTAACTACAGAAGGGGGAAAAAAGGCAAGTTCCAAAGCCCTCTGATTCGGCTCCTTCCACAATGACAGTACAAGGCACCTGTGTCTACCTATTCCCTCCTTAACGCTTCCCAAAATGAAACAAACACAAATGGATGAAACACTAAGATAAAAAATCCAAAGGAGAGAAACAGGCAAAGAAAGGCAAAAAGGTAATGAATGCTGGAAAGCCAGGAATAATAAAAAAGACAAGGCGTCCAACCTGCCAGATTGTCTAAAACCGCTGCAGCCTTAGCACCAAATTATCTCAAATCTAGAAAACCCTTAGTTCTGGGCAAGCCAGGAAGACTGGTCACTCCAATCAAAAACATTTTGAAAAGGAAAAAACATGAGTCTAAAAGAAAGGAGACTGGAAAAAGAAGCTATATACTCAGAATAAAAAAGAGAAAGCAAGAAATGTAAGAAGACTAATAATGAAAAAGAAAAACTGCAGACCCTAAAGTAAAAGATAAAGGGAGACGGACAGGTCTTGACATTAGAAATAATTAACAGGGAGGTGCAATCAACAGTACAGAGCATCTGCAGGGGAGTTCTCAGGGAAATGACTTCCTGCATCGCCCTGCAACCGAGCTCTTAGGCTGTGAGGGATTTGTTCTCCAGTCTGGACTCTAGCTGCTCATGTTTTCGTGTGTTCCCTGCTTCCAGCATCACAGGCTTTGAAGTAAATAAGGTATCCAAATTCCCTATCAGAGATGTGTGATACTACCATCTCTCAGCAGGCAAGGCAACGCAGGGGCACAACCTACAGAGGAAGCTGAGGTACAGTAGTGGGATGCCTGGGCCACTCTGGAGTCCACAAAACAAACAGAGAAGTGGGAGGAAATGAGCATGCAGGCCTAATACAGCCCAGACTGGATGCCCACACTGCGAAGGCCATGAGCAGAGATATTCTGCTTAGCCTTCTTTTGAGAATGCTCCAGCCAATAAAGCTAGGAACAGTGTACATGGATGCCACCCAAATAATGTCACACTTCCACAATTGAGGGAAAACACATCAAACTTCTCAGAGTAAAATTTAAAGTAAAACACACCTATAATATTCAATAATGGAACTTAGAAAAAATGGGGTATACCGATGAATGTCCATTTTGTATTTGTGTATTCCAAGTGGTTAGGATAGATATATAGTTGCATTCTCTTAATGAATAGAATGATTTGTTCTCATGGTGTTTGTAAATAGCTTCACAAGTCC
>NW_004524610.1:13919630-13930175 GCF_000260255.1 Octodon degus
TTAAACTCATATTCTTTCCAGGGGCTGGTGGGTTGAGTGCAGGGGAGTGAGATGTTACTTCAAAGAGAGTGGCCCTTGAGGCTACCTGAAGGAATGAAGGAATGGGAGTGCTGAGCCTCCTGAAAGGTCAGATCCTTAAACCAGGGACAAAATTAACCACCACCACCTAGCACTGATGGTATAACTGCAAAACAGAATGGGCCATAGTATCATCTTATTATTCTAGTCTATAACCTGTAAGTTTTGTTGAAGTTGCAAATAGATGTAAAGAATAACTATTTCAAAGTATGAGTATTTAAATACTCACTTCGCAGTTGTCTCTTTATTTCTTTTGCAGGATCCAGCCAGTTCTGCAAGATGGTAAAAAGTGTTATCATTCAGAAATATCCCAGACCAATACACCAAAACAAAAATTCATTATGTTTCACTAACATGCATAATTTTAAAAGATACAGTACAAGCAAATTCAAGAAATCAAAATAGAATATTTTACATTTCACAACTTAAATGTAAATACATTTTTATAAAACTCAACTTAAAGCCATTTTCACCTGTTAGCATTGCACTGTCTTAACCACTGATTTGTTTTTGAGTTTGCAGGGATGTGTGGTAGTGTTAAAAACTAAATTTCAATCACAAGACATGGTCTACCTCTATACAACCTTCATTCTATAAAGTGCCAGTAAACAGCCCCTATGGATAGTGAACTGAGAATTCATCCCAGTAGGTTTCTACTCATAAAGGATACAATGTGCACTAAAAACTGTCAGCTGAATTTTAACATGCTCCAATCAAGCACAATCACCTCCACTTCTAAAGCCAACTCCTGCCCCTCTCCCAGCCTCTGCCCCCTACAGCTACAGTATGCTATGCAGAGGGACTGCCCAGCTGCAGACAGTACTTCCTCACCTTTGTGCAACATCCTTCTGCCTCCTAAACTTCATTCCTCATGGGAATACAATCATAAGGAGCTGTTTCATTTCAACCTCATTTCTGCTCTTTGAGAAAGCTTCAGAAAAATGGCAACCATTACAACAACAAAAGACAAAATCTGAAGCACTTAGGTCAAACCATCTAAGGATATTAAATCTTTCAAAGTTGCAAGCAAAAACTCCTAAGAGAAAAGTATTACATGTTTTCATCTATATTTACATGCTGTCCTACATACACTTCTATTCAAATCATTAAAGTTCATTCACCCTGCTATTGAAGAACAAGTACATTTTAAAATACTATAAACTGGAATAAGGTTTTTTTGTTTTTTTTTTTTTAATCTGAATGCCCTGAGGGGTGGTTTGGCTGGCTGGAGTGTTGTGGGGATCGAACTACAGCAACCTGAGGCTGACAGCTTTGTGGAAGCAGCCACTTAAACAACTGAGCTAAGGCCAGGCCCCCCAAAATACTATAAACTGATTGAAATGACTTTACAGTGTTTGATTCATTTTAACAACTGTCCCAAATAATGTACAGTATCTGTGCTAAAACAGATTTTGTACAGATATATAAAGCAAGAAAAGTATTGTTACTCAGGAAATAAAAATAGCCTGCTATCATGGTAATATACTGAAATGTACAGCACAACATGGCCTTGCCCTGTTAAGAATCAGGAACAGCAGGATGCTTTGAAAGCAGAGTGGTCTGGACCCCACCAATTTTACTTCATTTCATGAGCTGCTTTCTAGACAGCAAGGGTGAAGTGTGCAGGACTCTATTCTGACACTGCTTATATTCAAACCTCTCAATAAAGAACCACAGGCGCGAAGTTCACTGTCACAGTCCTAGTGTCCCAGCTGCAGACACCACTGATGTGAACAGTTAGTGCTACTCTGCAATGGTCCATCTAGTGCCTTGTTAGGGAGCCACTCTAATTCTCCCCTCAGAAAAGAGCCTGGCACTCAGCTTCCCCGCCCTGCAGCTGTTGTCCCTCACACAGCTGGCTCACAAGTGGCCAGCTATGAAGAGTGCACAAAATGAGAAAAATACTTGTTCAGCTTCTGGCCCAGACTGGACTGGAGCTGAGGAACAGGCAAAGGAGGGTCAAATGCATGACACTGGCAAGCCCATGAAGTGATAACCACACCAAGAAAAACAGAATCAGAGATAACTGGTGCCAACCTGTAAAGAAATCCCTCAGACTGTTAACACAGAGAAAGAGACCATAGGGGACAATGCTGGTTGGCACAGATCCTCCCACATGCCTGACTTCATCAGTGTGAAGTGACACGCATGCCTCCTACACAAGAGCAATAAAAACCTTTCTCTGTCCCAACAGAAGATGGTAGAAGCAATGTCACCTTCTGCCCGCCCAAGGACTAACCTGTGTGGCCACGTGGACCCTCTATTCTCACAGGAGCACGAATCCCCAGTGCAAATTACCTGACAGTTTCTGGAGAGTGTGGTGGGAGTCAGTGGAGCTCGAGAGATCTAAGCGCATGGGTGACACATTAGCCAGCCAAATTTACACTGTCATTCTCAGGACACTTTCTACCACCCTCATACTGGTTACCAGTTACACTGAAGGTTTGTGTGGCTTCTCAGTTTAGACCCCATGCAAAGACTGAGAAGGCAGCAGGAGCAGCAGCAGCACAAGTGACTCCTTCCATTCATCGCCCATGCTGCAATCATCATGCCCATCAAGGAGTAAGATCTTCATCCCCCACATTACAACTTCACAAGGGCTGGGGGACACCACACTATTTGTGTCTTCCAGTACTTGGCAGTTTTAGGCAACTTGTAAGTATTAAATAAACACATGCTGACGGCTATCTACCCTTTCATGCCTCTTTCCTCTGCATACTGTGGTAATCTTTTTTTTTCTTCCAAAATTTTACTGATAAACAGCAATGAGACAGTTTCAAATCAAATCGGAAGTACAGTTTCAACAAATAACACACTGCATATATTCTTCTTAGTGGTTAATTGCTGTACAAGATGCGGACTTGAGATCCTATTTACAAACACCATTGGAACAAACCATTCTATTCATTAAGAGAATGCAACTATATATCTATACTGTGGTAATCTTAAATGAATAAATTATATTATAGTATTAGGATTTTAAAATTACTTCTGAGTACTCAGACTGTAGTTAACATAGAACATCACTTCCCACAATCATAAGTTCTACAATAAAAGGTAAAAATGATTTACTATAACTTTATATGAAGAAATACAAATTTATCTTCTTCTACATTGCCAATTACAAATGAATAAAAAGGGCCGGCCAAATAGCTCAGCAGATTAAAGTGCCTGCAAACAGGCGCAGGGGCCTGGGATTCCATCCCCACACCTGCCGTGTGGGCCCCACCCCTGGGGTGCCCTGAGATGGCAATTGAGACTGGGCGTGGTGATACACACCTGTAATCCCAGCTCCTCAGAGGCTGTAAACAGGCAGATCACTACAAGTCCAATTTATGTAGTGAGACCCTGAACACCCTATAGACTCTTCCCTAAAATACGAAATAAATAAATCTAAAATAAAAGCAATACATGTTAAAGCAGTACCTAACTAAACTCTCCAACTTTTGCCTGATAAGGAAGCATGTGTGAGTGGACGAAAAACTGTCAGCTGAAATGTAATAGGGACAGGCTCCCCCACAGCCCCTAGACATTCAGAAACCTGAGAGTTTCTCAGTGACAGCTGCTAGTGACTCACGATCAGCAGAACAGGGATTTTCTTAATGTTTCCCAAACATTAAGGTATAAGCAAAAATCAGAGGGGCTACAACTTATGTCACACTTTAGCAAAATTTATCTTGATTTGTTAAAAAATAAAGCACTTCTCCACCTACAGGAACTTCTACTTGTTCGGTTTTCATGCTGCTGTGCTTTTTAGTGGAAAAGCTTGTGGAGGTCATGGCTATAGCTCAGCAGCCTAAGTGCCTGCTGGTAAGCAAAGGTCCTAAGTTCAATCCCCAATGCTGCAAAAGAAGAAGCTTGTGGACCCAGTTCCTGGCTCAGAATCTTAAATGCCCGCCATCACTCCACTAACCAAAATGTTATGTAGCACCCTTCATGAATGACATGTTCATCTTTATCAGGTTATTATTACTCAGCTTAAAAGTCTTTCAGCAACTAGCCAAGCGTGATGGCACGTGCCTATAATCCTAGAATTTGGGAAAGTGAAGCAGGAGGGCTGTAGAGAGTTCAAGGCTAGCCTGGACTACACAGTGGTTCAAGGTCAACCTGAGCTACATAGCAAGACCTTGTCTCAAAAAAATAAATAAAAATAAAAAGCCTGTCAGTAACTACCATTCACCACTATTCTTCCAAGACTTTAATAATCCAAATGCAGTAAGCTTTGTATTTCTTGAAGGATTCGTGTTCTTTCTTTCTTTGGGCCTCTGCATGGCTGCCAACAAATACTACCTTCACATAGCACTTCTTCACAAAACCTTCTCTAACATAGTCCTTCCCAGGACCAGGACCACTCTATGCTATCAAGGGATGTGGCACAATATCTGGCGATTTTTTTTTTAATTACTTCTTTGTATTAACCACTAGACTCAACCTTGCACAAAGGGAGGTATCACATTTAATTTTTTACCACTGCAGTCCCAGAACTTAATAGGCTGACCATGACATATACTGATTACAGAAATTCAATAAAAACTTGTTAAACAACAACAACAAAAAAGCAGGAATGTTCAGTTTGGTTTCCTTCTCTTCATGTTCCTCTATATACTCTAACTCATAGCCAAAGTATAAATTCAGTAAATATTCAGCTTCTGAATAAATGAACATCAGGTAAAATAAAGCCATCAGCAAAAACTGCAAGAAATCCCTTAAGAGGTGTGCAATCAAACTAAATAAAAATGTGGTCCTAGAATATCAGAACTATTAAATCACCTTAGAAATCAAAGTCAGAAGGCTATAATTCATCTTGAAAAAAACTGCTACATCTTTATTTTCACTAACTTCTAAATGAAATTTGGATTATCATTAATTTTACATGTAGCAAAGAAGAAAACCTATTTAATATCAGGTGTACTTTTCTGTCAGCAGCAGAAATAAAAATAAAAATACTACCATATCACATTACATTAGTTGCAGATGTTGAAATATCATTTATGCTAACAAATATTTTGAAAGTACAATAGGCATCAAACTAGATATTAATGTTAATATGTTAATTAAAACACATCTCTATTACTTTTTTATTTTATTTTTAATTTTGTATTTTAGGGAAAGGTCTACAGGATGTTCAGGGTCTCACTGCTAGATCGACTCGTAGTGATCCACCTGTTTACAGCCTCCCGAGAGCTGGGATTACAGGCACGTGCCACCAGGCCCAGTCTCAATTGCCATCTCAGTGTGCCCCGGGGGCGGGGCTGGCACAGCAGGCCTGAGGATCGAACTCCTGGCCCCTGCACCCACTTGCAGGTGCTTTAATCCGCTGAGCTATTTGGCCAGTCCTACATCTCTATTATTTTATTTCAATTTTTTATTAATATTTTAAGAATGTTGCTTATTTACTAGCTTCTAGTCCTACAGCTTAATTTTACTAAAGTTATATATACAGTTCAAACACTATTCTGAGATGTGGCATTCAAATTCACTAGACTGCTGAAAGAATCAACACAAGAAAAAGATTTTTTTTAAAAAATCTGCCTTAGAAGATTACAAAAATGTTTTGCCAAATCAGCATATCAGATAGTTGCACAGCCATGTTTTTGCTCTGCACATCTACCAGTTAATTAGAAAACTCTTTAATACAATTACCATCTCTAAGTCTGAGTCCTGTTTAGCCAAATCCTGTGATATTATCTTACATTTTCAACAGGTTCTCAAAAACAGTGAGAACTTGAAGGAAAAAACTGCTACATCTTTATTTTCACTAATTATTTTAATCATCATTTTCAATTATCCTCTACAATAGATACATCTACAAAAAGTATCATCTTGGTTACAAATCATAATACTTGTATTTATAGGGTGCCAGAACTAGAAAGAAGCTCAAGGAACATACAGCCCAATTTCCATGCAGAATGTGAATGCTGAACTCTTCCCTAAGCTACCAGGAACACCTGCTTGCTCCTGAATCCCTGTCATGAACCATGTGGGGTTATTAGGAGACTCTTGCCCCCCTTGGCATGTGTGATATTCAGACTCTTGTAACTCTGCAAACTCACAGAACATTTCTTTATTCCCCAGGTGAAAGCTTCTCATATGCATGCACATGAAGAGCCAGGCCAAGTCCGTGCTAAATCAGCAGGTCTGGTTGAGGCCCGGCATTCCATGTTCTGGGAGCCGCCAACTACACTTTCAGCAGCACAGCCTAGATACCTTTTATGTAGAAATCTTGTCTTTTCTTGAAACTCAAATGTAAAGACACAGCTTTAAATCCTCTAACTGGTTTGTTAGGTAGGCTCCCATCTTGAGTGGGTCAAAACACCAAGTATTGATGGCTTCCTGCGAAAAATCCTAGCAGAAACCACAGATTCCATGTTCGTTCTCTCTCTCTCCCTCCCTTCCTCCCTCCCTCAAGATAAATTTCTTTCAAATGGGAAAGAGATCAAGACAGATAGGGAAGCAAAAGGGGATTTTTTAAAAGTAGGTATTATGTTATATAAATGCACCAACTACAAACAAGGAATGTAAACATGATATGCCACAAACGTTTCTTTTTAACTATTCCCCATCTCACTGAGTCCCTATGCCAAAGAATGTCAAGACCCACTGTTCTTTATTGGGCAAAACATACCTCTCAGACAGGCAACCACAGTCAGAACCAGCAGCAGCGTGAGTGTGCAGTTGCCCTTTGCAAGGTCCTGACCATGCCAAAGTGAATGACAACTCAAGATGCCTTTATAAAACCTATGTTCTAGTTCTCACAGTGACTCTCCTTGACTAAAATTAGTCTCCTCTAAATCCTCATCCCAATTAAACCCCAACTCTGACACTCTTTAATCTATGTCATCCAATTATTTTAGCAATAATCTGCTATTAGGTTGGGTTAGCCAGGATCCCCAGCCTTGGTAATTGGTCAGCCTCAGTTTCCGATTATGTTCTTCATCCAGCCCTGTCTGGCAGGCATTGTCATGTGAGCCTGGCATTCAGCAAGAAATCTAGCAGGTAGTTTGGCTAAAATTCCCCAAGTATGCCATGGTGTTTCCTTTTTGTAACTTTTTTTCTCTCCTTAACTATAAATTAATATCTTTTAAAATGTTTATCAAGTTTCTACAATAAGCAAAACTTTGTCATAATGAACATGTAAGATATTTTAAGGCTAAATATTATACTGAGACAAAGCTGGTTAAGAAAAAATACATTTTCTAAAAAGACACGAATAAAGCTGAAATCACTTACTTTCTGCTCAGGGTTTTCCTGAAACAAAAGTCCAAAGTAGTCCTTTTCCAAGAGATTGAGGTGTTCACATACACTGTCAAATAATACTTGTCCTTTAGCACGTTTCTGGGGGGAAAGAAATTCTTTATTTTTCAAGCACTAAAATTTCATATGTAACAGACACTTAAGAGCATGCTATAAAATACATGATTCATTATAAATAAATCTATTTGTGTTGGCAAAATAAATCAAAATTAACAATAAAAAGTGAAATTTTTTCACTTTAGTCTTTCCATTCCCCACACACAAAATATAAATTCTAAAAGGCATTACTAAAATAACTCCATACTTTATTGCTATACTATGTGAATATAAAATGAGCAAACAAAAATGTTGAGAGTTCATTTATTCATTTTAAAAACAGTACAAAAATATCCTTCCCTCAGTACCTAAAAGTGACTTACAAAATATCTACAAGGGCTGCCACGTTCTAGGAACCCCCAGATCCAGTCCTAGCACAGGACCGGTGAGTGTGTGGGAGAGCTTCAGGCTACCCTGTGCCAGCGGGACCTACTGGTCCCAGCCCAGGCGCAGTGTGGGTGACACCCTCTTCCACCCCCTTGGGATGCCCCCCACCACTCCGCAGTACCCCCCCACACCCCGCCCACAGAGTAGGAATTTCTGTCACGTTCCGGGAACCCCCAGATCCAGTCCTAGTCCAGGCCCAGTGAGTGTGTGGGAGAGCTGCCTCTCCCCCCTACTTCAACTTGTCCCCTCCAGACTCAGCTCAGGCCTGGACTACAGGCCTGGGGTGAAACCCTGCAGCTGCAATCCCTGCAGAGAGTGTAGGGGACAGAACCACCCAGCTAGTCCAGGAGCAGAACATCTTGCCAGAGGGGCACAACAGGTTCACCCCCAAGGGCAGCAGCAGGAAGGGCCTGAACACAGCAGCCAGACCCAAGCCAGGCACAGCTGGATAAATTTAAACTTTGTAGATCTGCACCTTAACTTCAGTAGGTGCTAAGGTTATAACTGCAAAAAAGATCTACAACAAAGGTCAGAAGACAGTGCTACACAAACTGACAAGGAGAAGGAGCAAAATGCAATCTCAGAACATCTACAAGGTATTACACTCACAGGAAAACTTTCAGCTTTGTTATTCAATATAACCTATATACTTCATCCCATCAACATCATTTGATTTTTTAATTTCATGATTATTTGTAGAATACAAGTTATTTTTATTTTCAACTCAATCTATGCTTCTATCTACCATTTTTTATTTTTTAACATTTATTTTATTATTTTTTTAATTTTTTTTTAAATTTTTATTTATTGGGGGGGCCAGCTCAGCCCACCTGGGGGCAGGGCTGGCTGGCATGTGGTGCTGGGGGATTGAACCGCGGTCCCCATGCTTTGCTGAGCTTGTTCTAAGTAGATGCTTTAGACCACTGAGCCATCTCACCAGCCCCAAATGCATGGTTTTGAACGTTAGTTTTTTGGGGGTTTTTTTGTTTGTTTTGTTTTTGTTTTGGTGGAACTGGGGATTGAACTCAGGCCCTTGTGCTCACCAGAGAAGCACTTACTCCACTGAGCCATCTCCCCAGCCCCTTCTACCATTTTTTAGAGTGCCATTTGGTACTCACCCTTTAGGATAAAAAATAAAATAATGGAACTGGGACAATAAGGCAACTGTATTTAAGGATTCAACATAATTTGCCTTGAATAAATTTTTTTTTCTTAATTTAAGAACTGCTGTTAACAGATATATAAAATCCCGGGCCAGCCAAATAGCTCAGCAAATTTAAGTGCCTGCAAGCAGGCGCAGGGGCCGGAGGTTCAATCCCTGGGCCTGCCTTGCTGGCTTCGCCCTAGGGCACCCTGAGATGTCAACTGAGATTGGGCGTGGTGGCACGAGCCTGTAATCCCAGCTCTTGGGAGGTTGTAAACAGGTGGATAACTACAAGTCTGATCCAGTAGTGAGACCCTGAACACCCTGTAGACTGTTTCCTAAAATAAAAAAAAATAAAAAAAAAAATATATATATATATCCCTTAAATATCCCTTGATAGTGACATAAGAAAGGCTTGTTATCAAATCACTGGCAAAACCAAGTAGTGACTCATTCTCAGTTAAGAAACATACCTCTGGGTCATTCTGACTTTGAGGTCAGCCCAGATACATGCCACCTCCTTAGTATGCACTGTCACTACTACGATAGTAAAAACAACATGCCATCGGGTTTTTTCATTTCCAAAATGACTGGACCTCACTATCAGAATGTATACTTTTCAGTTTACATACTGTGCAAAACTTGGTACTCTCCACACATGTATTACTTAAGGAGGAGAATCTAGTACTTTTACATCTTTTATAATGTCTCTAAAACAAACAGAATCACATCAAATAGTAAAGAAAGAAAAACCTGTCTGGATTATATCATAACATAATAAGCAATACACATCATTACAGATTTGCAATCAGGATTTAATGTCCAGTTAAAGTACCAAGTATGTTTATAATAGCTATATGCTTATGTGTCTACATAGTTACAGTATATAAACAAAGTGTACTGAGCAATGATACTGGACTCTGTAGGCCCATGCCAAGTTCTAAATATGTCTGCTACTTACAGCCATGTGATCCATGACAAAACAGCTAACTTCTGTTTGCATTACTTTTCACGTGTATTAAACAGGTGTACATAGAACTTAACACAAGGAGCATGGCAAGTACTAAATGGTTTATAAGGTGTAAAAATTAGTTATTTGAAATTAGGATAAAAAGAATATTTAAGACAACTGAATGTCTATAAATACATACCTCACTTTAAAGAGAAAATGCATCCCACTATTTACTTAAAGTTAGTATTTTGTTAATAAATCATATCTTCTCAATGATTTCCATTTTAAAAACAGAAGCATGCTCGCTTCCAAGAATTTCTCAACAGGCTAAGAGGAAAGCTTTCTCAGAGGTTGCACCCACAATCTGACCCAGGCGCCAGCACAGGACCAGGTCCCTATCTATTTTTATCTTTGATTAAAAGTACCTCCATCGGAGCAGTGTGAAGAAGAAGCGAGGACGACCCCCGAGCCGCCCAAAGCTGCGTGCCGCTGCATCTCGTGTCTAGCGCCTGTGACCTGCCGCCGTCGCCACCATGCCCAAGAGAAAGGCCGAAGGGGATGCTAAAGGTGATAAAGCCAAGGTGAAGGATGAACCACAGAGAAGATCTGCAAGGTTGTCTGCTAAACCAGCTCC
>NW_004524610.1:13931025-13949326 GCF_000260255.1 Octodon degus
TTTTATAGTGGCTTTCTGATTTTTGGTAGTCCATCCAAGAAGGGAGTTTGAAAGTTGTCGTATACTGTTAAAGATTGTGTGCCCATGTCCTGCCTGAAATACCATGATTGTTTATGAAAAGTATCTTTAATAAAGCTGGATACAGTTTGGCTTGGAAAAAAAAAAAAGTACCTCCATCATCCACTTTGCATGAGCATCTTCCTTACACAGACAAATGTTAACAACGGAGAAGCCACTTACTCTTCTCGGTGTAAAAAGTGAGTAAGAACTAGCTAACAATTCACTGTACTCTCAACCCAGTGGGATAGGGCTTGTCAAAGCACTTCAACCAACCATCACTGACTTCTGATCCCAACTATTCCTGCACTAGCACATCAAAACATCTTCTAAATATTCAGTCTACCCCTCTATTCTTCTCCCTATTGTCTCTAAGCAGGAGATAGTTCACAGACAGGTGAGTCCTGGTGAAGCTTACTACTTAAACTTCTGATATAGTTTGGATCATTAATGTTCCCAAAGGTTTACAAACAGTAGGCTTGGTCCCAATGTTCAAACAATGAGCAGTGTTCGAAGTGGAGCTTTTAGGAAATCATTGAGTCCTGAGGGATCTGACCTTACCAGGGCATTACTCCACTGGCAGATTCATAATTTAATGGCATTATGGAGAAGAGGAGGCCTACTTGGAGAAAGTAGGTTCTTCAGGGTAGGCCCTAAAAGAATATATTCCTAGCCTCTCCCTCTCTCCCTTCCCTTCCTTTTCCTTTTCCTTTTCCTTCCTTCCTTCCTTCCCCTCCATTTTCCTCCCCTCCCATCTCCTCTTCTCTTCCTCCCTCTCCCCTCTCCCATCTCTCCTTGTCTCAGACCTCAAAAGAGAGGACCCAGTCAACTGTCAAGATTTCCTATTTACCTGGTAAATGCCCTGAAAGGTTCTATTGTAAAAAAAAAAAAAAAAAAAATTTACATCAGTGTTACAACAAAAAATCAGTGAATCTGATTTTTCCAAAAGTATCTGCCTGAAGAGTGAACTGCATTTTTAATACAGCATTTAATAACATATTCCCCAACATAATTACTACTGTAAAGATAACACAAGAAACAAGGTAGAAAAGAACTGCCACTTTCTGGCCCTTTAGCTGTCTTAGAGACTGGTATTAACATTATCTGTTTGATTAAAAGTACCAAAATGGAATTCAGTCTAAACTGTTCCAAGACTGGCTGTACCCAGCTGTCTAGCAGAAGTAATTAGTTTCCACAGACAAAATAGCAATAAACAGAATCAAAAGTCATAGACAAGCAAAACCAGCCACCATTACAAAAACTTAAGACACAGATCAGATTGTCACAGAACCTTAGGGATTAAAAATTATCAAGTATGTAACATGAAATAAGTATGTTTTATCTGTTTAAAGATAAAAGTACTTTAAAATATTATGGGAAAAGACTATCAAGAGCTTATTTTTAAAAGAATAAAACATTTACAAATAAAAATTATAATAACTAAATAATAATCCAAATGACAACAAAATCAGTGAACCATAAGACAACTCAAAATACTATCCACAATGCAGCAAAGACAGAAGAAAAAGTAAAGGAACTTTATAGTCATGGAGGGTATAATGAGGAGGTCTGCAGATAATTCATCAGACTCCTTGATAATATACAGAATACAGGAGAAGTAATACTAAAAGAAATAATGGCTACTACTTCATGTCTTCAAATTAAGGAATTCAATGGCTCCCTAGCAAGATAAAAAAATATTCTTCCATATGTATGTTTTCCCACTATTTTTTTATACTCATTAACACTCAAAAAGCTGGACACAGTGCCGTATACCTATAATTCCAACACTTGGGAGTTTGAGGCAGGAAGATTGCTGGGAGTTTGAGGCCAGCTTGAACTACACAGTGAATTCAAGACCAGCCTCCACTACAAAGCAAAACTTGCTTCAAAACAAACAAACAAACAAACAAACAAACACGCAAAAGGCTTTGACATGTACATTACTAAAACTAACAGATACAAAAACCCATCAGAATAAGAAGGGGCAAAATATACATAAGCTGGGGAAGAAAAAAGAGGAAAGTTAATCAAGAAAAAACAGAAAAGTTCCCCTAAGAAACCTAAAACATATTTAAGGAAGTTAATACAAAAAAGAAATCAAAATAGTGTCTTCCTTATCAAGTAAAGAAAATCAGATTCTTAGGAGACACAGTAAGTGCTACATATTAATATCCTGAATTATTACAAACTTGCTTGGGTGTGCTCTAGCAGCTATACCACCCAGAGACTCAATGCTTTTTTGCTTTCATGCTGTTTATAACACATTCCACCAGTAATAATTACCTTCTGAGAAAGAAGAAATCAAGATACTAGTCACAAAGGTGATGCATAAAATGTGGAATGCAGGTTTCTTCCCGCCCTTCAGGATTCTGGTACACACCTCCCCTTCTTCAGAATCACTGATTCTCAAATATACTAGTGCTGCAAGAACAATCAACTACTGGGTATGACCACCAGCGCTACATCTCACTGAGCACAGGCAAACTGTTTTATGCCTTAGTTTCTTCTCTTTAAAATAAAAATACTTATCCTACGATGGTAATGGGTGATGAGAAAATTCAATGAAGTATGTTCAAAATGCTAAGTGTTTGACACATATCATGGGTTTATTAAAGGGTGTTGAAATCATGAGACATTGGAGCTCCTCTAAAAGTAACTGTTAAGTGTGATTAAAAAGCTTCAGTTATATAATCTAACTTCCTTGCTTCACAAATTAGAAAACTAACAAGTTTAACTGATGTAATTTTTTGATTTTTCTGAATTTCTTTTACAGCATTAAATTCTTGTGATATCTATATTTATTTTGCTATTTTAGTATCATTGTTTTTGTTTTCTTAGAAACACATTAAGGAATTCAATGGCTCCCTAACCATTGAAACTGTTAGAAACTGTTTCTAGAACTTAGAAACCCCCGATTTCTGCTGCATGAAAGGGCAACAAGCCATTTGCTAACCAAGCAAAACACATGGATATTTAGCCGTACAACTTGTACCAAAGATAGCAGTATGCACTGCTGTTTCATCAGCTCTCATACCAATTTGAGGCTATTACCCTGACTTACCAAGATAAATTTTCACCTTGCTTATTTCCACTTTATTTCCAAATGTCAAAGCTCTTGTGTTTTAGACAAAACTCCAATTCTCTTTTCCTTTGGAGCCTATGCTAATCTCACAATATTTCATCTTTTTCCTTTAAGAACTTTATTTCATATCTCTGATACATTTACAGTCTACCTGATATTTATTACTTTTGGAGATTGAATTCTTTAAGAAAATTGGCATTCCACCTCAAGACAGCACTTCAATGAATAATCAGCTCACTTGTAGGCCAAAAGTTGTTATCTGATGGACAGGATGGCGCAGTGCCAGTAATACCAGCCAAAAGGTTGGCACAGTCTAGAATTCAGGCTTCTGGCTAGCAGTCATCACAATTTCCTGGATCCTGGTTCCTGAACTACCAACTCACAGATATTCAAGGAATTAAACCAAACAAACATACATTGCTCACCAAATTCTAAGAGGAGACCAGGCAGATACCCACATTCTATTTTCAGAATTCTACAGTGCATATTAACTCTTCCTTGGTAAATTACAGCATTTCCAAATACTTTTTTGAGAACAAGACAAAATGATATAAGCAGAAAAACTCATGTGTCTCTTCTCACCTATGAGCAGGCCATGCCCACTTTTATGTAGAAGGGATAGTGAGGATTCTCATTTTACACATAACTTCAACAAGACATTAGTTTCGGTGTTATTTATTCTTGCTATTGCAACAGCAAGCAGAAACACTGAAACAACACCCAGGATTTAGAGGCAGATTTATCTACCTCAAGGGCCACTAATCGAGATCATTCATTGAACGTCAGGCCCTGATCTATGGTCATCTAGGACTTATATGAAATAAGCAAGCAGGAAGTAGAGTCAGAATGGCTTGTCAACTGAAGATTGGTTTATACAACAACATCACAGTAACCAGCTATACATCACAGCAACTAGCCATTTCTAAGAGACAGGAGCAACCAAAACTGGAAAGGAACTATTACCTGAGCAACTAACAAACAAGTATACTGGTTGGTGGGGGCCATTTTCTGCTAAACTATCTAAAGCAAAACTTTGCTTTGAATTTGTTTTTATAGCAGAACCTTTAGAGTACAAACTGTCAATCTCTGTAGCATTGAGTTTATTAAACAATAAAAAACATACAATGATTTAAAAAAACTGATCATGCATAGTTCAAAAAGAAATCTTGGGCCAGGGAGATGGCTTAGTAGAAGAAGTGCTTCCCTGGCAAGAGCAAGGGCCTGAGTTCAATCCTCGGTTTCACCAAAAAAAGAAAAAAAGAAAAAGAAATCTTAATTTCTGAATGAAGTGCTAACAGACTTAGCAATCTTTCCCCATAGTCTCTCCCTAAGAAAGACTTACATTGACCAGCAATATAAAACTTGATGAGTTGAAAAAAAAATTTAAGGTCCTTTTTTATACTATCCAGTATCAGATTTTTTTAAAAGACTACACAACACATCAGCAATGTCTGAAGGACAAAGCAAGATTAATGTGTATGAACTTTAAATGTTTTATTCAAGCCGGCAGACTAGTTTTGGGGAAATTTCTTTTAAAAACAAAAAAGAAAAGGCAAAAGAAAAAATTCTACAGCAGACCCAGCGAAAGGAAAGCTGGCTGGAATCTGAGACACTGAGCAAAGTCTCCCGTGCCTATGCTGTTATTTGCGGCATTTATTACTGAGGCCAGAATATGACATTTCTGGAGCCTTCTCAACTTGGAAGAATTTGAACAACTGCTTACCCAGCAGATTGCAGTGGATGCCACACACCAGTGGCGTTTTCTAAAACACCATCACTGTCTCAATGTAGTTCCGCCACACTGCAGTTATTGTGTGCTGAGGAGCCAGTAATGGGAAATGCACAATGCAATCCATACATTAGAGCTCCAAGCTACGCATTTTGCACTATTTGTAAAGTACACTGTGAAAATATAAAAGCCCAAAGAAAGAGAAATGTAGAACAAGCACAACAGATATATTGTTATGGTGAGATAGGCTAATACCACAATCAGATAAATTCTTTCCTATCATCTGAATGAGCTACCAACACACCTCAGTTCCCAAAGTTCATCCAATCCCAGCAAAAAGAAAGCCTAGCCAGAGATTCTGTGATGTACATTCAAAGCCTAATTCCTGAAGGAGTCATTTATAGCAAAGGAAACTTTTAAAGTCTCCCTGATCATTAGTAAGATTTAAACTTGAAAATGTTATATATATATTCAAAAAAGATGTACATAATACACAAACAAACATATGCATGCAGATGTCCTATACACATACACATATTAAATTTAGAGCATTTTTAGGTTCACAGCAAAATGAATCAGAACATACAGAGTCACCCATACACCTACTGCCCTCACTTACACATAGCCTTCCCATCAGCAGCATCCTCACAGGGTGGTACATCTATTGTAACTGGTGAACCTACAACGATATACCACTACCACCAAAACTGATGGTTTATATTTGGGTTCCCTTTCAGAGGTGTGCACCATATGGGTGTGGACAAATGTCTGGTGACAAAAATCCACTAATTAAGGGTAGTTTCACTGTCCTAAAAATCCTCTGTGTCTCTTTATTTTTTAAAAGTATAATCAAGATTCTGATCATGAAGCATAGCTGACAGCAACAGCAAGAAAAAGAATCCTGTCCCAGGGAAACCCTATCTGCCCTTATATGTCAAGTTCTTCTTCAGCTCATAGCTTCCTGGCTGTTACATCGAATGGTGTGTGTTCACTTTTCAACCCTTTCAATGACCCAGATATAAAAAGCCAGGATAATAAGAGAATACATCAATAGCTCAACTTTTCATTTAAAATCTTCTTTAAAACAAACAATGCAGTCCAGTAAAATAAAATTTATCTGACAATCCTTAATGACACTATATTTGAGTCTACTTTGGAATGAATCATCAAAGTAGACAGCAGACATCTATAAATCTCAACTGTACATTTTATCATAGGCCAGGGATGATGAACCTATGCTTACTGAAACTAGCCAGGAGTGTTCAAACTCATTCTTAACAACTGACCAAAGTAGAAGCCAAGTTGAAACGCAGAACAATCTACATCACTTAACAGATTACTTTATTAAAGCTGTGAAGCAAAGGTAAGTCAGGTTCCAACACAGAGGGTCTAATGGTCTTAGTAATCAATTTCCTTACCCTACTTCTACCTGAATTTCTGATTTTTGCTTTATATGACAAAGATGACAAGCAACTTCTGGAAATTTTGAGAAAAAATACAGTATACTACAAAATATTTTAGTTTTAAACACGGGTATATCTGAAACAACAGTTGTTTCCATTCAGTTTGATATTTTTCCCCAAGTAAAAGGTTTTCATTCCAGGTGGATGAATAACAAAGTAAAACAAGAGACAGGGACAGCACTCTCTTGCTGACCACTGAGGAGAAAAGAGGTACTGGGATCTTTAAGGTTTTGCTTGAGCTAAACACACACACACACACACACACACACACACACACACATAAATTAGTCTAACTATTTTAGGAGAAAGCTTTGTGACAGCTGAGAATAAGATAAGGATTCTGGAGCAGAAACATTACAAAGCATTAGTGTGAATACACCATGAGACTGGCCTCCCAAAAACATTACCTACTACCTAAGCACTCATCTGATCCAACGATGCCAAATTCCCCTCCCAAATGCCTTTTCTCCTACTCTTGGCTTTATTAGTGAAAATCTACCACGTAAGAGTGAATCGGTATCTTCTTTTAAAATAAAGGTACCTTTGAATACAGTGTATGTCATCATTCATACATTAAAGTCATTCATTCAAACTGCTCATTACTTAGCTGTTTATCTGCTAGATGTATGAGACGAAGAATTTTGATTCTAGAAGGTGAAAAGTAAACACAAAGCCTGAGACACTTCTGTATTATACTATTACTAAGGAACAACCAGAAGTCCCCATGAAACTAGGAATAAGAAAGTCTAAGTGAGAAAAGCACAAAAAGAAAACAAAGGTAGGTTATTATGTTTCCTTCAAACATACAGGCTACATTTAAAATCTTCCCTTATAATTCAGAATTTCTGCTTATACTTCACTATTTCATCCTTTCCAATGAAAATGTAATAGGCCAGGTGTTGGTGAGTTTTCCAGAACACATTCTTCAAAGCCCAGGAGTACCTTTCTCCTCAGGAAGGTTCACACAAAAACTCTAGCATATAATTACTTGGCACTATTGCACTTTTATGGTTTTTTTAATGTTCCTAAATTGATAATACCTTATCAATTTCACTCACATATAAATTATACAGGGGAATACTGCTTAATCTATATAGTGTACCTCTGAAAGTGAAATCCATAAACAACTTTTAAAACTCCACAATTTCAACTTTTCTAAGCATAGGAAAAAAACAAGTAAGTATTTAGTGATAAAACTATTTTGAACATATAAAATGTATTTAAATGAAAACTACTTTGAGATCAAATTCATAAAATACTATAAATACATGCATTCCTTATCATTCCAGGTTCTTAAAATTTTTTATATCATCACCAAGGGAGATCAGGAACCAAGCCATTAAAATAAATTTTAAGAAATGAAAATTCATGTGCTTTTCATCCTACATTTCCTATTATTCACCTTGAAAAGCAAGACAGGATCTTATAAGGCTATAAAAGAGTATAATCTGTTTGAAAAGGTAGAGCAGTAGCTATAGTTGTTAAATACTAAACAAGATGTCTTTAACCTCTAGCCAAAGAAACACCAAATTTTTAAGTACCTTTTTAAAAAATTGCTAAGCACCACTTTCCTTTAAAACACATTTCAGAAATCATAAGAAGCAAACTTCTGGAGGCCAGCACATTCCCTGTAAGCTATTTGCCTAGAATGAATTGTGACATTTGATTCATACAGGCTTTCTGTTACAGAAGAGAGCTTATGACAGCATTCCTACTTGGTTCACTGCAATTATTGCTGACAGACCTAAGGAGGGGCTTCCCAGTGAACATAACACATAGGTCAGGATACTACTCAGTAGGCTTCCTCTCTGTGGAACTAGACTGGTACACAGAGTCAGGCTCACCCCCAGACAGACTGAGATGACACCTGCACAAGAGAAGCTCACAAAAATGAAAGCGAATTTGATTTATAAGTGGTGATTTTTGTGAAGACTTTCCTCTTCAGAATGAGTTTTAAAAAATACTAATTTTTTAAGTTCAGGGTATTTATGCAATTTTGTCTCAAAAGTCTATTTAAAGAAATATTAAAATAGAAAATAGGCTATTTATCAATGCTTTAATCATTATCTACCTTACATGAAGTTATTTCCTGAGTAAGCCATAATTTTTAATAAATTATTGTTATACTGAATTTAATGTCTTTCAGGTTGAAATGTTAGTATGTTATGTTATGCAGTAATGCTACACATACTAAAGTCAAGTTCTGTCCATACTTCTGGGCAGCACAGTGCATACTGCCTTCTGAACAAGGACTGGATGAAAGAATGGCTGTCCCAGCTCCAGCTTTGTTGAGAAATTAAACATCACTCACAGGCAGAGACAGGGCTCTCAAACCCCTGTCCCTTATTTAAGACTGGAGTATTGAGGCTAGGGGATAGGAGAGGCAGGATCAGACAGCTTCTGCTGACAGCTGAAAATCAAAATTCTGTCAGTAACACCTTTAATTTGTTTAGAAAAACAAAGGACCATAGTAGGGAGAAAAAAACTACATGAAACAATAGTACAGAATAATTCAGAATTCAGGAAGTTTAACAAAAGATACTTTGTGGATTTTGTTGGATCCAAGTATAATTACATTACACATCTTCATCTGATAAACCTGGACATTAAAAATGTTTAATGCCTACATATTTAAGGTGAGAAAAATCTAAGTAGATTTTAAAGCATATAATTTACTCTGAAATTGACCTTTCCCGTCATACCTTTAACATTCCCTATCCCTGAGGTAATTTTTCATTCCAAAACAAAAAAAAAATCCAAAGATTTATTTCCTGTTCTACTAGTGGTCAGAGTGAAAACTTGCTAAGTGGCGAATTACAAAGAAGTTAGCATGCTTGGAAGACAGATGTATGAGAAAGAGAAAGGAAGGAGCACTGTCTTCTTCAAAATTATGCCAAGGTAATCACTCTCACAAGTTACTTACGAGTGTCAAGTTAAATGCTTTCAAAACACCATTGATATGAGGGCAAAAAAGACAATCCTTCCATTCCAAAACCAAACGTAAAGAAACAGGTGAAAACCTGTGGCAGAATTTCACAACTGAAGGGTCGGCCAAATAGCTCAGCAGATTAAAGCGCCTGCAAGCAAGTGCAGGGGTGGGGTTCAATCCCTGCACCAGCCTTCCTGGCCCCACCCCCAAGGCACACTGAGGCAGAGATTGAGACTAGGAGTGGTGGCGCGCACCTGGGATTCCAGCCCTTGGGAGGCTGTAAACAAGCTGATCAATACGAGTCTGATCTAGTAGTGAGACCCTGAACACCCTGCAGACCATTCCCTAAAATAAAAAAGAATAAATTTTTAAAAAACAAATTTCACAACTGCTTAGAAATGAAAATTGTATCATTCATTACTCTGCTTGAGAGAAGACATTATTATAAAAAAAGGGGCAAGGAAAAGAATATTATTTATTATTTGTCTTATCTTTCAGCCTAGCATACATCCAGCCAGAAAGCTCGCTGGTTTAATGCCTACTCCAATTCAAGTGACAAGAATTCTTCTTAGCTTTTGGAAGACTAAATTTGCCTCTAGGCTGTGAACTCCAAAAGTCTAAGCAGCAGATGTCATACTCACTTTTGTACAACTCTCACAGGCAGCTTGGCAACCTTCCGTAGAAATGCAATAAATTGTCTTCATTTAAGGCCTTGAAGACAACCTGGTATATCTGCTTAGAAAGCAAGGTAATGAAGGAGAGAAGTAGCAGCCAAGAGAGGAGCTGGTCACATATGTATGTATGTACGTATGTATGCATGACTCTGATTTCCTTTGCAATTAGGATAGGATGGAAGTGTAATCAGGAGTATTAATAAGCAAATGTTAGAAAAGGGTAAGAAACATAAATATGCAAAAGGTGAAGAGAAATAAAAAATTACTTTTCTGTGATAAGGGCTTTAAACAAAGTCCTGTATTAATACTCCAGGCGATAAAAAAAGAAAGTTCTTCTCGTCAAGGAACTAACAGTAATCCAGGTAAACAAAAAATATAAAACATGAGAAAAATCCAACAATATCAGAATCTAGCTGTCATCCAACACAGTTAATCACAGACCAGTGTACAATCCAAACTAGTCGCACAAATTCAGAGGAAGAAAAATGTATTCGACATGATGGATATTAAAAACCAGAGAAGAATCATGGAGATGGAGAAAGCAAAACACAGATTACGTAATGCTATGGTCTGTGTGTATTTGTCCCCCCAAAGTCTCATGCAGTCATTGAGGCACAGTTCTACAGTTTGTAATTAATTCATGATCCAAGGCTGGGATTATGGTACTGAGTACTCCTGGGATTACGGGTGTGAGTACTACACCCAACCTGGGGTGGACAGCCTGAATGCAACATAAGAGGGACAGAGAGACAGGCTTGCCCTCTGTAGCCATTGTTGCTGCTGTTTCTCCTTTTGCTCTTGCTCTTTGCCGCTGCTATAAATGTATGCTCTCTGCTATGAGCCACTCTGTCTTAGAGTGAAACCTCCAGTGACTGTGAGTTAAATAAACCATTCCTTCCCTCAGTTTGGGTGTCGGGTATTTGTCCCAGTAATGGGAGAAGAATAACTGAGACACGTAATCAGAAACTTTAAAGGTACACAGACAACCCAGGATTTGCCTGACTAAAACAATTCTACCACTAGGGAAGCACAGAAAATAAGCAGTTTAAGAAGAGATCAAAAGTTAAGCACCTGGCAAGCACATGGTCTTACATTCAATCCCCGGTACAAAAAAAAAAAGTGAGCCTGAGGTTACCCTAACAGTCTGAGTGCTGTTTCTGCCTCTGCAAGTTCTTTGTCCTCATGTTGGACTAAAATATTCTAACACTCACATGGCACAGGTGCTTTCTCATACTTACATAAAAAGTGAGACACTGGGTAGAAGTACCACCTTCAGTCCCTTTCTCAAGATAAAGGGATAGATGGACAGAAATGAGAAGAGGTGTTCCATCTGGACCTATCTCTTTGGAATTTAAATTGCACACAATACTTGCCAGTTAAATCATATTCTGTCCTACACCATATATAAACCTGTCACTGCTTATGAGATCTTATAGAGTGTCACAACCCTAGAACCTCTAGAATGATCTATGTGGATAGTTGAAATTATTTTACTAGTAAACACAGTAAGGGTCAGTATTATAATCTGACAGACAAACCTTCAAAGGTGAAAGTAGAAATAAACAAATAAAACCCACTAGAAGACAATGAGACATAATTGGATTTCTGAGACCAGAACTCAACACAAAGATGACAAGAACACCTTGACACTTTCTGATAAATAAATTTTCACCAGAACAATGATGAGGACAGCCTGCATTCTGATAACCTTAATCATAACTAGGGAAGAAGTGGTTCTGACATTCCTGTGTAGGCAAAACAATGCCCTCAATTCTGAGACATCAACATGTGGGAACAACTTTCAGATGCCAGAGGAAAATGTGAGCAGCTCTAAATACGACTGCACATTGAATCCTATTTCCAAAGGCTCAATAACTCAAATGCTTGTTTTCAGACTAAAATATACATCTTTATCAACTGAAGTAAAACCAGCTCCGTCCTACAAATAGCAGAAGCAAAAATTTTATTCTTATTCTGCAAAGAAAGACAGAAGTGACTTTCTCAGTACATACAAAGAGTCAAAAGAAAAGTAAACACAAATCTCTAGCTTTATATATATGGCTTCAACTAACCCTTACTGTATTTTTCCTTGGAGGAAAGAGCCATGCTGTTTTAACATACCATGTGCATAAATGACTTTTGTAGCAGATACTATAACAGTCCAACTGCTAAACCCTAGAACTACCATGTAGAACCCAGGTGACTCCCTAAAACTCCACAATTGGCCCCATATCATTCAAATAGCACAATGAAATTAAAGTTGACATATCAACGAATGAGAACATAAAGTTCCCTCATCAAAAAGCATAGTAATCCTCAAGGTAAATTTTGTGTTTGAGATTCAATTTATCAATAGACGATAAATTAGTGTAACACTTAACACAAAGATTTGAAACAAATACACAAAGACAGACTAGGGTCAAAATGAACATATGACTTAGCAGTAAACGTATTGCTATATAAGCCAAAGATAGCAATAAAGTCAAGCCATACCATACTATTTTTCAACTTAATTACAGTCATTCTCTAAAAATGTAATTATTGTCCAATAGTTATACTCAGATATTTTTACCATCTGGAAATCTGGCAAAGCTGTGTGGCATTCTCTTGTTCTCTTAAAATTAACCTATACTCTCTTCTCCTCAAAAGAACACATACTTCAAAGATGATGATTAGCTTTTGAAAACAAGGTAGTATTGGCTTCTTCAAGGATTACCTTGATCTAACTAACTTCTGAGGTCTGACAGCAGAAATGTATATGCTCAGATGAGGCAGAAGAAGAAGAAAGAATTCTGAAACAGTTATAAAGAAAGGAAAATCCAGATAGATACAAGGGGGCATGCCTATAATTACAACTCAGGTAAAGCAGGAGGATCTCTTGCACTCAAGACATAAAATCAGCCTGAACAACATAATGAGACCCCATCTCAAAAAAAAAAAGCAAGTGCTAAGGGAAGGAAGAAAAGACACATTTGGATCCTGTGGAGATACATATATGTATGCATAACATAAATAACGTAACAATTTTAATAAAATATACTTATTAATTATACCTAAATAAAATAATTTGGAAAGCACAGATGATAGCGTGGCAACAAACAAAAACACTTTCAAACATTATGTTTCCTGATTTTAAAATATTATCCAGTTAATATAGCAACATTTACATTGAATGTGTTTTAAAGGGGTTCTTTTGTTGACAACAGTGCTTGCTAACAGGTTACACAAATAGGAACTGGGTAACTCACCCCATGCTTCAAGCACATCATATAAAACCAGCACTGATCAGGACCATTGATGTGCAATCTAACCAATAGGTTAAACAAAAACATCCTCCTTTAAAGTACTGCAGCTGTACAGCTATTTAACAAGTTTCAAATCTTAGTGGCATCTTGGCCTTGTGAAGTTGTAGAGACCAATGGTCCTTTTTTCGTGTACAAAGCAGTTTTAATCTTCTCAAACAAGCATTTAAGATCTTCCTTCACACTACTCCATAAGGTAGCTATTCCATGTCCTTATGCCTCCCTGCAGATACCACACATCTGTTTCCTTCTTCTATTGTCAGTACCCTAAATGAAAATAATTAGTGTTTCCCCTGAGTGGGCATGTACATAATCTAAAGGTAGAATGAAACATTAAACAGATGTACATATGGAAAGAAAACAGTAACTACACTTATCTGAAAAGCTAGAGCAGAAAAACAATCTTTACATATAACGAACAGATGAGAAATACATTCTCCCAAACCAATAAAAGTATTTATCTCCCAAAGTGTATTTGCCTCCTTGAGAGCTCACAAACTCATTAATAGCTACAGTTTCCCACAACACACTTCCCCAAATAGTACTCAGACCCTGATTTCTGGTGGCGTGCTACAAAGATACAGATAAACAACATCTATCACCCAATCATTCGAAGTCCAGCAACGGAACAAGGAAGCTGAGAGTACTCAGCCACATGACAGCTGTCCTCTGGGCTCCACTGTGGAAAAGGAAATGAGCACAGACTCTAATGAGAAGCAGACCCAGACAAGGGATGATAAGCACCCAGATAGCCAAAATGGGAAGAGAGCTTTGATAAAAGGGAAATTAATTTCAAAAAGCAAACAACTTGCAACTTCTACACTGCTCTGACAGGTATTAGAATATTGATGAATGAAGTCCTGTGTTCAGATATAAAATCCCTGCTTCAATTTTAAGGAAGCTGCTAGTGCATAAAGTCTGCAATGGTATATCACTAGAATCTGGGGCCTTCCCGTTAGCTCAGTTGTTTAAGCACCTGCTCATGCAAATGCAGTCAGGCACAGGACACTGCGGTTCGATCCCCACCTCCACCCACCTTACAGACCTGCCCTTAAGGCAGCCTGAGCCAGCAAAAAAAAAAAAATCATGTATCACTAGAATCTACTCGAATTCTGCTTTGCTTTATAATTGAAAGGAAAAAGAAGTTGATTCAGCACAAAAGCCACACAGCTTATTCACCACATACTGTCCTCAAAATTTTAATCTTATAATGGCACATTAACTAATAAACAAAAATACAGCCATTCATTAATGAAATCAAGAAATAACCTCAACTTGGCTGAATATAGGGATGTATCTCAGTAATCATACCAAACAGCCTACACTGGTCAGTTAAAAAAGATCCTAAATGTGGTCCAAAAACAAGTCTGCCTCAACAACATAAAAGCACAATATATACAAGCAATGAAATTGGCTTAAGATGATCCAGACAAAGCCTTACGAAAATACAGCTACAGAACAGTAATTACATAAAATAAATTTAAGGTACCATCTGATGGCAAATTATCCAAGAACATTTATAGGAATACCAAGAGAAATTATTAAGTCAACAATTCAAATCTTTAACACGTCTTATTAATAAGCTTAAGTTAAACAATAATGATTTTATTGATAAATGTAGTCAATGTCTCATCAAGAGGTCAGATTAGAAATCTATGTCAACAATAATGATACTATGTTTTTCCACATTCAAAAAGAAATACTGTAGGGGCCGGCCAAACAGCTCAGCAGATTAAAGCACCTGCGAGCAGGTGCAGAGGCCAGGGGTTCAATCCCAGGGCCTGCCATGATGCCCCCCACCCCCCCGAGTGAGCTGAAAGGGCAATTGAGACTGGGCCTGGTGGCACACGCCTGTAATCGTAGCTCTTTGGAAGCTGTAAACAGGTGGATCACAAGTCCGATCTAGTAGTGAGACCCTGAACACCCTGTAGACCCTTCCCTAAAAAAAATTTTTAAAAAAAGAACTATTACAAAAACTATATATTGTACTTCGAAGTTAAGTCCTAAATACAGTAAGCTTTCTATTATTTAGACCACGGCATAAGTGGTATATTCTGAACAAAATAAATCGACACAATACATACATACATAAATAGTACACAAAAAATGATGTGTGTAAACTGTGATGTAAATGTTTTCAAATATATCAAATGTGATGTAAATTTTTAAATTACACCTATAAAAATAATCCAGCAGTCAATACACAATGAAAATGGAATGAGAAAATATGAAGAGGTGAATGGCAATTAGAGGCACTACATTACAAACTTAGACAGTCAACAAAAGGTACTTAAGGGAAAAAATAAGAGTCAGAAGCATATCAAACTCATGAAAATGAAAAAAGACAATAATCCCAAATGAAAGATTAAAAGAAAACAAAATGTTGCAAAACAAAGATACAACAGAAAAACTCTTAGCTTGAAAAAATTAAAAGAGTAAATCTACTGCAAGAATAAACAAAAAAGGCATGTATCACTAAAAACAAAAAAGGAGTCAAAACTGAATAGACGGGAGGAGAATCTGATGAAAACCTTCAGGCTGATAATTTGTCAACTTAGATAAACTGACAGCTTCCCTCAAAAACATGAATAACTAAAACTAACTCAAGGAAAAAACAAAAACATCTTAAGTGAAAGGAAAACGAATCAATATTAACAAAAAACTATACACCATCCTCCAAATTCCCCTTAAATGCCCCCAACACAGTTTCAAAGACAAGTTGCAACAAATCTACAAAACACAGATAATCCTCCACGTATCAAAGCTTTTCTAAAAAATCATGAGGGAAGCAACTTTATGAGAACTGTATAAAACCGATAACAAAAATCTAAGACAACTATTAAAATTAGTGTACATAAAAATCTTAGAAAAAATAATGCAAAATAAATCAGTGTGGTCAACTGGCGTTTATATCAGAAATTCAGATGACTTAACCTAGAAATACTAATAATTAACAATGTAATCAATACAGTGGAAAACATGATTCAGGTGAAGCAGAAAATAAAGAATTAAATTTACCACCCTTCCATGACGTCTAAGAAACTAATAAACCTAAAGGAACATCTATTATCAAAACGCCTAAAGAAAAAAATAAATAATAGAACTAATATGCAACTCTAGAAAACTAAAACATAAAAAGAAACCCAGTCTCATCTTCTGTACATCACATTCCATTTCCATGGTCTCAGTGATTCCCCATCTTCTCATTATGAGAACAGCACACTTGCCCACGGTGTTGTCCTCAGCCATGGCCACATGAACGGCCCAACCAATGGGAAAAAAGTTAAAGTGATATGTACTGCTTCCAAGCAGAAAATTCACAACCTAGACTATGTACCATGCTTTCCTTTCCTCTATCTTGAGATATGAATGTCGAAACTAGTCACAATACTTTCAAGATAGAACCAAAAGTAAAGATAATGTAGAACCCAGTCACAATCAACCTACCAAATACATATAACATAAGCAATAAAGGAGTCATTTATTGTAAATCAAGAGGATTCAGGGGTTCTCTGCCCCTGAAGTATAATCCAGAGTGCCTACCTGACAATGATTCAAGAAGTCCAAATTTAAAAAGTGAGGTTTTATTTTACACACATTAAATTAGTAACTCTCATAAGCAGCACTGATGACATGATAAAGTAGAAGTCACTACTAACGGAAATGTAAACTAGAATGATCATTTTGTCTGTTATCTGGGAAAACTGAAGAAATAAAACTGCATCCCATCAACAGCAATTCCACCTACAGAAATTTACCCTGAAGAAACTCTTGTACAAGGAAACAAAGACTATTATGTCCATAGAAGAACTTTGTTATATATAAAGAAAATGTAACCTCCCAGGAGAATGAATGTACTGATTCAGTCATTTCAGTGAATACTATCCAGCAGTTACAAAGTAAAGCAGATTCACACTTATAAAGACCAAGAATGAAAAGATGAAATGAGACTTTAGGAATGTCTTAATATTAGTTGTTTTATTAAAAGGGAAAAGAGTTGGACATACTGGCACATGCCTATTAATAATCCCACTGCTCTGGAAGGCTATGACAGGAGGACTGGTACAGAACCCAGCCCAAGCAATGCAAAATATTTTTAGAGTGAGCATGGATGTAGCTCAGTGTAAAGGCCCTGAGTCTAATCTCCAGTACAACAACCAACCAACCAATCAAGCAATCAACAAAATAAAATAGGTGGTAAAAAGGTATTATCTGGTTCAAATGTTTACAGTAGATATTCAATTGTCTATTTTTCTGTACTTCTATAGTTTTCATCACTTAAAAAAAAAGACAAGAACAAAAACAGATTTGTATCATGAAGTACATTGTTTAGTCATGTGGTTTAGGGATATAAAGAATTTTAGAGATGAAACAGCATTCTATAACGTGTGTAACCCTATATTTTAAAAACGAAGAAAAGTAGGTTTTAGGGGTAGACCAATGGACACAAGGTCCCAAAACAAGCCATCAAGTTGGTTCTTAAAGATTTAAGGACCATCTGGTCAAATATAATGTAATTAACAATCTGCATATATTCTTTACTGTCCCCAAACCCACTATCAGTGTGTTTCTCCAACTAATGACCCTCCTCCAGTTCCCCCTCTGAGAAGGGATGGGAGTTTTGGAAAAGGACAAGAGGAAAATATTAGGAGAAACAGAAGAAGAAAGATTCATAAGTTGCTACAGGCCCCTTCGAAATTCATGGTGCACCCTAAGCCTCCTGTGGTGGTATTAGGAATGTGCCTACAGGAAGCAAGTCATGAGGGGTGCACTCTCAGGAACAAGACTGGAGCCTCACAGAAGGAACTAAAGGGAGCTTTCACCCTGTGAGAATCCAGCATTGGCCCCTTGACCACATGAGCACACAGCAAGCAAGAAGGTCCCAACTCAGAAGCAAAAGTGGCCATCAGCTTCTCACCAGATGCACACCTGCTAAGATCCTGATTCTGGACTCCCAGGCTCTAAAACTGTGAGCAAACATTTCCAGTGTTTGTAAATTATCAAGTCTAAGGTGTTTTGCCACAACCTCAAGAACAAAGGAAGAGAGTCCTAGCCCAGGTCC